>NC_081554.1:53879997-54219997 GCF_963082655.1 Stomoxys calcitrans | reverse complement strand
CATATAAATATATCTCCGAGTTTTCTTTTTTTGATCGTTTGCAAGCGCATTTATCAACCGATCTATTCAAAATTTCGCACAGTGATTTCCTCTATGACTCCTAAAATATGTCCGGATTTTGGTCGAAATCTTCATTTCAAATTTAAGCTTGTTTTAGTTGCGACGACTTTGACTGGATATCCAATGTGGTGCAGGTCATGGAACGGTATGAAAAAGGCTTGACCTTGGCCAGAAAATGAAAAACAAAGTATTTGCCATTGCCATTGTCTCTGGACAATTCTCTTTAGACCCAATGCCTACGCGCATTGCAATCTTGTGGAATGAATCCTACAGATGCAGAATTTCTGAGAAAGGCGTACTGGTTCTCCTCCGTGTGGAACAGTTTCTTCTTGAAAAAGAGACATTTTGCAAAATTCGAGATCTTTTTATAATACTTCGACATTACATTATGACTCTCCATACCTACATCTTTCAAGGGCGCTCAAGGCATGAATACATCTAAAGTTTTCACATACATACAAACAGATGTATTTGAAAATAAGAGCACTTCTTCTCTCTCGTCTGTTGATGCTTCTTTTGACCAGGATGTTATAAAACTTCAATAGAGGCTAGTTATAACTTTTCCATCTGAAACCTAGGACCCCTGTCGTTTGACACCTCTTCAGAATCCCACTTTCGCTACAATTTGGTTTAGCTCTGACCCTTTCAGTGCTACACTATATGACTACCGCGTTAAGGCTGCAGTCCTTTTCACTTGAAATGCATCTTTCAGACCATTTTTGATAGTAAAGAAAAAAAACCAAAATTGTTTCGCTCAAGTGATTCTGCATTATTTGGCGTTACCAAAATTAAATACTTCTTTTAACTAACCCTCATCATTTGCAACAATGTTGCACAATTGAAATCGATTGTTTTATAACTTAAAAAAGTAAATATAGCTGACGAGTATAACACAGGCCTGCTGGCTGAACAAGAATGCTGAGACCAGCAGAGGAGAAAATAAAATGAAATTTGAAACCAATTAATAAAAATCAAAGTCAAGGTGTATGCAAGACGTAGAATACCAGCAAGGTTTTTTTGGTAACAGCCAAAAAACCTCAAAGTAACAGTAGCTCAGAGGAACAGTTAACAAAAAACAAAAACGGGTTGATTTTCTTTTTTCTTACCTTCCTCCCTAGGGTATTGGCAGCTCCTTTTCTGTCAAATGATCTCAAATTCTGTTAGCAGAAGCCAAATCAATAACTAAGCAATAACACCAAAAGAAAAGAAAAAAGCCAAAAACCAGCAACCCAAGACTTCTTAAAATATATTTTGACAATATTTATCAGAAAAAAACGTAACCATGGCAAGTAAGGAACGAAAGTGGCCGTGCTAATGCCAATAAGGCTTGCCAAGTTGTTAATTTTTTCTTTGTTTAAGTAAATTTTGTGTAATAAAAAAAAATTGTTGATCTTTTCAAAGTAAAATATCAAATTTCGCCGACACGTACCTTTTTTTCTCTCGTCCTTTTGGTGTGTCGAACGGAATCTGGACAAGAAAGTATCACATGATGCTGTCAAGGAACACTCTTATTTCCATGACACCAATGGACACCAACAAGAATCAGTGGGGAAGTTGGACTAAGGAATATGAAAGAGAGAGAGATAGGGACAGTGAGATTGAGAGAAAGCGAGATAGGTTTTTGAAGCTAAGAAAGGCAATATTTTCCATATTTACCCTTACAAGTCCAATATCAACCTTTTTCTTGTTGCCACTGCAGGACAGGCACTCTGCAGTACAGGCAAATGTTCTATAGTTTCTTCCTCCTCAACGTCCTTACAATTTCTGCAGAAACCGTTAATTGCAACCTTTAGTCTATCAAAAAGTATTTTTATACCCTCCACCATAGGATGGGGGGTATACTAATTTCGTCATTCTGTTTGTAACTACTCGAAATATTCGTCTGAGCCCCATAAAGTATATATATTCTTGATCGTCGCGACATTTTAGGTCGATCTAGCCATGTCCGTCCGTCTGTCCGTCCGTCCGTCCGTCTGTCCGTCCGTCCGTCCGTCCGTCCGTCTGTCTGTCGAAAGCACGCTAACTTCCGAAGGAGTAAAGCTAGCCGCTAAAAATTTTGCACAAATACTTCTTATTAGTTTAGATCGGTTGGTATTGTAAATGGGCCATATCGGTTCATGTTTTGATATAGCTGCCATATAAACCGATCTTGGGTCTTGACTTCTTGAGCCTCTGGAGTGCGCAATTCTTATCCGATTGGAATAAAATTTTGCACGACGTGCTTTGCTATGATATCCAACAACTGTGCCAAGTATAGTTTAAATCGGTCCATAACCTGATATAGCTGCCATATAAACCGATCTTGGGTCTTGACTTCTTGAGCCTATAGCGTGCGCAATTCTTATCCGATTGGAATGAAATTTTGCACGACGCGTTTCGTTATGATATCCAACAACTTTGCCAAGTATGGTTCAAATCGGTCCATAACCTGATATAGCTGCCATATAAACCGATCTTGGGTCTTGACTTCTTGAGCCTCTAGAGTGCGCAATTCTTATCCGATTAAAATGAAATTTTGCACAACGTGTTTTGTTATTATATCCAACTACTGTGCCAAGTATGGTTCAAATCGGTCCATAACCTGATATAGCTACCATATAAACCGATCTTGGGTCTTGATTTCTTGAGCCTCTAAGAGCGCAATTCTTATCCGATTGGAATGGAATTTCGCACGACGTGTTTTGTTATGGTACCCAACAACTGTGCCAAGTATGGTTTAAATCGGTCCATCTTTTGATATAGCTGCCATATAAACCGATCTTGGGTCTTGACTTCTTGAGCCTCTAGAGGGCACAATTCTTATCCGATTTGAATGAATTTTTGCACGAAGTATTTCGTTATGATATCCAACAACTGTGCCAAGTATGGTTGAAATCGGTTCATAACCTGATATAGCTGTGATATAAACAGATCCGGGGATTTGACTTCTTGAGCTTCTAGAGGGCGCAATTCCTATCCGATTTGGCTGAAATTTTGCGTGACGTATTTTATTTTTACTTTCAACAACTGTGTCAAATAAGGTTAAAATCGGTTCATAACCTGATATAGCTGCCATATAAACCGATCTGGGATCTTGACTTATTGACCCCTAGAGGTCGCAATTATTATCCGATATGCCTGCAATTTTGTACGACGGATCCTCTCATTACCATCAACAAACGTGTTTATTATGGTCTGAATCGGTCTATAGCCCGATATAGATCCCATATAAATCGTTCTGTCTATTTTACTTCGTGAGCCCCAATGGGCGCAATTCTTATACGAATTGGCGGAAATTTTACACAGGTCTCCAACATATAATTTAATTGTGGTCCGAACCGGACCATATCTTGATATCGTTTTAATAGCAGAGCAACTCTTTTCTTATATCCTTTTTTGCCTAAGAAGAGATGCCGGGAAAAGAACTCGACAAATGCGATCCATGGTGGAGGGTATATAAGATTCGGCCCGGCCGAACTTAGCACGCTTTTACTTGTTTTTTTTTTTTGATACTTCCATTTGGCAGGCTTTGGAGGTGGAGGGGCTCTCCAAGATATGGATATCAAATTCGGTTTTCTACTATCAAATACCTATTAATTATTGCCGTAGTAGGAAAACATTGTCGGTTTGAAAGGAGGAGTTTAGGGGGTGGACCCTGAAATAATGTCGGCGTCGTGCTTGAGCACGATTTTTTTTAGCCCCATATTGTCAAACATTTTAAAGGCGTCGATGAACGAGACCTATTCCGATCCACACTATTTTTTTTGGATTGGTTATTTATATTCAAAAATCATATTTCAAACGTACCACTATCCCAATTTTAGGGTAAAAAGTGTATTCTACTGCCAAAGGCCTTCTATTGCTGTCCTATTCTATGCTGATAGGCCTTTATATATTACTAGCCGAACCGGGCCCGCTCCACTGCGCCTTCTTTAACTCTCTAATATCTTTTAAAAGTGGGGACACTTCGCCCTGAATGCGGATATCGAATTCGTCTATGTCTAGTCTATGACGCTGAAGGCGTCGAATCCTGGCGAAGACATCGGACAAAGCGGTGGTTATACCCTCATAATGTTGGCGACATTTGCGAGGCAAAATGCCATGCATGGTCATTAAAAAAATGACGGACTGCGAGATGACGTTCTGACCCGGCTATTAAAAATGGTCCCTTCTCATTGAGTTTAAACTTGAATCTGAAAACACTCATTGATGTGTTAGGAGTTTGCGCCTGCTAGGTTCCTGGTGTTTTTAAAAATAAGGGTAATGAGAATTGCGTTTCAGGGGAATGATGGCACCTCAGATATTTCGACTCAAATATGGATATCAAATTCGTGCTGCACTTCCAAGTCCCTTCAATTTGAGCCCCATATTGCCATGGCCGGTAAATATGAACCATTTGGAGGGTGTTTTGGAACTGGGGCGGCCACCGGCACTTTGCACTGACAATAGATATCAAATTCGTTCTTTTTTTCCCAACGGATATGAGGTTCTGTTTAGGGGGTGCTTTAGGGCGTACCCCCAAACATTTGGCTCCAAAATTGGATATCAGATTCATTTTCTACTCTCAAATATCTTTCATTTGAGTCCCATATTGTCATAATGGGGCAATGAACCTATTTTATGTATTTTTAGGAGAAAAAGCGCCACCTAGTCCTGAACACAAATTTTGATGTCGTATTCATAATCTACTCCCAAATAACTTTGATTTGAGTCCCATATTGCTAAGGTCGGCTAATGTGGTCATTTGGGTGTATTTGGGAGTGGGGCGACCTCCCCTTACATGGACCTAATTTTATATGCCATATTTGTAATCTTCTACCAAATACTTTTTATTTGAGTCCTATATTAACATGAACTTCGTATATCTGTTTAGAGAAGTTTTGGGGTTGGGGCGGCCCGCTGGGTACTTGTACCCAAAATTTAATACGATATTCGTTTTCTAGTCTCCAATACCTTTCACTTGATACCCATATTGCGCCTATCGGCCCACTTTTGGTTTTGGGTGGTGTTTTTGAGGTATGGGGGAGGGTCCGCCCCCCATACGATACCAAAATATTATATAGCCTTTTTTTTCTTTCGAGACCAACCTACACAATCTGTGAAAATTTCAAGATGATCGGTTCTGCCGTTTTTGATTCTACGGAAACAAACAAACAGAGTCCCATATAGTCATAATTGGTGTATGTGCCCATTTGGGTCGTTTTCGGGGGGTTGGTCCAGATTCGTAATCTACTCTCGAACACCTTTCATTTGAGCCCCATATTGATATGAACGTTAAATTTGGATGGTGGAAAACTCCGTTTTTATACGGAGAAGCAGCAAATACGGCCGCGGACAGTCAACGATTTTCGAGAGGAGAGTCTCAGTGAGGAGTCAGGTGGCACTGGCTCTTAATTAAATAATGAGTGTCAATGATACTCGAGATGACAAGGCGAGTTATTGGTGCCTTCAAATAACCAATGGCCAACATCAGCGTCTGTTCCCAGGTTAGAGGCGCCTGGAGGCGAGCGTGGGATCTTGAAGCAAACGGCTCGCCACAACGAGAGATACATGTGCAATCCCACAAAACCCATGCGGTTGGGGCGCAGGGCCAGTAACCCGCCCCCGGAAAACTATGAGAACTACTATGAGAAACAAAGGAATAGTAAAAACGGACCCCCCCCCCCCCAACGTTGACGACCCAAGCAAACGAAAAAAGGACCATGATTTGCGGATCTGCATCTGGAATGTCCGCACTCTTTATAGAGAAGGTGCAGTATACGCGCTGGCGGATGTATTAGAGAAGTACAAGGCAGATTACTTCCTTACAGGAAGTGCGATGGAGTGGAAATGGCGTAACTACAACACCAAACGGTGACAAACTATACCTATAGCTGCCATAACACGAGGCATGAAATTGGCTGTGGATTTGTGGTTAGCAGGAGACTGAAACACTTTGTCTCCAGCTTTACTCCGATGGGAGGCTAGCCACAATCCGCATAAAAGCCAAATTCTTCGACATCAGCCTTATTTGTGCCCATGCCCCGACGGAAGACAAAGACGAGCAGACCAAGGATATTTTCTACGAGCGCCTAGAGAACGAATATGACCGCTGCCCCGCCCATGATATTAAAATCGTTCTGGGAGATTTTAATGCGATGATAGGGTCCAACAGTCGATAAGTTTAGCCTCCACGAGATAACATCCAGTAAAGAGTTGAGGCTGATAGATTTTGTCGCGGCAAAAAACATAGTAGTTAGTAGCACCAGATTTCAACATAAAAATATTCACAAAGCCGCATGGCTGTCACCCGATCAAACCAAATTGATCACATTGTGATAGATGGAAGGCATTAATCCTGCGTGTTAGATGTACGATCCATCCTTGGAGCGAATATAGATTCGGATCATTACCTTGTTGCAGCAAAGGTTCGCACCCGTTTGAACATGGCAAGGAAAATACGATCTGATACTGCTCGGAAGCTGGACATTGAAAAGATGGAAACACAACCATTGGCAGCGGCATACTCCACTCGACTGACCCAACTGCTTGATGAAAGCACTCCTTGTTCCGATGATGTAATGGCGCAGTGGCAAACTATTGCTCATTCTATGGAAAACCCCGTGATATCCATACTTGGGTACCTAAAGCCTCCTCCAAGAAGCCCATGGTACGACCTAGAGTGTCGAGATGCTACTAAAGCCAAGAATGCCGCATATAGAGCATCCCTGCAATCAGTGGCAACATCCCAGATGAAGGAAAGGTATCGGGAGAAAAGGAGAGAGCAGAAACGTCTATTCCTCAGAAAGAAAAAGGAAATAGAAAGATGTGAGTATGAGCGAATTGAGATGTACAAGAGTCAGAATGAAGTTCGAAAATTCTACCAAAGAATTAAACATCAAACCGATGGCTTTGGTGCAGGCACATCCTCCTGCAGAGACAAAGAAGGAAATCTAGTAGCTGACACAGATAACATGCTGAGGTTATGGAAAGAACATTTTACCCAACTGCTAGTGTCGGACGTTGGCGGAGAAGAGGATACCGCAGAACCAATCCCTGATGATGGTATAGAATCTTTACCTCCTAGTCAGAATGAGGTCCAAGTAGCAGTAACTCGGCTAAAGAACAACAAGGCAGCAGGAGCCTGCGGGTTACCCGCTGAATTGTCTCTGGTAACTGACTCAGATAACATGCTGAGGATATGGAAAGAACATTTTACCCAACTGCTATTGTCTGACGTTGGCGGCGAAGAGGATACCGCAGAACCAATCCCTGATGATGGTATTGAATCTTTACCTCCTAGTCAGAATGAGGTCCAAGTAGCAGTGACCCGACTTAAGAACAACAAGGCAGCAGGAGCCGACGGGTTACCCGCTGACTTATATAAGACCGAAGCGACACGCTGATAAGGCGTATGCCTCAGCTTATCTGCTCAATCTGGGTAGAAGAACGCATACCCAATGATTGGAACCTCAGCACACTATGTCCCGTACACAAGAAAGGAGACAAGACGGAATGTGCCAACTACAGAGGAATAAGTCTCCTTCCCATCGCATACAAGATACTCTCGAGCGTACTGTGTGAGAGAGATTAAAACCTTAAGTCAATGAGATAATTGGGCTCTATCAATGCGGCTTTAGACCTGGTAAATCCACCCTAGACCAGATATTCACACTGCGCCAAATCCTGGAAAAAACCCGAGAGGGACAAATCAACACCTACCATCTCTTTGTTGACTACAATGCCGCCTACGATACTCCTTTATGTTCAAAGGTATTTCAAGCCATGTTGAGAGGTTGGTATCCCCGCAAATTAATAAGACTCTGCAGGATGACACTTGCTGATACGCGTTCCTCAGTAAGAATAGGAAAGAATCTCTCCGAACCATTCAATACCAAACGAGATTTCAGACAATATCTATCTTTTATATCCTGTTGGAGAAGATTATACGAGATGCAGATGTGCATAGATATGGCACACTAATCACAAGAGAACGCATGCTACTCGGCTATGCCGACGACATCGACATCATTGGACGGTCACCGGAAGTGGTAACTGCAGCCTTTGAAAGAATCGAAAGAGAGTCAGTGAACATGGGTCTGGCAGTAAATGGAGATAAGACGATATGGATGGTTTCAACTCCCAAAAAAGCCTTGCACAACCGAGCATATAAAGAAAATGGAGAAAGTTGGGAACCACAACTTCGAGAATGTCAGTAACTGTATCTACCTCGGCATTGCCCTAACCGAAACGAATGGCTCTAGTTTTGCGATTAAGCGAAGAATAATACTGGCAAACACATGCTACTTTGGACTAAGTAAGCAGTTTAGAAACAAGGCCACCCCTCGACAGACGAAGATTATACTATAAAAGACACTGATACTACCCGTGCTGTTATATGGTTCTGAAGCATGGGTACTTGTGAAAGCAGATGAGGCAGTGTTTGGAGTATTTGAGAGAAAGATTCTTCGTAAAATATATGGACCAGTTTGTGTTAATGGAGAATATAGGCGACATATGAAGCACGCGCTGTATGAGCTGTATGACGACATTAGCATAGTTACACGCATCAAAATACAACGCCTGCGTTGGCTAGTTTATGTTGTCAGAATGGATGAAGAAGCTCCAGCAAAGAAGTCTTTTGAAGTCAAACAGGGTGGTAGACGCAAACCGGGAAGACCAAAAGCCCAAAGGAATGATCAAGTGGTGGGAGACACCTCGAAACTTGGTGTCAGAGATTTTAGAATGAGCGCAGAAGATCTACGTTCGGCTAGTGGAACAAATACTCTGTCATAGCCAATTAAAGAAAGTGAAGTATGTTTCCTTCCAGACCAACCTACACAAGCTGTGAAATTTCCAAACTGACAAACAAACAAAGATTAACGAAATTCAGATTAGTAAGTTATAAATCTGCTGTCTCCATTATCCGTTATGGTCTAGATCGAACTTAATGCCAAACTTTATGCAGTTTAACTTGTTTTTTTTTATATTCCATATAATTTGACCATACCAGCAAATGTTCAATTTTGTGGATCATCTATATTTTTAGCAGGCATTTAATTATAACACAACCTGCTTCACAGTCATGGATTGGATTTCAATAAGTCATGAATATTCTAGCATATCTAAACAGAAGATTGTATTTCGAGGCGTTAATTATGATTTTAAGCATCAATAAATAATTGCGTGGGCATCATATATCGATCGGAAGATTGGCTTAGAGTAATAACTAAGTGCTAAAACTTGTTTCTAACCTGAATGCATTTCACCAAGATCATTGAAATTGCCTGATAGCTCAATTTGCTAATCAGAACTTAATTGGCAAAAGTGAAATGAGCAAAAACATTTTGAAAATAGTCTAAAAAGTTTTGATGGAACCTAAAATACCACGCTTACACATGCACAAGTCTAACACAATGCTTAAATATCAAAAAGAAATTCAAGCAAACATAATGTGGCAGAGAAGCCAAAAAATTCTAACAAAATCCTTGAACCTATACAAAAATGGCCTTGACAACATGATATTAAATGCTGTACAAAAACAAGGTGAAAACATTTCCTTCTTGTTAGGCAGGCAAAGTCATTTTCAAAAACTTTTTCTCCCTCCAAAAGTGCGGGTTCTATCAAAAGGACACTTCGTTTGGCTTGTGTTCTTGCGATTAGAATCCAAAGCATGATCAATATTGAAGGCAAAGCACAGTGGTAGAATTGCACAAAGTTTTGGTGTATAAAAAATTAAAACATGTAAAAGCGTGCTAGATCAGGCGGGCCGAATCTTGGGAACCCACCGCCATGGGTTTTGTTAAAATATGTTAGCTATACCTGATTATAGACTGAATTGGACCGTACAGAATACTATATGCAAAATGTCAGCCAAATCGGTTTAAAATCGCGTCTTTTAAGGGCTCAAGAAGTCAGATCGGGAGATCGTTTTATATGGGAGCTACATCAGGTTAATGACTGATTTGAACTGAACTTGGCATAGTCATTGAGAGTCATAACAGAAGACTACATGTAAAATTTCAGCCAAATCGGACAAAAATTGCGGCTTGTAAGGACTCAAGAAGTCAAATCGGGAGATCGGTTTATATGGGAGCTATATCAGGTTATAGACCGATTTGGACCGCACTAAACCCACTTGTTGGAAATCATAAGGGAACACCATATGCAAAATTTCAATTAAATCGGACAAAAATTGCGGCTTGTAAGGACTCAAGAAGTAAAATCGGGAGATCGGTCTATATGGGAGCTATATCAGGTTACAGGCCGATTTGGATCGTACTTGACACAATTGTTGGAAGTCAAAACAGTACACCATGCACAAATTTTCAGGCAAATCGGGAAAAAATTGCGGCCTGTAAGTGCTCAAGAAGTCAAATCTGGAGATCGGTTTATATGGGAGCTATATCTGGTTAAAGACCGATTTGAACTGAACTTGGCATAGTTATTGAAAGTCATAACAGAAGATTACACGCAAAATTTAAGCTGAAACGGACAAAAATTGCGGCTTCCAGGCGCTCAAGAAGTCAAATCGGGAGATCGGTTTATATGGGAGCTATATCAGGTTATAGACCGATTTGAACTGAACTTGGCATAGTTATTGAAAGTCATAATAGAAGATTACATGCAAAATTTCAGCTAAATCTGACAAAAATTGCGGCTTCCAAGGGCTCAAGAAGTCAAATCGGGAGATCGGTTTATATGGGAGCTATATTTAAATCTCAACCGATATGACCCATTTTCAATCTTCAACGGCCTCTATCAATCTAAGTATCTTTGCAAAATTTCAGCTGGCTAGCTTTACACGTTCGGCCGCTATAGTGATTTCGAGACACGGAAGGACACGGCTAGGTCGAATCGGAACACCGAGACTATCAATAATATATAAACTTTATGGGATCTTAGAAGAATAATTCGAGGTGTTAGAAACGGAATGACTTGATAAGCATACCCCCATGCTATGGTGGTGGGTATAAAAATGGAAATTGGTAGCTATTTGAAAAGCAAAACTACATCCTTTTTAAAATCCCTTTTTATACCCTCCACCATAGGATGGGGAGCATACTAATTTCGTCATTCCGTTTGTAACACCTCAAAATATGCATCTAAGACCCCATAAAGTGTATATATTTTCTTGATCGTCAAGACATTTTTAGTCGATCTAGCCATGTCCGACCGTCTGTCCGTCCGTCGGTCAAAAGCACGCTAACATTCGAAGGAGTAAAGCTAGCTACTTGAAATTTTGCACAAATTCTTCTTTTTAGTGTAGGTCGGTTGGGACTATAAACGGGCTAAGCTGGTCCATGTTTTGATATAGCTGCCATATAAAGCGATCTTGGGTCTTGACTTCTTGAGCTTCTAGAGGGCGCAATTCTTATCCGATTTGGCTGAAATTTTCCATGAAGTGTTTTGGTATCACTTCCAACAACTGTACCAGGTATGGTCTAAATCGGTTGTTAACCTTATATAGCTGCCATATAAACCGATCATGGGTCTTGACTTCTTGAGCCAATAGAGGGCGCAATTCTCATCCGATTTCGCTGAAATTTAGCATGAAGTTGTTTGTTATGATTCTCAACAATTGTGCCAATTAGGGACCAGATCGGTCTATAACCTGATATAGCTGCCATATAAACCGATCTTGGACATTGACTTCTTGAACCACTAGAGTGAGCAATTCTTATTCGATTTGGCTAAAATTTAGCATGAAGTATTTTTTTAAGACTTTCAGCAACTGCGATAAATGTGGTTTAAATCGATACATAACCTGATATAGCTGCCATATAAACCCATCTTTGATCTGGACTTCTAAAGCCTCTAGAAGGCGCAGTTCTTATCCGATTTGGCTGAAATTTTGTACAATGGCTTCTCCTATGACCTTCAACATACGTGTCCAATATGGTCTTAATCGATTTATAGCCAGATACAGCTCCCATATAAACCGATCTCCCAAATGTGCTTCTTGAGCCCCTACAAGGCCCAATTCTTATCCGAATGAACTGAAATATTACCCAATGACTTCTACTATGGTCTTCAACTTTCAATTTACTTATGGTCCAAATAGGGCTACAACTAGATATATCTCCAATAGCATTACACTTCCTTTCCATTGTACTTTGTTGGCCTATAAAGAGATTCCGCGCAAAGAACTCGACAAATGCGATCAATGGTGGAGGGTACATAAAATTTGGAGGTCACCGTAGCGCAGAGGTAAGCATGTTTGCCTATGTCGCTGAGCGTCTGGGTTCGAATCATGGCGAGACCATCAGAAACAATATTCAGCTGTGGTATTCCCCTCATAATGCTGGCAACATTTGTGAGGTACTGTGCCATGTACAACTTCTCTCCAAAGAGGTGTCGCACTGCGGCACGCCGTTCGGACTCTGCTATAAAAAGGAGGCCCCTCTTCATTGAGCTTACAACTTAAATCGGACTGCACTCATTGATATGTGAGAAGTTTGCCCCTGTTTTTTAATGGAATGTTCATGGGCAAAATTTGCATTTGCATTTTTACATAAGATTCGGCCCGGCCGAACTTAGCACACTCTTACTTGCTATACCTAGAAAAGTTGTTATACTTCCCAAGTATGGCCATTGGTTTTCTTCCACTGTACTGCCCTCAAATTCTAACTCGAAAACTGCTGACACCACCTAAAGTTAAATTCATTGTTCCTTGCAGACTTTGCCACAAAGAGTTACCCATCCATATAGCCTTGCCTTTAGATAGTTTCAAAAAGCGAAAGTCATTCTAAAACAAGCCACTCTGTGGTCTACGAAGTCAAGCAACATCATTGACGAGAAAAAAAACTACGGCTACCAACCCCAGGAGATAAAAGGAACAACAAGGAGGCGGCAAACTTTAAAAACCCGGCATAAGAATACAACGAATATCTTAAGGGCACATCTGCTGGTGGTTAAGTAGTTCGTTCTTAGTTTTTTTTTTTTTTTTTTTTTGGATACATTTGGGTTCTCTACTTACTTTTGTATTTGTTTTTTAGAGTCGTGGTGTTTCTTTTTTCTGTTTTCTTAGCTTGAAGTAGCAGAAGTTGGTAGACTGCTAGAAAACTGTTGCATGTGGCACAAAGAGCGGCTAAAGTGTGTTCTCTGCTCACTTGTGAAGTAATGTCCTCATGGCATGGTCACTCGCTTCATTTTTGGGCCATCGAAATTCTTTGTTGAATTTGTTTTTTTTTTTGTTTTTGGTGAATAGTTTTCCACTCAAGTAGCAGTGATGCTGCAGAATCCTTTGATATCAATTCCTAGAATTCGTCCTACAATTTTGTGATCTTTAATTTCGAACATTCGCTCCTTTTGTCAGCATTTTTTAAATGCTTTAGGGTTTGTAGAATAATACAACGACTTCAAAAATTATTTTGCTATTATTTAAGCTGTTGATTTAACATGTTTATGCACTAAACAAAAAATTTAAAAAAAATATGAAAATTATGATATTTTAAAATATATATAAAAATGATCGATTTTCTAAAAAAATATTTTGTCAAAATTTTATGGAAATTTTTTTGACGTTAAAAATATTCCCAAAATTGGACATTTTAGAGAAAATTTCGTCAAATTTTTATAATTTTTTATAGAAAATTTAGATTTGTACAAAACAAGAAGAAAAAATGGAAAAATATATAAACAAAAAAATTAAAAATTTAAAAAAAAATATTGAAATTCTCAAAATATGCCTTTCCCAGGATATTTTATGAAAATTTCTTTGCCGTAGAAAATATTGCCAAAAATCGACATTTTAGAGAGGGTTAGGTTGGATTAGGTAAGAGTGGCAGTCCTTTTTGGTCCTTTTTGGTCCTCAAAAAAGTTTTAAATTCATTGTGATACCACATTAGCGAAAGACTGAAGCCTGCGGTGGGAATCAAACCTACTACCCCCGCTCTGGCAATCCGATTTCGCCACAAACTCGGCTACTGGGGCGCCCGTTCAAGAACTTAATCAGCGCGCATCAAAAAGACGTATCTGTGTGCAATTTCAGCTCAATATGAACATTCCTATGGCACAGTGCCCGGTTATGACCCCCGTTAAGGTACTCATCGACCTCTTTTCGAACGCCAGCAACTCCCTCCTCCTCCTTCGGTCGATGACAGTCCAGAGTTCGTCAACCAGTCCGGCACCTATCCATCGAGTCCCATCTTGCCAGCGAAGCCGCTCTGGTCATCCCCTCTACTATGTTCAGCAGCTCGACAAATTGCACATAGGCAAGACCAATGGCTGGTCCACCCGGCGCAGACGAACCCCTTCTAGTGCACTTGTCCATCCTCTCATTTCCTGGCATCCCCTCATGACTAGGAAACCAAGTCAGCGTTACATAATGGACCTGGAGCCTATCCAGGGATTTCAAATAATTCGCCACGCATATCGACCTTACAATCCTCGGCCGTAAGTCCTTGAGCGCCGACATACTGGCCACATAAATCTTAAGTTTTGAGCGCGGTAAATCCTTTACCAGAATTTCTCTTGCTGCTACTGTAATGGCATAGACCTCTGCCTGAAAGATCGTACACTCGTCCGGCAGTCTCAGAGACATACCGATATTAAGTGCGTTAGAGTAGACTCCCAAACCAGACCCTTACTCCATCTTGGAGCCACCGGTGTAGATCGAGGTCTCATACTCCTAAAGTACAGCATTCGCTCTCCCTTCATCCCTCCCAGGAAAGCGAATCGAGAATGCTCTCAACCCAGTCCAAACTGGTGCCAGGTAGTCGAAGAACCTCCTTAGTCTACCCTCCGGATAGGCGATTATCCTCGTGCCATTCCTACCGAGATCCACTGTAATAGCACAGACCTCTTCATGAAAGACAGCACACTCGTCCGGCAGTCTCAGAGATTTACTGATAGTGAGTGCGGTAGAGTAGACCCCCAATCCAGTCCTTGACCCCACCTTGGAGCCATCTGTGTAGATCGAGGTCTCATGCTCCTAAAGTACAACATTCGCTCTCCCTTCATTCCTCCCAGGAAAACGAATCGCGAATGCTCTCAACCCAGTCGACACTGGTGCCAGGTAGTCAGAGATCCTCCTCAGTCTACCCTCCGCATCCATAATACCCACAATCGAACTGTGGTCGCAACCGTCCCCCTTCAGCATGCCAAACTCCCTCAGCATAAGCGCGACCTTGGCGGCGCAGTTCCGAATATAGGTCTCTTCTAAGCCTGTTATCTTGGAGCCACCGGTGTAGATCGAGATCTCATCCTCCTCAAGTACAGCATTCGCTCTCCATTCAACCCTTCCAGGAAAACAAATCGCGAATGCTATCACCCCAGTCGCACTGGTGCCAGGTAGTCGGAGATCCTCCTCCGTCTACCCTCCGCATCCATAATACCCAGAATCGAACCATCCTCCTTTGTCATCGCTTGGATATGCAACCTGCGGTGTGGATAGGTCAGTAATGGACTCACTAATAAATCTCTTGGATATGCAGCCTGCGGTGTGGATCTTAGAGATCATTTTACTTAAATGCAGACCAGTCTCTGGACCTTTTCAAAATCCTTCGTACGAGTCTTCTTAACCACGACCCTCCATCATACCAGTGCCGCTTAGGTCCGTACTGGACTCATAACGGCCGCATACATCCAATACATCGCTTGGATATGCAGTCTGCGATGCGGATCTCAGAGCCCCTGCGGATAAGACGCAGACCAGTCTTTGAAACTGTTCAAATCATTCGTATGAGACTTCTTAATAACGGCCCTCCATCATACCAGTGCCCCATAGGTCAGTACTGGTGTCACGTTGGCCGTATACATCCAATAAATCATTATGGGGTTATCTTAACTTCTACAGAACATTTTCCTGCAGGAGTAAAAAGCGCGTAGTGCCTTACGGCTTCTTTCCTCTGTATTCCTATTACAAGACAGTTTCGAATCGAGGACTATGCCAAGGTACTTCACCTCCTTCGACAGCCGCAGGGTGATACCGTCCAAGAACGGTGGGCTGAAATCCGGAATCTTGTTTCTACGCATGAAGAGTACCAACTCCGTCTCTATTGGGTTGGTCCTTAACCCATTTCTGCTAGCCCATCGCGACAATCTCCTCAGCGAATCTTCCATCATCTCGCTGATCGTAGACAGAAACCTGCCTCGAACCAGCAGCACGATGTCGTCCGCATAAGCGATTATCCTCGTGCCATCCCCACCGAGATCCAACAGGATTTCATTAATCATGAGGTTTCATTGAATCGGCGAGAACACCCCTCCTTGGAGCGTTCCTTTGTTCACCCGCTTTCTAATTCTGCCATAGATCTTATTATTGGGAGATTTTGGGGTGAATCCTCGTTTGGTCCAGTGCGGCGACTATCGATCCTATCTCCACATTATTGTAGGCCCCTCAATATACAAGAAGGCCGCCAAAGTGTACTCCTTTTGTAGGTAGGACCTCCCGTACCAACTCGCGCTGCCTCCACCGACCTGCCTTCGAGGGATGCGTGTTGTGTCCCACTGAAGTTTTCCGGCATCAGTCCACCTCTCACACTCAGCTTGATCAGTTTTGCCAGTGTTTTCAGCAAAATCGATGACAGACTTATAGGCCTATAATCCTTCGTCGTACTGCGTTTATTCTTCCCGCCTTGGAGGTACAGACCACATTGACCATAAAGGGAGGTGAAGGTGGTCTTGGTATGTAGGACCACGCCAGGCTCGCTCGGAAAATCCGCTCAAGCCAGGGCAGGGTGACTCCTGCAGCAGTTCGGTGATAATTCCGTCAGGTCTTGCCGACTTAAATGCCCGGAAAGTGCAGACAATTTCCTCAGTGACCCTTACATGACCCAGATCGGTCTTCCTTGGGTTGGTCCTCAACACATTTCTGGTAGCCCATTTCGAGAATCTCTTTAGTGACCCTTCCATGATCTCGCTGATCGTCGACAGAAACCTGCCTTGGACCAGCAGCACGACGTCGTCCGCATAAGCGTTTATCCTCGTGCCATCCGCACCCGACAGGATTTCATTAATTAGGAAGTTTTATAGAATCGGCGAGAACACCCGTCCCTTGGGCGTTCCTCTGATCACCCGCTTTCTGACCACAGCGCATTTTATTGGTCCAATGGGAGATTATGGGGTGAATCCCAGTGTTGTTCAGTGCGGCGACTATCGATCCTGTCTCCACATTATTGGAGGCCCTCTCGAAATCCAAGAAGGCCGCCAAAGTGTACTCCTTCTGTCGCAGAGACGTCTCGACCTCCTGTAACACCTCGTGAAGGGCCGTCTCTAACGACCTGCCTTTGAGGTATGCGTGTTGTGCGCCACTGAAGTTTTGCGGCATCAGTCCCCCTCTCACCTTCAGGTCAATCAGTCTTTCCAGTGTTTTCGGCAAAAACGTTGACAGACTAATAGGCCTATAATCTTTCGTCGTACTGCGGTTTATTCTTCCCCTCTTGGGGATAAAGACCACCTTGACCTCCCTCTATGCCCTATGTGTGTAGGACCACGCCAGGCTCGTTCAAAAAATCCCCTCAAGTCAGGACAAGGTGGCTGGAAAGGATAATTCCGCCAGGTCCGGCCGTCTTAAATGGCTGGAAAGTGCCCACACTATATTTTCCTCGTCAACGATTTCATAGAACTTTACATAACAATTTGAATTTTATAGAAAGTTAGATGAATGGAACTTCGTAAAAAGTTAATTTCGTATAAAAAAATTTCCCCAAAAATAAACTAAATGAAGCCTTAAAATAAGTTTATTTGACAGTTCTATAAATGAAACCACTTAAATAAGTTTTTTTTGTCGATGTATTTTAAGAACATTTTGTCGATTTACAATTTTCTTATACAAGTGGACCCAAATGTTAAAACTCCATTGAATATTTTTTTTAAATGTAATCTTCTACATCTCCTGCATTCCATATTGAATGAATTGCATTTATGTTGATTTAGTCTCATTGATGGTTTACGGAGGACATAATGGCCTCATGATGAATACTTAAGAATGACCCTTGTTACCATGGCTTACACCGTCGAATATTTCCAACAATCTGGTGTTTGGTGTTAACAAGACCATTTTCCAAAGAGTTGCTTTTCGTTTTTAGCTGCTTTTTTTTTGTCGATCTGTTGTGTGGTCCCACATGTAATTATGTACCCACATAGTCTAAAATGCCAGACATCAAGTGTTTGAAATCTTTTAAATAGCGTCATATGATGAGTCATAGTTGTTCGATTGTCCAGTTGCATCAATTCAATCAGTGAATTGTTAATCAGTAGTGATTCATCGTATTCTAATTCAGTGCTGCGACCAACCAGGACCAGTTTGTCTGCATGGCATTTGAATTTGTTTGTTTGTTTTTTTGATTCATAAACAGCCGTGAGAATCCGAAGATCATGGGAGGGGATGATCATCAACCAATATTCAAGTTTTAGAACCTAATGTGCAACCTGGTGTCATTTTACGGCGCATGATCTGGAAGTTGAAATGAAAGAACTTATTTTCATTCAGAAAAATGAGAACAGAGATATCCTTAAAATTTTGCATTTAAAAGTGTACTTAAAAAATGATGCCCGAAATTTCACAAAAATACTGGAAATATCCGGTTAAGGTGGTTCCATCGTCCGCATTTTTTAGTAAATTGTGTGTGAAAGCTACAAAGCTTTGTTTGGTGCAAAAACATTTCTGTATCAGTCAAGTGAACATATGAAGTAAGAAACTTAGATTCGAATATGGCTTTACGACAAAAATTATAAGTCAAATATCTCCCAAACCAGAAGAGATATTGTGGAGCTCAGGCGGATTTTTTTGTAGGGGTTTGAGCACCCTCTAAAATTTTTTTGTAAATCGAACCACAAATGAAGATTTGGCAACCCGAATAAATTTTCGACAAAACCTAGATGACCGAATTTAAAGACCTGCCAAGAGTTCCCGGTAACATGAAATTTTGCACATCATCTCGTTAGCTCCTCGCTCTAACTATTCAAAGAATTGTCTATTGGCGTTCTTAAACGGCAGAACAATCGATAAGCTCGTGTCGAAAGAGAAACAAATGAAAAAGTATGAAATAAATGATCTCGCCGTAACAGACAAAAAAATAACTAAGAAATGAAAAATTCGGCCGGAACTGACCGGGATTCAGACCTGCCCACGGGGCAAACGGAGACGTTGCCGTTATCTAGTGTTCGGAACCATCAATACAACTTCTAAAAGATACACAAACAACATGTGTATACCAAGGACAAAATTGTACTCGTGTGGAAAACAAGTCCATCAAAACAACAGCTAGATTGAAAAGAGTCAAACTTGCTTAGTGTCGTATTCACAACGTAAACACTTTTTCGCATTGTATTCTAAATATGAATGTACGACCTACCATTGTATAGCCCTTGAAGCCTCTACCCATAATGTGGTTAAATAAGTCCGCTAACTAAGGACAAAATCCGTCCCACAAAGTTTGGTGTGATGTTGGTCTCTGGGAAAAATCTTCGATCATTAAGCTCGTCTCGAAAGAGAACTAAACGAAAATCAAATAAAAGAGTGTTGAGTTCGGCTAGGCATTTGTCTAGATCTTTGGACGGTTTCTCTTTACAGGCAGAATCTAAAAAAGTATAATGGGATGTCATAACAAAAATCCCCATGGATTTTTATACCCTCCACCATAGGATGGGGTGGAGGGTCATTTCGTCATTCTGTTTGTAACACCTCGAAATAAGCGTCTGAGACCCCATAAAGTATATATATATACTAGATCGTCAAGTCATTTTAAGTCGATCTAGCCATGTCCGTCCGTCTGTCCGTCCCTCGTTCCGTCTGTCTGTCGAAAGCACGCGAACTTTCGAAGGAGTAAGGCTAGCCGTTTGAAATTTTGCACAAATACTTTTTATTAATGTAGGTCGGTTGGTATTGTAATTGGGCCAAATCGGTCTATGTTTTGATATAGCTGACATATAAACCGATCCTGGGTCTTGTCTTCTTGTGCCCCTAGAGGGCGCAATTCTCATCCGATTTGACTGAAATTTTGCATGTGGTGTTTCTAGAGGGCGCAATTCTGGTCCAATTTAATTGAAATTTTGCTCGTAGTGTTTTGATATTACTTCCTACAACTGCGCTAAGTATGCTTCAAATCGGTTCACAATCTGATATAGCTGTCATATAAACCGATCTTGGATCTTGACTTTTTGAGCCAAATTTTGCGCTAAGTATGCTTCAAATCGGTTCACAATCTGATATAGCTGTCATATAAACCGATCTTGGATCTTGACTTCTTGAGCCAAATTTTGCACGTGGTGTTTCGGTATTACTTCCAACAACTGCGCTAAGTATGCTTCACATCGGACCATGTTTTGATATAGCTGCCATATAAACCGTTCTTGGGCCTTGACTTCTTGAGCCTCTAGAGGGCGCAACTCTGGTCCAATTTAACTGAAATTTTGCACGTGGTGTTCTGAAATTACTTCCAACAACTGTGCTAAGTATGATTCAAATCGGTTCATAATCTGATATTGCTGTCATACAAACCGATCTTGGATCCTGACTTCTTAAGCCAATAGAGCGCGCAATTCTTATCCGATTTGGCTGAAATTTTGCATGAGGTGTTTTGTTATAACTTCCAATAATTGTTTTAAGTATGGCGCAAATCGGTACATAACCTGATATAGCTGCCATATAAACCGATCTGGGATCTTGACTTCTTGAGCCGCTAGAGGGCGCAATTTTCATCCGCTTTGGCTGAAATTTTGTACTACGACTTCTATAATGACCTTCAACATACGTGTCTAATATGGTCTGAATCGATCATTAGCTTGATACAGCTCCCATATAAACCTATCTGCCGATTTTGCTTCTTGTGCCCCTACAAGGCGCAATTCTTAACCGAATGAACTGAAATATTGCACAATGACTTCTGCAATGTTCAGCATTCATTTATGGTCCGAATCGGACAATAACTTGTAATAGCTCCAATAGCATAACAATTCTTATTCAATATTCTTTGTTTGCCTAAAAAGAGGTGCCGCGCATAGAACTCGGCAAATGCGATCCATGGTGGAGGGTATTTAAGATTCGGCCCGGCCGCTAGCACGCTCTTACTTGTTTATATTTACTTTAATTGGCTATGACAGAACATTTGTTCCGTGAGCCGAACTTAGAATAGCGTTCCAAGCACCTCGATCTTCTGCGATCCTTCTATAATCTCTGACTCCAAGTTTCGAGGTGTCTCCACTAAATATTTCCATCGGGCTCTTGGCCGTCCCGGTTTGTGTGTACCATCGTGATCGCCTTCAAAATACTTTTTTGCTAAAGTTTTTTCATTCATTCTGACAACATGACCTAGGCAATGCAATCGTTGTATTAGGTTGTCCAAAAAGTAATTGCGGATTTTTCATATAGTCGGCGTTGACAAATTTTTTCACAGCTTGTGACTCTGCAATTGCATTCTTTCTTCTGTCAGTTATCAGCTGTTACTTTTAGCTTGCCTTAGAAAAAAAAGTGTAAAAAAAGTATATTTGATTAAAGTTCATTCTAAGTTTTATTAAAAATGCATTTACTTTCTTTTAAAAAATCCGCAATTGCTTTTTGGGCAACCCAATATTTTGATGCGTTAAACCATGCTTACGTCGTCATACAGCTCATGCAGTCGTGGTTCATAATACGCCGATACTCTCCTTCAATGCAAGATGGTCCAAAAATATTACGAAGAATCTCTCTCTCAAACACTCCAAGCACTGCCTCGTCTGCTTTCACAAGTACCCATGCCTCAGAACAACACGTGTGGTATCAGTGTCTTGTATAGTGTGATGTTCGTCTGTCGAGAGGTGGCCTTGTTTCTAAACTGCTAACTTAATTCCAAGTAGCATCTGTTTGTCAGTATTTTTCTTCACTTTATTTCAAAACCGGTGTTATTCATTTCGGTTTCGGGGGTTCCAATGTAGATAAAGTTCCTGACTATCTCAAAGTTGAGGTTCCCAACTTTTTCCATTTTCTTTATCTTTAACTAACTTTTTCCATTTTCTTTATCTTCCATTTTCTTTATCTGTTCGGTTGTACAAGAGGTTTTGGGAGTTGATAAAATCCATTTTGTTTTGTCTCCATTTACTGCCAGACCCATTTTCACTGATGCCCTTTCTTTTTCTTTCTCTTTTACAGGCTACAGTTACTACTTCCGGTGGCGACTCATGACATCGATATCGATTTCGTCGGCAAAGGTGAGTAGCATGTGTTTTATTGTGACTAGTGTGCCATATCTATCCACATCTGCATCTCGTATAAACTTCTCCAGCAGGATATTAAAGAAATCACACGATAAGTTTTCGCCTTGTCTGAAACCTCGTTTGTTATTGAATGGAACGTAGAGATTCTCTCCTATTCTTACTGAGGAGCGTGTATCCGCAAATGTCATCCGGCAGAGTCTTATTAATTTTGCAGGGATACCAAACCCAGACATGGCCGAGCCCGAACGGCGTGCCGCAGAGCGACACCTCTTTTGAGGAGAAGTTTTTAAATGGCATAGTACCTAATAAATGTCACCAGCATTAGGAGGGGATAACCACCGTCGAAAATATTGTGTGGTCTCGCCAGGATTCCGACCCAGGCGTTCAGCGTCATAGGCGGACTTGCTAACCTCTGCGCTATAATGGCATCCACCTTTGAACGTACAGGGCTATCGGAAGCGGATTTGTAGTCAACAAAGAGATGGTAGGTGTTGATTTGTCCTTCTTGGGACTTATCCAGGATTTGGCGCAGTGTGAATATCATGCCTAAGATGGATTTACCAGGTCTAAAACAACATTGATAGGACCCAATTATCTCATTGACTTTAAGTATTAATCTTTCTCGCAGTACTCTCGAGAGTATCTTGTATTCAATGGGGATAAGACTTATTCCTCTGTAGTTGGAACATTCCGTTTAGTCTCCTTTCTTGTGTACGTAGTATGCTGATGTTCCAATTATCGGATATGTGTTCTTTTAGTCGGATTGCGCAGACAAGCTGATGCATACGCCTTAACAACGTGTCGCCTCCGGTCTCAAATAGTTGAGCGGGTAAGCCGTCGGCTCCTGCTGCCTTGTTGTTCTTCAGTTGGGTCACTCCTACTTGGACCTCATTCTGACAAGTGGATAAATACGCTATACCCCCATCAGGGATTGGTTCTGTGGTGTCCTCATCGCTGTCATCGTAAGACACTAGCAGTTTCGGTGAAATATTATTTCCATATCCTCAGCACGCTATCTGTGTCAGTTATCAGATTTCCTTATTTTTGTCTCTGCAGGAGGATGTGCCTGCGCCAAAGCCAACGGTCTGACTCCTGTACATCTCAATTCACTTACACTCACGTCTTTCCATTTCCTTTTTCTTTCTGCGGAATAGACGTTTCTGCTCTCCCCTCTTCTCCCAATACCTCTCCTTCATCTGGCTCGTTTCTATGATTGCAGGGTTGCTCTGTATGCCGCATTCTTGGCTTCATCAGCATCTCGACACTCTTGGTCATACCATGGATTTCTTGGGAGAGGCTTCTGAAGTACGGATTTTGCGGCATTTTCCATGGAGCGGGCAATGGTTTGCCACTGCGCCAGTTAGGTAAAAGCCAACTGGATAAAGACAAAATCAAATCAAGACTTGGGCAATATAATTAAGTTTGACCAAGCATAGAAGACATTGACGACAATGTCAATAGGATTACTGCAATAGTGGGGTCTGTCGAAGTTAGTGGTGCCCTTGGAGAAAGGAAATCAGCCCAAGACCTGGCATTGTTGGGAAAAAGGTCCGAAACTTTATAAAAGAATCGTCGTAAAAAACGGCAGTCTTAAGAAATTCAATAAGATTATCAGAACAACAAAATGTGCCTCCTGGATGCTTTTCTGTGAGTAGGTCGAATGTTTCTCTCAAAAACCCATGTCCAAACTGAAACGTTAGGAGACGACATGGGAGTGCGAGCAGATAATATTGATGACATGTTGAGACTTTTGAGAAAGACGCATTTTCCAATAATGACGCAATAATGAGGTAGATCGAAAGCTTACCATTACAGCATTTATGCAAAGGAAACCTTGAGGAGCTTCAAACCATTTAAATCACCCGGACCTGTTGGAAAATTTCCGGCGTTACTACATCAGTAGGCCGACTATCTGGCGTCTCATCTGACCACTATTTGCACAGCGTGCCTAGGACTTGCATATACTCCGAAAGCCTGGCAGGAGGCAGGGTGGTATTTACAGCCAAGCCCGGCAAGGCAAATTATGCGACCCTTAAGACCTAAAACCCTGTAAGTCTTACGTCCTTTATACTCACAACGATGGAAGGTATTGTGGATACCATGATAAAGAGTAGGACATCCAGCGAACTGCTCAAATACATACAGCACACCTATGTCAAGGGAAGGTCGGCGGAGTCTGCCCTGCACAAGGTTGTGCATGAAAAAGACGAATCCTTCAATGCTTAGACGTACACATTGACGATATGCAATGATGTTAAGAAAACCTTGAGGTGCTTTCAAAGATTTTAGTCACCCGGACCTGATGCAATATATTCGGCGTTGCTACATCAGGAGGCTGACTATCTGGCGTTCCATCTGACCACTAGGACTTCCATATATTCCAAAAGCCTGGCAGAGGGCAAGGGCAAGCCAAGTTACGCGACCTCCAAGGCCTTCAGACAAATAAACCTTAAGTCCTTTCAACTTAAAACCATGGAATATATTGTGGATATCATGATAAAGAGTAGGACATCCAGCGAACTGCTCAAATACAAACAGCATGCCTTCACCGCCTTCGGAGAAGTTTTAATATGGCATAGCAACATTGCAAATTTTGCCCACGAACATTCCACTAAGGAACAGGGGCAAACTTCTCACCTATCAATGAGTGCAGTCCGATTCAAGTTTTAAGCTCAATGATAAGGGGCCTCCTTTTTAAAGCCGAGTCCGAACGGCGTGCAGCAGTGCGACACCTCTTCGGAGAGAAGTTTTACATGGCATATTACCTCACAAATATTGCCAGCATTAGGAGGGGAAAGCCACCGCTGAAAATGTTTTTTGATTATCTCGCCAGGATTCGAACCCAGGCGTTCAGCGTCATAGGCGGACATGCTAACCTCTGCGCTACGGTGGCATAGTACCTCACAAATATCGCCAGCATTAGGAGGGGGATAGCAACCGCAGAAAATGTTTTTTCTGATGTTCTCGCCAGGACATGCTTACATCTGTGCTACGATGGCCTAGGGCAGTAGGACAAGACTGTAGACTATTCTAGATATCCAACCTATAGACATACAGATTAATTGTGACGCAGCCAATGCGGCTATGAGACTTAAGGCGATGGGAGAATGGATAGAGGATAGGAGCAGGACATACTATCGCAGTTTAACCTATCGTCGGATAGGAAACATGTAAGGAATAGAAGAGGTTTCCGACCCAATAGGTATTGGGTGCGTGGCACCACGGCCAGCGGCATAGTCTTGGATTGACTGTCGAACAGCGAAATGGTCGGTAGGACGACGAAAATCCTATGGTGTCTCCTGGATGCTTTTCTGTGAGTAGATCGGCAAAATAGGGGGCTATTACTGAAAGGAAGTAAGAACGAGATCAGTATAGATTTTGCTATCACTTATGCAAAATCGGTGCGGCTAGTGACATCATGTGAGGAAACTGATTACACGGGCCGAAAACATCTTGCAGAAGGCTTACGACTGGGTTCGATCTGGGGGTCTCAAATTTATCCCAGATAAGACTGAAATCTGCCTGTTCACGAGGAAGATAAGGGTGGACCAATTGGACACACCACGTTTCCTCTATAGAACGATTTCGATAACTGACAAGGTCAAACACTACGAGTGATCTTGAATATGAATTGAAATGGAAGTGTCACATTCAAGGAACGCGCCCAGAGACTCACAGATGTTGGACACTATGTGGACGGGCCGCATCCTCGAAATGGGGCCTGAGTCCGAGGATAGTCCACTGACTCTACCAGAGCGTGATAAGACCAATACTTTCTTACGCCTCAGTAGTTTGGTGGACTGCTATGGAGAAAAAGGACTATGGAGACTAAGGACCATACAGCAGGTTCAGAGAATCCGCCTATGCCTTGACCCTGTTGTCTTGACAGCCACTATGAGACTCAAGGCGATGGGTGAATGGAAAGAGGATAGTAGCAGATCATATCGTTGTGGTATAATTGAGGCAAAGATAGGTAACTTGGAAGGAATGGATTAGGTTTCCAAACAACAATTGTGGTCGAATGCGAGGCGCTGCTGCCAGTGGCATAGGCTTGGATTGACTAAAACTTGGTATTACCATATGGAAGATCATGCTACACAGATGGATCAAAGCTAGAGAACAGAATGGGCCTGGAAGTTCTACATTGAGAACCCAACAACTGAAAGCTGTTTCCGGCTGCCTGACCATAATACGGTCCTGCTGGCGAAGATTCGGGCGATTACGGAATGCATGAAATGGTCGGGTGTGAACATCTGTACAGACAGCAAACTAGCCATCTGGGCAATAACAACCATGGCGGTAAGGTCACAAACAATCTTGGTGTGTAAAAAGGAGATTATATCCTTCCCAACCGGGCCATAGATTAGTAAAGGGCAATGAAAGAGCAGACGATTTGGCAGTGAAGGCTAAATGACTGCCGTCGATCAATATGTTCAACCCGAAGCCTTTCGAGTCGTCGCAGTCCAAATTAAGGTACAACGAAACATTCCGAAGGACAACAAAATCCTTTGGGGAGTTATGGATCGTGATAAGACGAGGCTATTACAGAATAGAAGTAAGAAGGAGATCAGTATTGAGGTGTTCACGTAAGTCGCGAGCGTGAATCACGACTCATAACGCTAATAACGACTCACGAGAAAATCACGAACCACGAGATATTACGACTCACAAGAAAATCATGACTTCGGGATGGTATTTTATTTTGCTATCGGGAAAGTTGCTAACATTTTTAAGTGTTTCGTGAGCCAAATTTGAAACAACAAACAAAAATTAAAGCCTTTTAAGGCTTTAGTAGCCATAATTTTGCTCCGACGTCGAGAGGCGCCGATTAGGATTTTATTTTAGATACATGGTGTCTTCGGAGACATTTCTTAGAACTGAATGTAGTTTACAAATCAACCCGACATAATACATATTCTTAAACGTCTCGACGTTCTGAGTAGACCTAGCCGTCCGTCTGTAGAAATCACAATAGCGGTCCTACGCGTTAAGCAAGCCGCTTCGGATATAGATTCTTGCTATTGAAGAAGGTCGTTGGGGATAGCAAATGGCCCATATCGTTTTAGATAATGGGATACGACTCCTATAAAAAGCGATCTCGCAATTTGACTTCTGGAGCCCCTGGAAGCCCTAATTTTCATCCAATTTGGCTGAAATTTTGGACGTAGTGTTCTTTTATAACTTCCAACAGCTGAGCTAAGTACGGTCTTAATCGTTTTATATCCTGATATAGCTCCCATATAAACCGATCTCCTGATTTGACTTCCTGAACCCCTGGAAGGCGCATTTTTTGTCAGATTTGTCTGAAATTTTGCATATTGTGTTATTTTATGACTTTCAACATCAGTGCTCAGTAGGGTTCAAATCGGTCAAGAACCTGATATAGCTCCCATATAAACCGATCTCCTGATTTGACTTCCTGAGCCCCGGGAAGGCGCAATTTTTGTCAGATTTGTCTGAAATTTTGCATATAGTGTTGTTTTATGACTTCCAGCATCAGTGCTCAGAACGGTTCAAATCGGTCAAGAACCTGATATAGCTCCCATATAAACCGATCTCCCTATTTTACTTCTTTAGCCCATGTAAGGCGCAATTTTTGTCTGATTTGGCTGATATTTTGCACATAGTGTTCTGTTATGACTTTCAACAACTGTGTCAAATATGGTTCAAATCGGTCAAGAACATGATATAGCTTCCATATAAACCGATCTCCCGATTTGAATTTTTGAGCCCCTGGAAGCAGAAATTTTTATCCGATTTGGCAGAAATTTTGTATATGGTTTTCTGTAATGACTTCCAGCAATTGTGCCAAGTACGGTCCGAAACGGTATTTAACCAGATATAGCTCCCATATTTTGACAGAATCCATGGTGATGGGTTACCAAGGTTCGGCCCGGCCGCTTTTACTTGTTAGTATTCAGAGCACACAACAAGCCGATTACTGGCTTAGGTGCATGTTCACAGCGGAAGGGGCGGATTAACTTCCACACCCTCTTTTCAACCTAACATAGAGGCCCAATGAGTCAAGTCGAAGGACCATTTTATTTTGCACCTATATCCAAAACTGAGCCGCTATAGCACTGAACAGACTCACACAGCTAGATTTTGACTTAGAATGTCAAGACGATCAAGAACACCTATACTTAATGTGGTCGCAGATCAATATTATAATAAAATTATGAAATATTGGGTTGCCCAAAAAATAATTGCGGATTTTTCATATAGTCGGCGTTGACAAATTTTTTTCACAAGCTTGTGACTCTGTAATTGCATTCTTTCTTCTATCAGTTATCAGCTGTTACTTTTAGCTTCCTTTAGAAAAAAGTGTAAAAAAAGTATATTTGATTAAAGTCCATTCTAAGTTTTATTAAAAATGCATTTACTTTCTTTTAAAAAATCCGCAATTACTTTTTGGGCAACCCAATAATAATTTCAATAAAATTTTAACCAAGATTTTGGTACCAATGTCAATTGCGAAAGTGTTACACTATGCGCTTCAATGAAATCTTCAAATCCAAATAGTTTGGAATCTTTTTATTAACCTAAATGTAAAGTTTTTTTAGTCATAAAAGTTTGGTATAAATATTAGTTTCTTTCAAATACTACGGTTTTAAACAAAAAAGCCCCAGTTTCATTATTACACTTACCATGACGACTTAAAAATTTATTGCTCGAAAAATTTAACACCAAATGTTGACACAATTTAAATATGAAGCCATAAAAAGTTTGTCTTATTATATCACCGCATAGAAATAAAAAAAGAGTAAAAATATGGATTAGTCAAATTCAAATCCTAAAGATTAACAGGTAGACAAAACCATGGCTTGGTTAGCGCCGCAAAATCTCTGCGCTGGTCCACCACCTTTAGGTGTATCGTACTAACAATAACCACATTGAAACCTGTTGCAATTAAGTAAAAATCTCGGAAAACCCGTCATTAATAATCAATCAACGAAAATTGTTCTCAGGAACTGGCGCTAGACCAACAAACACCAAACTAAACACCCAAAACCCATTTACATACGACCAGGTAGATGAGTTTGTGCGGGCGCTAGTTGCCTATGACTATGGCAACAGGTATTATTCCCATGACAACAGGTATTCAACGAAAAAACATCGCAGTGAGGTGAGATTAAGCTGAGGGCAGCGAGTGAGAAAAAGCTATAAAATTGCTTAAGCCTCATAAAACTGTAAAGTCATTAGCGGAAAACAAAAACCTCATCCCAAACAAGAAAAAGCAAACCAAACAAATCTACAACTAAACCCATGGCAGAGAAAGAGCGACAGGACAGACGGACAATAATTTTGAGATATAGCTAAAGAAGGAGGACGGGGTAGGAGTTGTTGGCTCACCTGTGCAATGTATACAGCAGATACGCAAAGTGCTTATTAAAAAGATATTTTGTTAACTGAAATATAAGACTCTGATGGCCAAATAGGTTACAGGTATTCAACAGACTATCATGAAGTATGCAATGACTGTGGTCAACTGAGGTACAGTGGTAAAAAGACAGAAAAATGTAAAAAAATTCAAGAAATAAAAAATTATGAAAGAGTAAAGCGACAGATATTCCTTCTCGACAAAAGGTACAGGTATGGAAACCAAGGATGACCTCTGATCCTGAATCCATACTTGGGAGACTGCAAATGCAGATTTGCCCATTCCATTAAGAAACAGGGGGAAACATCTGACATATCAATGAATGCTATGTGATTCAAGTTTAAGCTCAATGATAAGGGTCCTCCATTTTTAGACGAGTCCAAACGGTTTGCCGCAGTGCGATACCTCATTGGGGAGAAGTTTTTACATGACTAGTACTTCAATGTTGCCAGTATTATGCGAGAATAGGATAGGTAAGAGTAGCAGTCCTTTACCGACTCACTTAAACTATTTTAATTCCATTGTTAGCGGCATCAATACATTCCGCTGACGCAAAGAGCAGCGTTAAGATGTTCCCTTTATACTCGCAGCTCGTATGGGTGGATCCCCTTCTGCACATTTTCGATAACCTGTGCGTTTATCAAATGCCTCACCTGGCACCATTGCGGGGGGGCTGGCTTAGTCTTCTAAGAGTTCTTGAAAACGGGCCGCCCTTTTTCTTCTTCATCGTATTCGCAGTGTTATGCTCATCAGGAGATATGATACATTTTACAGCTTCCGTTGAAGTGCTTGGAATGTCAGTTCTATACCTTCCAGCATCCTGCACTTTCGCCTGATTGCGCTGCCTGTGCACACCCCTCTGTCTCCTTTGCCATGCACCAGATCGTTTTCTCGGTCTGTTTGTGAGCTTAGCAAAGCCATCGCTCACTTCTGCCGTCATCCTGCTATCCTCATCTCTCGATTCGGCTGCGATGACTGTTTCACTGTTAAGATGTCCCCTCTATACCCGCAGCTCATAAATCGTATGGGTGAACCCCCCTCAGAGTTCAACAAATGTTCGATAACCCGTTCGTTTACCAAATGGCAACGACGATCTTGTGGAATCCCACCGGATGCACAGCCGATATCGATAACTGCATAAGACATCTTCATCTCCGTTGTGCTTCCTTACCACTCCAGCGTAAAAGGGCGGCTCCTTACCTTACCCGTGCACGCGTCCTTCTTTGCTATTCCGACTTTGTCTCCCTCGGCAGGACACTGCCTGGAGTCATCAATGCGGGAGCTGGCTTAGTCTTCCCAGACTACTTGAAAACGGGCTGCCCTGTTTCTTCTTCAGCGTCTTAGCAGTTTTATGCTCGTCGGGAGATTTGATTCTTTTTACAGCTTCCGAAGAAATGCTTGGAATGTCAGTTCTTTACCTTCCAGCATCCTGTGCTTTCGCCGATACAAACCCCTCTGTCTCCTTCGTCGTGCACATGATCGTTTTCTCGGTCTGTTTGTGAGCTTATCAAAGCAATCGCTCACTTCTGCCGTCATCCTGCTATCCTCATCTCTCGATTCGGCTGCGATGACTGTTTCACTGTTAAGATGTCCTCTCTATACCCGCAGCTCATAAATCGTATGGGTGAACCCCCTTCAGAGTTCTACACATATTCGACAACCCGTTCGTTTACCAAGTACCTCACCTCGGACTGAAGATCTGGTGGAATCCTACCGGATGCACATCCGATATCGATGACTGCATAAGTCATCTCATCTCCGTTGTGCTTCCTTGCCACTCCGGCGTAGGAGGGCGGCTCCTTACCTTTCTCAGCGACCATCATCCCCTTCTGTGATGGCTGTGGGATCCTTTTTGAAGTCACAACCCTCCATGAAGACTCAGGGGCCATGCTTGCTTCCTTCTTGCTGTTCCGACTTTGTCTCCCTCCGCAGGACACTTTCTAGAGTCACCTATGCGTAAGGGCTGGCAAAGTCTTCGCAAAGTAGTTGAAAACGGGCAGCCCTTTTTCTTCTTCAGCGTCTTGGCAGTGTTATGCTCATCGAGAGATATGAGTCTTTTTCCAGCTTCCGTAGAAGTGCCTGGAATTTCAGTTATATCCCTTTCAGCATCCTGCACTTTCGCCTGTTTGCGCTGCCTGTGCAAACATCTCAGTCTACTTCGTCGTACACATGATCGTTTTCTCAGTCTGTTTGAGAGCTTAGCAAAGCCATGGCTCACTTCAGCCGCCATACCGCTATCCTCATCTCTCGATTCGGCTGCGATGACTGTTTCACTGTTAAGATGTCCCCTCTATACCCGCAGCTCATAAATCGTATGGGTGGTCCCCCCTCAGAGTTCAACAAATGTTCGATAACCCGTTCGTTTACCAAATGAGAACGACGATCTGGTGGAATCCTACCGGATGCACAGCCGATATCGATAACTGCATAAGACATCTTCATCTCCGTTGTGCTTCCTTACCACTCCAGCGTAAAAGGGCGGCTCCTTACCTTTCTTAGCGACCATCTTCCCCTTCCGTAATGGCTGTGGCATCCTTTTGGAAGTCACAGTCCTGCATGAAGACTCAGGGGCCGTGCACGCGTCCTTCTTTGCTATTCCGACTTTGTCTCCCTCGGCAGGACACTGCCTGGAGTCATCAATGCGGGAACTGGCTTAGTCTTCCCAGACTACTTGAAAACGGGCAGCCCTTTTTCTTCTTCAGCGTCTTGGCAGTGTTATGCGCATCGGGAAATCTGATTCTTTTTACAGCTTCCGTAGAAGTGTCTGGAATTTCAGTTCTATCCCTTTCAGCATCATGCACTTTTGTCTGTTTGCGCTTCCTGTGCACACCCCTCTCTCTACTTCGTCGTGCATTTGATCGTTTTCTCAGTCTGTTTGTGAGCTTACCAAAGCCATCGCTTACTTCTGTCGTCTTCCCGTTATCCTCATCTCTCGATTCGGCTGCGATGACTGTTTCACTGTTAAGATGTCCCCTTTATACCCGCAGCTCATAATTCGTATGAGTGGACCCCATTCAGAGTTCCACACATGTTCAATAACCAGTTCGTTTACCAAGTTCTTCATCTGGGACCGACGATCTGGTGGAATCCTACCGGATGCACAGGCAAAATAGATGACTGCATAAGTCATCTCATCTCCGTTGTGCTTCCTTGCCACTCCGGCGACTCCTTACCTTTCTCAGCGACCATTCTTTTTGATGTCACAGTCCTTCATGAGGACTCAGGGCCGTGCGCCATTCCTTCGTTGCTGTTCCTACTTTGTCTCCCTTCGCAGGACAATGTCTGGAGTCGACAATTGCGGGGTGAGCTGGCTTAGTCTTTCCAGAGAACTAGAAATCGGGGATCCTGTTTTCTTCTTCACCGTCTTGGCAGTCTGATTCTCTTTCCAGCTTCCGTAGAAGTGTCTGGAGTTTCATTTCTATCCCTTTCAGCATCCTGCGCTTTCGCCCGATTGCGCTGACGGTACACACCCCTATGTCGCAGTCGTCGTGCACCGGATCGCTTTCTCGGTCTGTTTATGAGCTTACCAGAGCCATCGCTCACTTCTTCCGTCATCCCGCTATCCTCATCTCTCGATTCGGCTGTGATAACTGTTTCATTGACACGGCCGCTGTCTGCGTCTAAATCGGAAACATCACTTAAAGGCAGTGCATCCTTCTGGTTTATCCGTCTCTTCCCCATTTGTTAGTCTGACGACTGGTTGTACGCTTTAAGCATTACTCTCGACTGCAGGTGCCAAGTTACCCACACCTATAGAAGGTCTGATGCTACCACCATAGCCGTTGGGTCTTTGGAGTCTATTTTGAGCCTACTCCTGAAAGGCTTTACAATTTTTCATAATAGGTACCTTTTTCGACATACGGATTTCCTTTCTTCAAGGAATGAAATGAAATCACGTCCGCTCCACTCAACGGTTACTATGCGATTTCCATTAAGGAATCGGGGATACTTCTCTCATAACAATGAGTCCAGTCCGATTAAAGCTCAATGATAAGGGGCCTACTTTTTTAAGCCGAATCCGAACGGCGTGCCGCATAGCGACACCACTTCGTGGAGAAGTTTTAACACGATAGCTTATAAATATAGGCAACATTAGTAAAGGAATAACTACCACTGAAAATTTTGTTTATGTTCACGCTGGGATTTGAACCCAGGTGTTCAGCTTGTATGCGGAAATGCTAACGTCTGGGCTAAGGTGCCCTCCAATTGGGAGATTAAGAGACTGTAATCCCAATCTCTCAACCACCGACTGGAAGATTGCTAGATTGAATGAGGCTCATAGCAATCGGAGACATGAAGTATTCATACTAACTCGCCCCGTCTCCTAAGCATTTAACAAGTTGAAGCTGATGATATATAGAAGTGGTGGGGTAAGGAAATAAGGAAAAGAATCAAAAGTTGGTACTGAATCGACCACATCTCTAAAGTCTGGTAAATTACAGGAGACTGACCTTGGGTGCATGGTTCATTCGGTAGGATTGGGCTCAGGGTGCTCGCGAGAGAGGATGGACGGAACTCATACCGTACTTCGACAGAAGCAGCTAGTGAAATATATAAGTAGGAATCTTCACACTGCAATTGTCCAGTGTCCTGAGGTAAAGTGGTTCCCTGTTTACTCAGCTGCCCCTGGATGCGTACGTATAAGATCGTGCGAATCTTGTGATGATGAACTCCTGGCTGAATCAGAGAACGAGAGTAACACAATAATGGTAGAAAATTTTAATCCTGACTATAGTCCGGATTCTGCAAATAAATCCCAACCATTGTAAAGTCCCTTCGGCGGCACTAAAGGTCCTTCTGATGGCAGGAGGATTTGACGTTGCTATCATCTACAATAGAAAGCATGGGTGTATGGAGGAGTGGTTCGTGGATTCAAAGGGTACGGAGAGTGGGCGGAACTGAGCTTTTATTCTTGCAAAGTATATGCAAAATGGTTTTATTCTTCCGTCGCTAAGCACCGAAGATTCAGTTGTTGCCTTTAGTATTCGTAAGTCTGATTACTGGATGGCTCCCCTGTATAAGACACACGATTCAAAGATGACGCCTTCAAGCCTAAATCCTTTTTGCAGCGAAAAAGAATGTCATTGTGGGAAGTGATGCTACAGCACATCACCAGATATGAGGCCCTGCACGGGATAGCTGTGATCACCACACAGGCTGAAACGATGAGGTTCGACCTGTATGGTGTTCAGTGATGTCACGAGAAGCTTAGCTGGGAGATACCGGGCGCTTCCACAGGTTGCGGATAGTGGAATGCTCCACACGGAGTATCGGCAACGGCAGTCGCGGACAATCAGCGGTAACGAGACTCTCAGTGAGAGGCCGGGCGGCACCGGCTCTTGCACAAATACTGAGTGCCTATGAAGCTCGATATGGCAAGGCGGGTTATTGCCGCCTTTAAATCACCAATGGCCACCCTGTTCCCGCGGTGATCATCCCTTGGACAAACGAAAGGGGTGTGCTGCTTATCGCATAAATTAATCTGGCGTTTTTTTAATAAAGGGACAAAGCCGATCTTTATTACCAGGAACAGGCAGAAGGTACTAGAAGTTACCTTGGCGTCGGAGAGGATATAAGCAGAAGGATATCTGACTGGGAATTATTGGATGACCACAGCCTCTGATCAGTGTTATATTAGTTTCAGCCTTGGAGAGAATACTGCAGAAGTAGTCCACTGGCTAAAAAGAAGAAAGTCGGATTGGCATACATTTCGGGAAATATTCTGCACGACTATCCCCTAAAGACCTGAAAAGGAAGTAGAAACTGCGGGGGATATAGACATAATGTTCAAGCGGATCACGAAGATCCTGAATGACTCGCTTGAGTCAGCATGTTTTAGACCTTTGGGGCAAACAGAGACCGCCATGATTGGGACGTCTTTTGGGCTGAGCTCAGAAAATACAAGGGGGAGCTGCAAAAGGTTCAGAACAAATCCAAGGTGAAATTCAGCTGTTCGGTCGAGCATACATCTGAGGCATCTAGGCTAAAGAAGATTCTATTCTCGAACCCTATTACGGTAGGATACACTTAGAAGGCAGAGAATGTATGAACAATGTTTAGCTAGGAGTCACAAGAACTGCCCGTTGATACACATATCCCGGGAAACTCTTCAACGGACTCGTCGGAGCTTGTTGGAACAATTGTGTCTGAGTCGAAAATCCTTTGACACGCAAGGCCATGATGATATAAACCGCCAAGTCCTGATGATGAATCACAGGTTGAATTACAAACTGTGTCAGATAGAGTGACACCTTGAGTTTGGGAAATATACTCTGCTTGTATCAGCATGTGTGATGGAGGGACACATAGGTCATTTTTATTACGAAAGCAGTAAACCCTTACCACACCAAGGTGAAAGATTTTCTTCCTATTGGTATGTCATCATTTATGCTGCAGACTCTAGAGAGGTTGATATATGAAGTGTCTATTGCGATTAAGAGAAAGTTTCCCCGCACTCTTAGAAATTTACTACAGGAAGTCCTAGGTACGACAGCAAAGTAGGCTATCAAGAAGTTTTTCTTTTCAGCAGGAGATATAAGTTACCCAAAGTAACATCTATATCCTTGGGAGGTTCCTTTCACTGAAAGCGCAAAATACCTGTCTGTTTTGCTGGACTTCAAATCAAAGGCAACTCTCTTGCACGATACACCTTCGAGAGAGGCACTGGCAAAATTAAGGGGCTCAAATCGCTTGTCATGCACGGGGTATATACTGCATCTGTCAGACTTATAATGCCATTTAGTGTGATAGTCTGGTGGACGATGGTTCAAGAGTCCAGCTACTGTTCAATACTCAGCCGGATCCGAAAGATGGCTTGATTGTGCACCACAGCCGCACTGAGAACTTGGCCATTTGATGCACTGAATTTACAATGAGGGTAAACAAAATTTCTGTTACCACTGCTGCCAGGCTAGGTGGAAAAGAGGGTGCGGATATTAATCCGCCTGTGGACATACACCTAAGCCAGTAATCGGTTTGTTGTGCGCTCGAAACACTAACAAGTAAAAAGGCGTTGAGTTCGGCCGGGCCGAACTTTGGATACCCACCACCTCGTCTATATATGTAAACCACCCGTCAAAATCCGGTGCAAAACTCATAACTTATGTCCCATAGCAGAAATATGTGGAGGGGCTTAACTTAACTCTTTGTCCCAAATTTCGGCAACATCGGACAATAAATGCGCTTTTTATGGCCCCAAAACCTAAAACCGAGAGATCGGTTTATATGGCAGCTATATCCAAAGCTGGACCGATCAGTGCGATAATGCATAAGTATGTCAAGGGGCTTAACTTAACTCACTGTCCCAAATTTCGGCGACATCGGACAATAAATGCGTGTTTTATGGGCCTAAGACCCCAAATCGGAGGATCGGTCTATATGGCAGCTATATCTAAATCTGGACGGATCTGAGCCAAATTCACAGAGGACGTCGGAGGGCCTAAGACAACGCACTGTCCCAAATTTCAGCAAAATCGGATAATAAATGTGGCTTTTATGGGCCTAAGACCCTATATCGGAGGATCGGTCTATATGGCAGCTATATCCAAATGTGAACCGATCTGAGCCAAATTGACGAAGGACGTTGTAGGGCCTAACACAACTCACTGACTCAAATCATAGCAAAATCGGCTAATAAATGTGGCTTTTATGGGCCTAAGACCCTACATTTGAGGATCGGTCTGAATGGCAGCTATATCCAAATCTGGACCGATCTGAGCCAAATTGACGGAGGATGTCGAAGGGCCTAACACAACTCACTGTCCCAAATTTCAGCAAAATCGGATAATAAATGTGGCTTTTATGGGCCTTAGACCCCAAATCGGAGGATCGGTCTATATGGCAGCTATATCCAAATCTAGACCGGTCTGAGCCAAATTGACGGAGGATATCGAAGGGCCTAACAGAACTCACTGTCCCGAATTTCAGCAAAATCGGATAATAAATGTGGCTTTTATGGGCCTAAGACCCTATATCGGAGGATCGGTCTATATGGCAGCTATATCCAAATGTGAACCGATCTGAGCCAAATTGACGGAGGATGTCGAAGGGCCTAACACAACTCACTGTCCCAAATTTCAGCAAAATCGGATAATAAATGTGGCTTTTATGGGCCTAAGACCCTAAATCGGCCGATCGGTCTATATGGCAGCTATATCCAAATCTAGACCGATCTGAGCCAAATTGACGGAGGATATCGAAGGGCCTACCACAACTCACTGTCCCAAATTTCAGCAAAATCGGATAATAAATGTGGCTTTTATGGGCCTAAGACCCCAAATCGGAGGATCGGTCTATATGGCAGCTATATCCAAATGTGAACCGATCTGAGCCAAATTGACGGATGATGTCGAAGGGCCTAATATAACTCACTGTCCCGAATTTCAGCAAAATCGGATAATAAATGTGGCTTTTATGGGCCTAAGACCCCAAATCGGAGGATCGGTCTATATGGGGGCTATATCAAGATATAGTCCAATATAGTCCGATATAGCCCATCTTCGAACTTAACCTGCTTATGGACAAAAAAAGAATCTGTGCAAAGTTTCAGCTCAATACCTCAATTTTTAAAGGCTGTAGCGTGATTTCAACAGACAGACGGACGGACATGTCTCGATCGTCTTAGATTTTTACGCTGATCAAGAATATATATACTTTATAGGGTCGGAAATGGATATTTCGATGTGTTGCAAACGGAATGACAAAATGAATATACCCCCATCCTTCGGTGGTGGGTATAAAAAGTAACCTTGAAAAAGAAAATTTAAGTAAGGAATTCCGTGCTGCTTTTAAAATTCCTAACTGTTTTGCATAACACGCCGCTATGTTGGTTCATGTCTAGTATTGTGTCCCCACCTAAGTGCCGATGTCTGTTAGCCGCGAAAGCTGGGCAATGACTTATGAAATGATCCAACGTCTCGTCATCTTCCCCACATGCTGTCACTTGCCGCTCACCGATTTTGCATGAGTAAGCTCGTAGTCCTATAAATCTCGTTATGATACCGAAAGCTATACTGACCTCCTTCTTACGTCCTTTCAGTAATAGCCTTGTCTTTCCACGATCCAGATCTCCCCATAGGATTTTCATCATTCCACCGACCGTTTCGCTGTTCCACAGTGTTACATGCGAGTTCATTGGCCAGGCTATTAACCCGGATTGCCTCGCCCCGAAAGTCTTCGGGTTAACCATGTTTCTTGATGGCAGTCGTCTGGCCTTCCTCAGTTGCCCAGTACCCAAACGATGCGAATCGTTCCTCCCTCAGAGAAGGCGTTAATTTCCTTCTTACACTCCAAGATTGTTCGTAATCTTACCTTCTTGGTTGTTATTGTCCTGATGGCCAGTTTACTATTCTTAAAGATGTTCACACTCGACGTCCACGCGTTAACACCAAATCACCTCACGCATTCCGCAATCGCACGGATTCCGCCTGCAGAACTGTATTTTGGTTCGGTAGTCGAAAAAAATCGCAGTCCCTGGGCAAAGGACCTCACAAATGTCGCCAGCTTAATCCAACAAAGTAGAACTCTGTAAAACCAAAGGTGTGAGCCCCTTTGTCATGATTCCCCTATGTTTGAGTGGTATATTGTCTCGGAATTCATGTCCGCCTGGTGGTTGTTTGGGCATGGGACGACCCGCGATCGCCCGGATTCCGCCTGCAGAACTGTATTTTGGTTCGGTAGTCGAAAAAAAAATCACAGTGTAGACGCCCAGACCCACTCTGTGCTCCTGTCTTTTATTGTTTTTTATAGCCGAGTCCGAACGGCTTGCCTCAGTGGCAAAGGACCTCACAAATGTCGCCAGCACAAGGAGGAGATAACCACCGTTGACATTTTTTTCTGATGTTCCGCCAGGGTTCGAACCCAGGCGTTCAGCGTCATAAATTGACATGCTAACCTTTTCGCTACGGTGGCCTCCACCTTGAGTTCTCATATTTTTGAGAAATTGTTTGATTTATTAGATGTGAACAAGTTGTTCGGCTTTCTCCTTTTCCTGTGAATCATCTGTGAGCATAATGGCAGACTGCTACTTAAACCTAACCTTACCTTAAGCTACTGCAAATCCAGCAAAGCAGAATTCTGTAAAACCAAAGGTGTGAGCCCCTTTTGTCATGATTCCCCTATGTTTGAGTGGTATATTGTCTCGGCATTCATGTCCGGTTGTTTGGTCATGGGGCGACCCCAAGATAAGTGGCGTCAAATTTGTGTATCAGACTTGTACTTTGTACCCACAAACTTTTTGTTTGAGACTTATATTACCCCAATCTGAACTCTTCAGGTTTTGATATTCGATTCGTATGATGCTTCTAAATACCTTTTATTTGTGGCTGATCGGTGTACGTAGATGGGGCCCTAGAACAATGTTATCTTCTCTTCTTTTTCCCAAATTTGAGTGTGCCATTTAATTGTTAATTTTCTCAATTCTCAAACCACTGTGCATATCATCACTTGGACCTCCATCCAACAACCCAAAAAAAATTATGAAATTCTCAGAAATGAATCTCATCTCCTTTGACTCGTCAGTCAAACTACAATATGAGCAGTTTTTCTCCTTCGTTTACCAGGTACCAATTATGCGTGAGTGCGCCTGCGTGCACTATAACTGGGCGTTTATGGTTTCTTTTCCCAGTGTTGTTGTTGCTGTTGTTTAAAGTTATTGTTGCAATTGAGCTAGTGCTAATGGTTGTTGTTGTATTGCAGTATTTTGGCCTGCAGTAAATGACATTGGCAATGGCAAAGCGGCGCTAAGGAAAATCCCGAAAAACTATCAATCGTCAACATTGTATTTGGCATGTGTGCATGCAGGCAATATTTAGCTAAAGAATTATCTTGGCCCTGGGAATTTCCAAGAAATCGGCAATTAGGCTAAGCAGACTGAAAGTAATTAGTGTTTAGACCTGTTACAACAAACATGTCTAGTATTTGTCTACACTCTTTGGGTTCGGTTCGGTTATTGACTTCACCTTTACCTGCTGCTCTTTTATGGCTTTAGAAAATGTTGATGCTCTAGTTTCAAAGAGATTTAAATTGCAAAACAAAAGAGAAGCGACAAGAAAGTTTATTAGGGATTTCGACCGATAAAGCTAATTGGGGGCATTTGATATCGGTATATTGAGCGAGGAGAAAATTTGTATAATATTGGGTTGCCCAAAAAGTAATTGCGGATGTTTTAAAAGAAAGTAAATGCATTTTTAATAAAACTTAGAATGAACTTTAATCAAATATACTTTTTTGACACTTTTTTCTAAAGCAAGCTAAAAGTAACAGCTGATAACTGACAGAAGAAAAAATGCAATTACAGAGTCACAAGCTGTGAAAAAATTTGTCAACGCCGACTATATGAAAAATCCGCAATTACTTTTAGGGCAACCCAATACATTTATTTACAACTTATCTGTTTAATAGGCAATGGCTAGAATAATATCCCAAAATTGCAAAACTTAGGTCATATGCTTTTTTAATACAGCCAATAGTCTACACCAGCTCTATTTCTACCAGGGTTGAGTAAAATGTTTTGTTTTTTCCAAAAAAAAACTAGGATATTCTTTGAGTTTGAGCTTTAAAGGTCAACAATTTTGTTTTGGGTAAAGATGGGAAAATGCATTGCTTCATGCACATAGGTCGTCACCTATGTGCTATGGCGGGCTTACAATCTGCCTTGCTGACTAAAAACCCCACCTTATCGCCGCTGAGAGTCAAATCCACCTCGGCACCGCTCTCGCGTTATTTCGAGGTGTCTAAAGGTCTACAATAGTCCAGAGCGGTTATATAATGTTAACCTGGCTTGTAACCCACAAGGATCTTGACTTGATACCCAGCGCAGTGATAAGACAACCACATCGATGCATACAACAGTTTCCACTTGAACAACATCGGCTCAGTAATTGTACGTATTCTCCCCCTTATTGTTGTTCAATTGCTTTCTATACCCACCACCATAGGATGGGGGTATACTAATCTAGTAATTCCTCGAAATATTGATATGCGACATCATAAAATATATATATTATGGATCGTCTCGACTTTCTGAGTCGAACTAGCCATGTCCGCCCGTCTGTCCAAATCACGATAGCGGTCGAACGCGTAAAGCTAGCCGCTTGAAATTTTTCGGTTAAGATTTGGATAAAGCCCCCATACAAACCGATTTTCCGATTTGACCTCTTGTGCCCCTAGTAGTCTCAATTATAATTTGGCTAAAATTTGGAACAATGACTTCCAACATCCGTGCTAAGAATGATCCGAATTGGTCTATCAACAGATATAGCCAAACCCCCCCTCTCCCTCCCCTTATCCCCGGATTTGGTTCAGATTTTAGAATTAGCCCCATATAAACCTATACCCCGATTTGATTTGTTGAGCCCCTAGAAACCTCAATTTTCATCCGATACAAAGATTTGTGCTTGTGAGTTATAACATCCATGCCAAGTATGATCCGAATCGGCTTATATAAACCGATCCCTGGATTTGACTTATTGAGCCCTTCAAAGCCGCAATATTCATCTGATTTGTCTGAAATTTGGAACAAAGACTTGCGTTATGACTTTCAACACCCATGTCTAGTATGATCCCAATGGGCTTATAAACAGATATAGCCCCCTTTTAAACCGATCCTCAGATTTGACCTATTGAGCCCTTCAAAGCCTAAGTTTTCATCCGATTTGGCTGAAGAGTTATGACTTCCAACATCCATGCCAATTATGATCCGAATCGGTCAATTAACAGATATAGCCCCCACGTAAGCCGATCCCCGGATTTGACTTCTTGAGTCCTTAGAAGCATAATTTTTCATCCGATTTGGCTGATATGGAAGAAAGACTTGTGTTGTGACTTCCATCATACATGCCAAGTATGATCCGAATCGGTTTATAAACAAATATAGCCCTTATATAAACCGATCCCCGGATTTGACTTCTTCAGCCGTAGGAAGCCTAATTTGGCTGAAAATTGACTTACAACATCAGTGTCAAGTTTTTCCCAATCGTTCAATACGATGATATAGGCCCACCCTAAGCACCGCTATCCCGATATGACTTCTTGAGACCAAAATGATTCAAATACAAACTTAGTTAATTAAGGTAAATTTTTAGCGAAATCCATGGTGGTGGGTACCCAAGATTCTGCCCGACCGAACTTAACACGCTTTTACTTGTACTTAGTTAGTCTTCGAAGGGTATTGATAAGTAGGTGGATTTTCGACTTATAAACCAAAACATAACAACACCATATGACATTTTTCGTACACAGTCAAGTCATATGCAAATTTGTCCAGAAAAATGTGGAGATGTGGTACTATTTCACTCCTCAAAAGTATCTGTATCTCGGAATATGTAGTACCTATTACGCAAAAAATATTCAAGCAGGGCCTTGGAGTCGAGGTTTTGAGGCCGGAGTCGAAGTCGGATTCGGACTATTGAGCCGGAAACGGAGTTCGGTTCCGAGTTGAGCACTCTTACCCCAACATCGGCTTAATATTCCGACGATTGGATTATCCACTACGTGGTTGATGAGGCCACCGTGGCGCAGAGGTTGGAATGTCCGCCTGTGACGCTGAAGCAAATTTTCTGCGGTGGGTATCTCTTAATAATGCCAGCGACATTTGTGAGAAACTATGCCATTTGAAACAAGTAAAAACGTGCTAAGCTTGGCCGTGCCGAATGTTTGAAACTCACCACCATGGACTCTGCGTAAAATTTGTTGAAAGGCATAATTTTACACTACGCATCCAATTCCAGCCATACCAGGCAAAAAATTAAAGCTTCTAGGAACAGAACACGGATAATGGAGAGATCGGGAGCTACATCAGGTTAAAGGCCAATTTGGACCATACTTGGCAAAGTTGTTGTAAGAAGAAACAGAACACCACGTGTAAAATTTTGGGCAAACCAAACAAAAATTGCGGCTTCCAAGGGATTCAGATGTGAAATCGGGAGACCGGTTTATAAGGAGTTATAGGGTTTGAAGACCGATTTAAAACGAACTTGCCACACTTGTTGGAAGTCGTAATTGAACACCATGTGCAATTTTAGTCAAATCGAACAAAAATAGAGGCTTCCATGGGCTCAAGATGTAAAATTGAGAGATTGGGTTATATGGGAGCTATATAAGATTATAGACCGATTTCATCCGTACTTGGCAGGGTTATTGGACTTTGTAACCAAACACTACATGCAAAATTTCAGCCCAATCGAATAACAATTGTGGCTTATAGGGACTAAATATATCAAATCGGGAGATCGGTTTATGTGGGAGCTATATCCAAATCTGAACCGATATGGCCTATTTGCAATCCCCAATGAACTACCTTAAAAAGATGTATATATGCAAAATTCCAAGCGACTAGCTTTATGCGTTCGACTACTATCGTGATTTCGATAGACGGACGGACGGACATGGATTGTATGTCCCGACGATCAATAATATATATAAAGGGTTATTTTTAGCTACCATCATTTAGGCAACACACACGTTTCGTGTTTTTTTTTTAACTGTCAAACATTTTGAGTTAGGTCTATAATTTAACCATGAATCGTCTTGCAAACGAGCAACGCTTGCAAATTATTGAAAGTTAAGAAAGTTCATCGCGCATTTCTTCTTCTTCAGTGGCAAACCTCTTTTTTGGCTCAATAGGTATGTAAATAAGCAAAATTGTCGATTTTGGAGAGAAGACCAACCAGAAGCATTGCAAGAGCTACCAATGCATTCAGAAAAAGTCACAATTTGGTGCGGTTTATGGGTTGGTGGCATCATTGGACCGCACTTCTTCTAAGATGATGCGAATTGTAACGTAACTGTGAATGGTAAGCACTACCGTGAAATGATATCCAACTTTTTTTGCCTCATATGCAAGAGCGTGACTTGAATGGCATGTGGTTTCAACAAGACGGTGTCATATGCCACACAGCACGAGTAACAATGGACTTACTGAGAGGCGAGTACGCTGAACATTTTATTTCACATTCGAGACCGGTCGATTGGCCGCCTAGATCGTGCGATTTAACGCCTTTAGACTATTATTGTGGGGCTATGTTAAAGCTCATGATGCATTGGAAGACAAGATTGAAGCATTTATTCGTGAGATACCGGCCGAAATGTTGTTGACATACTCTTTATGTCAAAATTAGACTAAGCGGATGGACCATTTGAGGCGCAGTTTGCATTTTGTTTGATAATCTGCTTCTGCTTGGAATGGAGTGGCAGTTTTCAAGGACAGTAATAGGCACAAAACAGACTCCAGAAACCCAACAGCTGAGGTTGTGGTCTTAGACAGTAATATGTTGTTCCCCCTTGCTGATGGTGTGGGTGCCTTGGCACCTGCAGTCGAGAGTACTGATTCAAGCGCACAACCAGTCTTCAGACTACCAAATGAGGAAGAGACGGATAACCCAGAGGAATGCACAGTTCGTTCCAACTCTTTAAGTGAAGCTGGTGTTTGCGATTCAGACTCAGACATAGACAGTTTCAATGAAACAGTCATCGCAGCCGAATTGAGAGATTAGATCAGCGGAATGGTAGGAGTAGTGAGCGAAGGCACACACGAAAACATAAAAAGCAATCCGGTGCGCGACGAAGGGGACTGATGAGTATGTACCCGCAGCGCAATCGCTCGAAATTAGGCATAGAACTTTGAAGAAAACTAGGAAGACCAAGCCAGCTCTCTCCCTCAATGGCGAAAACAGCCGGTATCCTACGGATATGATATCGGTATTCTACGGATATGATATCAAAAATTTACTGTTTCTTTTGACTTTTCTTTAACTTTTCCAGATTAGAAAAGTTGATCTATGAAGTTTGATATTTCTTGCATTTTCTAAAAAAAAAATATTTTTAGTCAAACCGCATGTCTTGCCTTAAAAATTCATCAAATTAAAATTCAAATTCGTCTCATTGAGGAACGACAAATTTCATAATAATTCCGGTTATGGCCTCCTAAAGCCGAAAACCCGCATATTCTACTTTGCCATTTCTTGTTTCCAAAAAGAGAAGTCTTAATATTTTAACATCTGTGCGCGATTCGCACAAAACAGCAATGCAGTCCATTAAAGATGTTTATCCGCAGCAAAGAAATCCCAAGACTGCCTAATAAATCAGGATATTCCCAAAAATGCATGAATGTAGAATACCCACTACAAACATACACAGCGGCATCGTGTAATGAAATCCTTGGCGGTGTTGTTGATAAAAAGCCGCTTTTCGCTCTTCACTACACGCTGAAAGAACGCATTTTTGTTTTTTGGAAATCACGCCCAAACGGCGACTTATGCCCACGTACCAAGCAGAGCAACAAACACACGTGAAGTATGCAAGGCAAACACACATTCATAAAAGCCATATGGAAAATCCTCTGATCCCTCAGATAAAGCTGCTAAGCGACAACACCAGCAAAACCCAAAGCCCAGACACTCGCCACACAACACAGATGTGTGGCAAGCGTTCATGCATGATGATGCATTTGGCTTAACTGTTGGCAATGTGTCTGCGCCAACAAGAAGTTGGGTTTGCAACAACATAACCGACCTGCCAAAAAAAAAAACAAAAAACCAGCAGCTACTGCCACCAATGCCAATGGCACGAAACATCGTCCCAAAAAAGATCAAATATCTGCAATAAAAGAGGCTGCCATCTTTTCCTTGAGCTACATGTTGCCTTGTGGTGCAAACTGAGTTGAACCGAACCAGACCGGACCCTTGGGTTTTAATCCTTCAATAAACACGAGTGCAAGGGAATTCCATAAAATGTCTGAATTGAAAATGTGATTGAAAGGAGGATGATGGTGCAGGCGGCGCAGACTCAGAGACAAGGCAAAGCAGACCGTTGAGTTAACATCGTTGGCAAATTAAAGTTTGGCAATAAATTTGTTTAATACATGCAAATGCTTAAAACGAGACATTTTTCGGGGGACAAACAGGTAGATGGGACAGTTCAGACGGACATACAGATAGAGACTGAGAGAGAGACAGACTTGAAGTCATTTAAGAGCCAGACTCAACATGGCAGATGGATGAACACACTTGTGTGGAGGGACAGACGGACATGGGCTATATGAGTTGAAAACATTTTGCAATATTGCTGCTTTGATTGTGCCAAGGAGTTTTTCGAACTCAAGTGGCACCGTACCGTAGAACAGTAAATTTCTATATACAGATATGATCCCGAATGCATTAAAGAAAGTCATGTGACCATGAGCAATGCCATGCCCCCTAATCTGTTTAACCTCTATCCATCTAAGCTACCACCATTCCTTGATAGGATGAAGATAATGCCATATTCGGATGATTTTTCTATCTATCCAATCCCAAGGGGCAGTAACATCGATGAGTTGTGCAAACAGATAAATATTTCCAGAGACGTAAACACAAAATCACCCCTGCGACAGTATTGGACCCACTGTTCACAATCGGACGAACGATGTCTCACTGAAAGTCAAAATCGATGGACAAAGGATCCCCATGGTAAATCATCCGAAATCTGGTATTGCCTTCTGGAAGCTCATGCTACGCGAATGGATCGATGGCAGAGTGGACTAGGAAGTCTATATTGAGGACCTAGATGCTGAAATCTGTTGCCAACTGCCTGATCATAATACGGTCCAGCAGTCGGCAATGCGGGCGATCACGAAATGTGTAAGGTAACAGTCTTGGAGCGTACAGAGGTATGGAGCGTTGGGTATTTACCCGGGAGAAACCCATCTCTGGCCACCGTAACGCAGAGGTTAGCATGTCCGCCTATGACGCTGAACGCCTGGGTACTAATCCTGGCAGGAACATCAGAAAATTTTTCAGCGGTGGTTATCCCCTACTAATGCTGGCGACATTTCTGAGGTACTTTGCCATGTAAAAACTTCTCCCGAAAGAGGTGTCGCTCTGCGGCACGTCCTTCGAACTCGGCTATTAAAAGGAGGTCCCTTATCGTTGAGCTTAAAATTGAATCGAAGGTCTACATCGTTGGGTGCTGGCCACAGTAGAGTAAGAGAACGAAAGGACAGACGATTTGGCTGTAGGAGCCAGAGGATTGCCATCAGCAAACTTGGTAAATGCTAAAACTTTCTGGACCATGCTGTCAGGGCTTGGGTAATGAACGCGAAATGTAGCACTGTGGAGAGATCCTGATAGTGAGAAGACGAGGCCATTCTGAGCGGAAGCATGAAAGATGTCAGTAGGGCTTTCAGTATCATTTCGCGTCACATAGGACTTCATGCGAATAGATGTGATAAGCAACAGCGTGTTTAGGGCAAGTAGGGAAGATGATAAGACGTTGGAACATTTCTAATGCCAGTGCCCGGCTTTCGCAGCTAATGAACTTTGGCACTTGAGTGCGGATACGATAAAACACTTGAAACAGCTTAAAGGCATAGCATGGAGACTATTAGGGATTTTGTAAGCAGCATATCTGACATGGATCTTTTCCAGGATACTCTTCGGATTTAAATTACAAAACAAGATGTTCTCTGGGTATACCAGTAAACCTGTTCTGGGTGTCTTCAGGGGACCTGTTCTGAATGCAGGCCTCCCTGCGGAGGCCAAATATATGAGCATGATTCTTGGCCTGTCCTCAACGTACCTTCTTCACTGGAGAAGGGTCAAAAGGAAATAAAAGCGCTCTATTACAGTCGCTATTCGATAGAAAGGAGTTGGGTACTAAAGACGGGAATCTTTGGGATCATTTCGGTCAAGAAATTTGTTATCCTAGTTTTATTGATTCGCAAATGCCGAACCAAATCATTAACGCAACAGCCGTCCACTTTATACCAGCCGGTCGAATATCCCAAGTGCGGCCCAATTTCCGGACACAGGCAGGGGTACTCGCAGACGAGCGTGGTGGGTTTCGCTGTAGGGACCCCACTAACCCCAGAATCAGCGAGCTGAATCTGGAAATAAACAGGGTAGTCAACGAGGCCACCGTAGCGCAGAGGTTAGCATGTCCGCCTGGGTTCGAATCCTGGCGAGACCATCAGAAAAAATTTTCAGCGGTGGTTTTCCCCTCCTAATGCTGGCAACATTTGTGAGGTATCATGCCATGTAAAACTTCTCTCGAAAGAGGTGTCGCACTGTGTCATGCCGTTCGGACTCGGCCATAAAAAGGAGGCCCCTTATCATTGAGCTTAAACTTGAATCGGACTGCACTCATTGATATGTGAGAAGTTTGCCCCTGTTCCTTAGTGGAATGTTCATGGGCAGAATTTTTAGTCAACGAACATAGGCGGAATTTGTGGCTGGAACACTTGAAGCAATGTCACTTAGGTACCGGTTTAGGCAAGCTGTGGTCTACTGTTAAGTCACTCTCGAACCCCGGTAGACGGGATGACAGAACCTCAGTTACTTTTGGCGAAGTAACCGTGACTGATCCGAAGAGATGCGCCAGGTTGTTCAACCCGAGAATGACACCGAGAGTGATAGGGCAAGGAGGAGAGCCATTCGCCGTACCCGTGGTCTCCGAGCCGGTGGACAGCCATCACAATTTACCGTGGGCGAAGTTACGAATGTCATCCGTGGCGCCAAATCATACATAGATGTTAAAGAATCTGGATTTATCTGGTGTTGAGTACCTTACTACTGTCCTCAACCAGTCTTTGAACACTCTTATAGTTCCCGAAGTTTTAAAAAATGGGCAGAGTGATCCCGCTACTGAAGCCTGGAAAGACCCGAGTTTGGGGGAGTCGTACAAACCGATATCCCTTCTCTCAAAGATGCTTGAGACATTACTCTTCCCGAGCATCGTAGGAGAATTTCCAAGTCGCCGAGCATCAACATGGATTTCGAAGACTGCATAACACAACAAATGCTTGGCATGTCATCACTGCACACATTTGCCGTGGCTTCAATCAGCCCAGGCCATGGGCTAGGACAGTCCTAGTGGCACTAGACCTATCGAAGGCATTCGACACGGTGAGCCCTGCCAAACTATTTGAGGACATCGCCAACACGTCTCTTTAACCTGGCCTGAAATGCTGGGTCGCATTGGAAGTTTATAGGCTGGTGGCATCATTGGACCGTACTTCTTTAAACATGATGCGAATCGTAACGTAACTGAGAATGGTGAGCGCTATCGTGTGAAGATATCCAACTTGTTGTTGCCCAAAATGCAAGAGCTTGACTTGCATGACATGTGGTTTCAACAAAACAGCACACGTAACTATGGACTTATTGAGCGGCTAGTTCGGTGAACATTTTAGTTCACGTTGGGGACCGGTCAATTGGCCGCCTAGATAGTGCGATTTAACGGCTTTAGATATTTTTTGTGGGGCTATGTTAAAACTCATGACGCATTGGAAGGCAACATTAAAGTATTTATTCGTGAGATACCGGCCGAAATTTTGGAAAATGTATGCCAAAATTAGACTAAGCGAATGGACCATTTGAGGCGCAGTCACGGTTAACATTTGCATGAAATAATCTTCAAACATTAAATTATATGGACCGTACTATCGATTCAAAATAAGATTCAAGCATTTTTCTGAATTTTATGTCCTTTTTTAAAACTTTCCCATCGCTCTTAAAAATCACCCTTTACTTTTATTTTTTGACAAATTTCCACCAACATTTTCTCCAAGTGTATGTAAAACTTAAAACTTCGTCTTTGTTTAAACATTTTAAATTAATTTTCTCCATTATATGGAAGATGGACAAAGGACACAGCTGTTTTTTTCTTCTGGATATTATTAAGCAGGTAGTTAACCCAACATGGATCCCAATACATTTGAGTCACTGCTGCATGCATGCACATCATCATCCTTCACTTTTAAGTGCCAGAACAAGTAGCACAAGCTGATTGCAACCTGGTTTGGCTATTGGAAGACAGACAAACAGAACGCCATACCTAAGGAAAGACGAGCAGAAGACAACGTTAACAAGCAACGAAATGAAATTCCTTAAGATTTGCACCTGATTAAACCGAAAAATCTTTCGTCTCGTGTTTCCAAAAATGAATCGAAGTGAAATAAATAAAAGAATTCGGTTTAACAGCCAACATTTAGAGAAAAACACAGACACCTTGAATGCATGTGGTGCATATGCAAGACAAGGCAAGGAATGAAGCAATGCTTAGGTGTGTGCTGGTGGACACAAACTCCAATATAACTCAACAAATGGTCATTCGTAAACCTTTAAAATCTTTTATGGATCAAAAGAAATCCCTCTTTTTTTATTCGAAATTATTTGGGTTTAAAACAATTCACTTCCCTTTTGAAAACCACTTGAATTGAGTCACTGCCAGGGTTACCAGGTTTGGTATAAAATGCTGTTAAAGACCCCATAAAAGAACTTTTAGAAGTCTACCAATTTTTTACCACTAACTACAGCCCTTATGTGTTTTAAAGCTGCTTGAAACCATTTACGGGGCATCTCTGGCCAATGCGCGTGTGTAAATGTTGCATCACAAATGATAGATGATGTTACTGAGAGTCTATAATTATCTTCAATGAGCAAAACGCAGGCAGAGTTTAGAGTAGAAATCTTCCTCTCTTCTTTGTTTAGGCATAAAATTAGTGGTTATTTATGTGTTTAATTTCAAAAAGGAGCAATAATGCCGTTGAAGGATAAGATCTTTTCACCACTAGAAACTAAAAAAGAGGAAGTAACATTTGTTTGTTTTCTGATTCAAAACACCTTTTAAAAGTGATTCTTGTTGGTGTTCTAGGGAGACGTTGCATCTGTGTCAAAATTAGTTTGAATGGCAGGTTGAAGGTTGGCCACAGTGTTCGAGCCAACCATTCGAACTATGATTTAGCAGCATGGTAAAGTTCAATCTGTAGGCTGCAGGTGATTTTTGTTCGTTGGGCTATTTCTTTGCTTTGGGAAAATCACCTGGCTGGGAATAAATTAAGTATCGTGATTCACCTTGTCATATTTAAGGCACTTGTAACGAACTACAATACTTCTTATTTGGTAGAAGCAGATGAAGAGCCAATGATAATGGTTAACACATTGAGTGCCACGTCATACGTTTGCGTACGACACCCAGCCCGTCGTGGGGCGCCACGTTGTACGTTTCCTGTAGTTCTTTTACGACACCGATTGAAATTTGTTGCGGTTTGTAGTTAACCATCCTTTTCGAACTGTTCCAGGACCTATCCTACGGTATTAGAATGGTGGCAATTCGTCACCTCGAGCGACAAACCCTTATACAAGTGATAGGTTATTTTCATGTAAAGCGACGAGAACTGGGATCGGTCCCTATCACCAGAGGACCTATCCCGTGACAGGTTTGGGACTTGCTAAGCCAACTTCTCTTACCCCAGTAGCTGATTTAACAGAGTATTGGGTTGCCCAAAAAGTAATTGCGGATTTTTCATATAGTCGGTGTTGACAAATTTTTTCACAGCTTGTGACTCTGTAATTGCATTCTTTCTTCTGGCAGTTATCAGCTGTTACTTCTAGCTTGCTTTAGAAAAAAGTGTAAAAAAAGTATATTTGATTAAAGTTCATTCTAAGTTTTATTAAAAATGCATTTACTTTCTTTTAAAAAATCCGCAATTACTTTTTGGGCAACCCAATGTTCAATGGCCAGGTAAATCCTTCAATAGAACAAATATAGAGTCGAAAAACAAGTCTGCCTCTCTAAGGACTCAGTGTTTCATCGATAACCACATATTTTCTCCTGGTACATAAACATTTTGGTACAGCATCTGGAGCATTTCTAACATTGGTTGGATTTTTCAAATCGATCACCTGGAATAACGCTACTGCTAACTGCAAATTCCACGATGCTCATTAGCAACTGAAAACAATGTCGGGACACTGTTTTTCCAGGGATGGTAAGTTTATGTAGGTGATTTTTTGACCAATAATCTGCAAGAGACCCAACTTTCCCCAAATCCATCCATAAAAGAAGTCGCAGAAACTTTTTACTTTCAAGCTTTGTTATCGGTACCCATTGTTTTTATACCCACCAGCATAGAATGGGGGTATATAAAGTTAGTCATTCCCTTTGTAACATCTCGAAAAATTGATCGGCGACCCCATAACGTATATATATTCTGGATCGTTTCGACAATCTGAGTCGATCTATTCATGTCCCGTCCGTCCGTCTGTTGAAATCACGATGGCGGTCGAACGCGTAAAGCTAACAAATTTCGCACAGATACTTTTTAATGGTGTTGGTCATTGGAGATTGCAAATGGGTCATATCGGTTCAGATTTCGATGTAGCCCCCATATAAACTGATTCCCCGAGTTGACTTCTTGAGCCCCTAGAAGCCTTAATTTTCCTCCGACTTGGCTGAGCATTGGAACAAAGGCTTGTGATATGACTTCTCCATGCTCCGAATTGGTCTATTGACAAATATACCCACCATATAAACCGGTCGCCGGTTTTGACTTCTTGAGCCCCTAGGAGCTTCAAGTTTCCTCCGATTTGGCTGAACTTTGGAACAAAAACTTGTGTTATGACTTCCAGCATCCATTCAGATTTGGATATAGCCCCCATATAAACCGATCTCCCAATTTGAGGCCCCTAGGAGCCTCAATTTTCTTCCGATTTGTCTGAACTTTGGAACATAGGCTTGTGTTATGACTTCTAGCATCCATACCAAGTATGATTCGGATCGGTCTATAAACATATATAGCCACCATATTACCCGACCCCGGTTTTGAATTCTTGAGTCCCTAAAAGTCTCAATTTTCTTCAGATGAATTTTGGCACAAAGACTTGTGATATATTGGGTTGCCCAAAAAGTAATTGCGGATTTTTTAAAAAGAATTTTTTTTTAAAAGAAAGTAAGAACTTTAGTCAAATATACTTTTTTACACTTTTTTCTAAAGCAAGCTTAAAGTAACAGCTGATAACTGACCGAAGAAAGAATGCAATTACAGAGTCACAAGCCGTTGAAAAAATTTGCCAACGCCGACTATATGAAAAATCCGCAATTACTTTTTGGGCAACCCAATAGTTTCCAACATCCTTGCTAAGTATGCTATAAACTGATATAGCCCCCATTTAAACCGATTCCTGGTTTTGATTTCTTGAGCCCCAAGAAGCCTCAATTTTCATCAGATTTGGCTGAAATTTGAAACAAAGACTAGAGTTATGACTTCTAGAAACCATGTCAAGTATGATCCGAATTGGTCCATAAACAGATATGACCCCCATATAAACCGATACCCGATTTTGACTATTTGAGCCCAAGAAGCCTCAATTTTCATCAGATTTGGCTGAAATTGGGAACAAAGCAGTACGACCATAGTTGGTCTAGAAACTGGTATAGCCCCAATGTAAACCATTTCCCGGATTTGATTTCTTAAGCCCCTAGAAGCCTTAATTTTCATCAAATTTGGCTGAAATTTGGAAAAAAAGACTTGTGTTATGGCTTCCAACATCCATGACAAATACGATCTTAGTCGGTCTATTGGGTTGCCCAAAAAGTAATTGCGGATTTTTTAAAAGAAAGTAAATAAATGCATTTTTAATAAAACTTAGAATGAACTTTAATCAAATATACTTTTTTTACACTTTTTTTCTAAAGCAAGCTAAAAGTAACAGCTGATAACTGACAGAAAAAAAAATGCAATTACAGAGTCACAAGCTGTTAAAAAAATTTGTCAACGCCGACTATATGAAAAATCCGCAATTACTTCTTGGGCAACCCAATATAAACTGATATAGCCCCCATATAAACCGATTCCCGGATATTTGACTTCTTGAGCCCCTGGAAACCTTAACCACAAACCTATCTTATGAATTACAGCATCAGTGCCAAGTTTTATCCCCTCCTTACAGATATGCTCCCCTTAGTACAGATTTTCCAATATCACCTCTTGAAACCATAGAAGCCTCAATCAATTCCTGATTTGATTGCCACAAAATAATTCAAATACAAACTCAGTTAACAAGGATACATTTTAAGCGGAATCCTTGATGGCTGGTACCCAAGATTCGGCCCTGCTGAACTTAGCACGTTTCTAAATGTTTTCTCGAAGATCTAGTTACGGCGTTTTGGTGCAAATTCACTTATGCGTTGGTTTTTCTCACAATTAAATCAATGATATCATTGTCCGCAAATGGCAAATCTGTATCCAAACAGGAAATGTCTGATGAAATCTTTAGCAGGATACCAGATTTTCTAGTAAATGTAAAAGTCTTTTGACGAGATTTAAATTCTGTCCAATTGACTTCGGAATTCAGCATTTCCGCGCCTGCTGTTGAATTGTCTTCTTTAGCTTCATCTTCCGTTCCTAAGCCACTATCAGCTCCGTCAGTGCTGTAGATATATCACGTCAAATATTATCCCTAAACTGGTAATAGTCAACGTACTTCCTGGTATCCCATGGCCAAAGGACTCACTACCTGCTGCAACTACCTCGTATAACAAGGAAATGCATTTGGTTGTTAGTTACCCAGTACCTAAGTAATGGTTTAGGGTAAATAACACATCACCAGACTTTTGTTTAAAGCTTTTACAAGAAACAATCTTCCACACTAAAACAATCGGAAATGTGGCCTCCTTCAACGCATGTTAGTAAAATCAAACAAATCATTTTACATCAAATTCAATCGGACACGAAAGACCAACCAACCGACAGACAGCACGCACGTATGCCCATCATTTCTGTCCTTGTCAGATTACAAAAGTGTGACTTGTCATAACAACCAACCATTCAACCTACAACGAATTCTCGACAAATGCTCAACTGTCTATTACAGGACTTAAGCCCATAAGGACTCTCCCTTAGGGCTTGTGTCATTTTCTATTTATTTTGCAAATCGAGTACCAATTGGAGAGAAATCCTTGCGTACTTCCGTTTGTCGTTCCATCCTGTTGGACTTTGCCAAACATACGCTTGGGATATTAATGGTGTTTGGAGATGTAAGTCGACAAATTTATTCAACAAATATGAAAGGAAACACCAATAATCAAGGGAATATGACACGTGACACGTGTGCGCGTGTATTTAGGTGTGGGAGAGTAAAAAAAAGCGGTAGGAGGAAGGGGAACCACATCTTTATTAGGGTGATTGTCAGGGGTTTTTTTTTGATAAAAATGAGAGATATTATTTTATAAGAGAGCAGTTGCTGCTAAGGCATTCGGAAGTTAAGTGTAAAAAAAAACTTTTTGTGCAGGCCTTAGCATTTGTCATGTGCAATCAATTTTCAACCTACAAAAGTGAGGATATTGAACTAAAAATTAGCCAGAAGTCCTTTTTTCAACTAAAGAGAGAGGTTACTTTAACAAATCGATCCATTATGAGCCTTATCCCACATATACAGGAATTGTTGATAGTTTTCTTCACCTCCTGTGATCGCGTCTAATATAGAAGGACTTTCCTCTTCCAGCAATCCCCCAGACGTTAGAGATGCCGATGATAGTTCCCTAGAAATATGTCTTTAGCAACAGCCTCTGAAGGGGTCTCTCGAGTCCCCAAAACCTAACACCCATACAACTTCAGTTGCAAGTTGATGCCCTGCATAGAACTTCCTTAGACTTGTTGAGCTATGAGGAGGCAGTTCCAAAATATGTGCGAAAACAGCATGCCCCAATTCCCATTAGCTTGAGTTGAGATATGGGATCCAGTCTACCCTACAAACAATGTTCATAACTTTGGAAGAGTGTTCATCACCTCGATGAATAAAACAATCTTCTGGAAGATTTAAACGCAATTGTTCTTCCGTATGAGTCGCGAAACACTCTTCTAAAGTATCATTGTGCAATCCATAGCGTGTGCGGATGTTTAAGCAACTCTTCGCGACGCTGCTCTCATTACCCATTGCATTATAATCGTTCGTATGACTCGTGAAACACTCCCCTAGCTTATCATTGGGCAATCCATTGCGTGTGCGGAAGTTTCAGCAACTCTTCGCGACGTTTACAACAAAACCCCACCATTTCGTCAAAGTCGTGCAAAAGATTTGTTTATTAATCACCTGAGTTAACTTTTCGCGGTTGTATTTTTAAGCCTGGTACGTTTAGGACATGTACTTAATTATGTTATTCGATGTTTTGTTTTGAGTGGACAACTTCCGCAACATTCTCACTTGGCTTATAAGACGAATATGACGAGTAATAGAAACATTTTTCTAAGCTTTTTCTTAGTTTTTTAAACTTTTTGATTAACAACTAGTCTTGAGATGCGGTAGATATATTCTAAGCGAGAAAGACATTCTAAGCGAATAAGGCTCAACCCTTTTAGAGCAGTATTTAATAGGTGTTCTGGACGAGTAATACGCAGCATAAGTGAATTGAATGTTGATAACGATAGTAGAAGTCAATGGGTAATATTTCAGTCCATTCGGATAAGAATTGCGTCTTATAGGGGCTCAAGAAGGATAATCGGAGGTCGGCTTTTATGGGAGCTGTATCTGACTATAGATCGATTAAAACCCTATTGGACTTGTTTGTTGAAGGTCATGGGAGAAGACGTTGTACAAAATTTCATAAAAATTGGATAATAATTGCGCCCTCTAGAGGCTTAAAAAGTCAAGATCCCAGATGGGTTTATATGGCAGCTATATTAGGTTATGTAGCGATTTGCGCCATACTTAGCACAGTTATTGGAAGTCATAACAAAACACCTCATGCACAGTTTCAGCCAAATCGTATGAAAATTGCGCCCTCTAGTGGCTTAAGAACTCATGATCCAAGATCGGTTTATATGGCAGCTATAACAGGTTATGGACTGATTTCAACCATACTTATACAAGTTGTTGTAAATCGTAACAAAACACTTCATGCTAATTTTCAGACAAATCGGTTGAGATTTGCGCCCTATAGTGGTTCAAGAAATCAATATCCAAGATCGGTATATATGGCAGCTATAACAGGTTATGGACCGATTTCAACCATACTGTTAGAACAGTTGTAGTAAATCGTAACAAAACACTTCATGCTAATTTTCAGACAAATTGGTAGAGAATTGCGCCCTCTAGAGGCTCTAGAGGCTCAAGAAGTCAAGACCCAAGATCGGTTTATATGGCAGCTATATCAGGTTATGGACCGATTTAAACCATACTAACCACAGTTGTTGTAAATCATAACAAAACACTTCTTGCTAATTTTCACACAAATCGGTTGAGAATTGCGCCCTCTAGTGGTTCAAGAACTCAAGATCCAAGATCGGTATAAATGGCAGCTATATCAGGTTATGGACCGATTTAAACCATACTAACCACAGTTGTTGGAAGTTATACCAAAACACCCCGTGCAAATTTTCAGCTAAATCGGATTAGAATTGCGCCCTCTAGAATCTCAAGAAGTCAAGACCCCATATCGGTTTATATGGCAGCCATATCAAAACATGGACCGATTTGGCCCATTTACAGATCCAACCATCCTACGCTTATAAGAAATATTTGTGCAAAATTTCAAGCGTCTAGCTTTACTCCTTCGAAAGTTAGCGTGCTTTCGACAGACGGACGGACGGACATGGCTAGATCGACTTAAAATGTCATGACCAAGAATGGTCAAGAAAAGATATACTTCTTGGGATCTTAGATGCATATTTCGGAGTGTTACAGACGGAATGACGAAATTAGTTTCACCCCCATCCTATGGATAAATTGACTATCCTCTTTTATAACAACTCCACCATATACATAATAGTATGCAAATGGGGACTGGCAGAGATCATATTCGGGACCCGAGTCGTTTTACACAAGTCACAGTTTCAGCGAAGTCGGGTAACAAATCCACTTTTTATGTGATTAAGACCCTAAATTGGAACATCGGTTTATATGGCAGCTATATCTAAATATAGTCTGATCTGGACCATATGCTGGTCGGACGACGGTAGGCTTAATACAAGTCACTGTGTCAAATTTCAACGAAATTAGATAATAAATTCAGCTTTTATGGGATTAAGACTCTTCATCGGCAGATCGGTCTATGTGGCAGCTATATGTCAATAAAGATCGATCTGAGTCATATTTGAGTCGGATATGGGGAGGTTTTTAACATCTCACTATTTAAAATTTCATCGAAATCGGATAAAAATTTCGTATTTTATGGGCTTAAGACCCTAAATCGGCTGATGGGTCTATATGGCGGCTATATGTATATATGGTCCAATATGCACCATATTCGGTTGGGATATTGGGTCCCTAGTACAACTTTCTCTTTAAAATTTTAGCGAAATCGGACAAAAAATTCTGCTTTTATGGACTTAAGATCCTAAACCGCCAGATCGGTTTATATGGCAGCTATATCTTTATACAGTCCGATTTCACCCATTCAATAACTTAACCTGCGTATAGAAGAAATACGAGTCTGAACAAAATTTCAGCTCAATGTATCAATTTTCAAAGACTAGAGTGATTACAACTGACGGACACATGGACATCGTAAAATCGTCTTGGAATTGTACGACGATCAGAAATTTTTATACTTTATAGGGTCGCAAATGGATACTTCGATGTATTGCAAACGGAATGACTAAATTAGTATACCCCCTATCCTATGGTAAAAATGCAAATTTTGCTCATGAATATTCCACTAAGGAAAAGGGGCAACCCTGTTCCTATGGTGGTGGGTATAAAAAATCTGGATTTAACTAAAAATGTTTGATTCAATTAATTTTTATACCCTCCACCATAGGATGGGGGGTATACTAATTTCGTCATTCTGTTTGTAACTACTCGAAACATTCGTCTGAGACCCCATAAAGTATATATATTTTTGATCGTCGCGACATTTTATGTCGATCTAGCCATGTCTGTCCGTCCGTCCGTCCGTCTGTCTGTCTGTCGAAAGCACGCTAACTTCCGAAGGAGTAAAGCTAGTCGCTTGAAATTTTGCACAAATACTTCTTATTAGTGTAGGTCGGTATTGTAATATTGGTATTGTAAATGGGCCATATCGGTCCATGTTTTGATATAGCTGCCATATAAACCGATCTCGGGTCTTGAATTCTTGAGCCTCTAGAGTGCGGAATTCTTATCCGATTGGAATGAAATTTTGCACGTGGTGTTTTGTTATGATGTCCAACAACTGTGCCAATTTTGGTTTGAATCGGTCCATAACCTGATATAGCTGCCATATAAACCGATCTGGGGTCTTGACTTCTTGAGTGTCCAGAGGGCTCAATTCTTATCCGATTTTAATGAATTTTTGCACGAAGTATTTTGTTATAATATCTAACTACTGTGCCAAGTTTGGTTCAAATAGGTTCATAACCTGATATAGCTGTCATATAAACCGATCTTGGGTCTTGACTTCTTGAGCCTCTAGAGGGCGCAATTCTTATCCTATTTGAATGAATTTTTGCACGAATTATTTTGTTATGATATCCAATAACTGTGCCAAATATGGTTTAAATAGGTTCATAACCTGATATAGCTGCCATATAAACCGATCTGGGATCTTGACTTCTTGAGCCTCTAGAGGTCGCAATTATTATCCGATTTGTCTGAAATTATGTACGACGGATCCTCTCATGACCATCAACATACGTGTTTATTATAGTCTGAGTCGGTCTATAGCCCAATACAGCTCCCATATAAATCGATCTCTCTATTTTACTTTTTGAACCCCCAAAGGGCGCCATTCTTATTTGAATTGGCTGACATTTTACACAGGTCTCCAACATATAATTTAATTGTGGTCCAAACCGGACCATATCTTGATATAGCTCTAATAGCAGAGCAAATCTTTTCTTATATCCTTTTTTGCCTAAAAAGAGATGCCGGGAAAAGAACTCACAAATGCGATCGATGGTGGAGGGTATATAAGATTCGGCCCGGTCGAGCTTAGCACGCTTTTACTCGTTAAATTTAGTGATATTTTTTCTGTGTAGATCCTGTGTTCACTGGCCCGGGTTCAAGTCCGTCCCGTCCGGGTCAGTGTGAAATGGGTGTTCATCGAAAGCGTCATGTCCTCCCTTGTTTTCACTTGGTTAAACATATATATGTTGGGTTATTGTTTATTTTCCCCTTTTTGGAGATAAATACTAATCCGACTTCCCTCCATGTCATGCCAAGCTTGCCCGAATCCTCCTGGAGAAGTTTTATATGGCAGAAGACCTTACACATGTAGCCAGTGAGGAAACAGTCATCATCAAAAAAAATTTTTCCATTATTGATATTTTTCAAAATTTCGAAACTTTTTACATATCATTATGCATTCAGGTGGTCCTGAATTAATTCTATTTATACTTCAATTAATCTACCTAACCAAACATTTGACCTTAAAACACCATCTGCTTGAATGTAGGGCATAAAGGAAATAAATTGGCATAACATCATAATTGTACACGACTGTCATCATCAGGAGGAACAGGAGTAGCAGCAGCACCGCAGCATTTGTATTCGATTACGTTAAGGTTATGTTGTCATAGGTGGTGTTGGTGGTGGTAGTGGTAGTGGTGATATCAAACAGATCCCCATAAGTCTTTCGACACAACGCAACCAATCATGCAGACGTCCAGACTGGGAAACATACAGCCGGCATGTTGTGTACATGTGCGCATACGATTAAAAATCATCCCCCAGGGATGTATGGCATGACGTCACATGTGCCAGACATGTGCCTATTAGCAGACAATGATGGCAATTCCAATTGTTGTTTGCCATTCTCTGACACTCGACATCTTTCTCTAACTGCCTTTAATAAGCTTTTTGACCCGTCTTCCTTCCATAACAAACACAACACAACAAAAAGCATCAGATGTTAAGTGATGTGCGTGTGCGTGTGTGTGTGTGTGTTGGGCCCATGATGATCCATCCATAGAACAAGCAAAGCATTCATTCATTCATTCACTTATTCATCTATCTAATGGACAGATGGACGGACAGACGAACAATCGATAAGACTGAGTCAATACATTTCAATGATAAACCTCATCTGTATCATCGTTATGACATGTAACATATTCGTAGTACACGTAGTAGGAGTTGATAATCTATGCCTGCCTGATGTGTTGTTCCGTTGGCCAGCAGTCTGGCTCTCCATCTCTATTTGTCTTGGCCCATTTGCTTCTATTTGCTTAAAATATAACAGAAAAACAATATTTCGATTCAAATACTGTGTGGAATACTATTTTGTTACGCTCAATTGTTTATTGTTCTCCGGGTGGGGTGGGTTCTAATGTGCTATGGCAAGGTGGAATGGGGTGGCATGGCATGGCATTGCTTTTGTTCTGCGGTGTTCACATACGTTTTTCATTGCCCGAGATATGTGATGGATGTTGGCCGCTCCGTCTGGGGTGGCACTTTTGTTGTTTTGTTTTTCCATCTAAGTGGAAAGAAAACATTTGTTCCATGGCATTGGATCAACAAAACAGCCTGTGTAAATTCATCCCAGAGCGCCGCCACCGCCACCTCCACTAACCAAATGTGCTAGGAATTTGAAAAAAAGTTGTTTAATATTCCAATTTACTGTGAGTGGGTCTTTTTGCCCGATGACAATGTTTTAGGGCAACATATGATGATGAAAATGATAATGATGATGGTGATGCTGATGAATGTTATGCTTCTTCCAATAACACAGTGGGGGTTTGAAATGTGTACCAAGTGTTGAACTTTATACGAGTATTTGATGAAAAAAAAATCTATGAAACAAAAATATACCAAAAGATATTCAGTTTTAAACTTGATTAGCACTACTTTAGGGGCACATGACAATGTAAAGCGAATTGAAAGGGAAAAGATTCAATAATGTACCCAGCGGACAAAATGGTTAGGCCTTCTTAAGTGAGGCATGATGTAAGGCCTAAAAACATTGGAAAATTTGCGATTTGCGTTAACAGAATCTGGGCTTGACTGCACAGTAATGTTTGAAACTTACCACTCACAATACGGATTTGGTGTCTTTGAGCAGGCACGGTATGTTCTACAGAAATTGGCAAACAAGTCAATGAATTAGTAGTTCGCACAAATTTTACATCTGACGTGTCCGATGTATTATGCAACATAGCATTCCCATCTACCCTTAAAGAATAACTACCTTTAAAATTTTGCCTTGAACATCACATTAAGGTGAGACGGAGAGTCTACTATCGTCCGATAATGAATTGGGGCTAATAGATTCCGACGCGGCAAAAACGGTGGTAGTTAGCAGCACCAGATTTCAGTATAAAGAATTTACAAACCACATGGTTGTCCCCAAATCAGATCCATCCATCTGCCATCTGATGGTTGTCCCCAAATCAGATGCTGGATGGAAGGCATTCATCCATTGTGTTAGATGTACCATCGATCCGAAGAGCGGACTTAGATTCGGATCATTACCTCGTTGCAGCAAAGCTAAGCACCTGCTGGAGCATGGCGAGAAAAGAACGATCCGACACGGAACCTGGACATTAAAAAGCTCAAAACACTACTGCTTAATGAATGAACTCCTTGTCCCGATGATATAACGGCGCAGTGGAAATCCATTGTCCAATCAATGGAAAATAACGCAAAAGCATGGAGTGGCTAAGACATAATATCTCCACCTCCACTCCACCACTTCTTTAATTTGCAAGGATCTTCGCCAGTTCAAGTTCTTAAGAGTACACCCCAAAGCTCACCTGGTGGTTTAGTTTGGAACTATCCGTATAGAAGTCTATGTAGCTTTAGTAATTTTTATCAAAAAGCGGCTCAGAATATTGTATCAACACACTGTCCGTAGCCGCCACATGACCAAAGAGAAAGCTCCCTTAGCCTCACAGCAGTTGTCGCTGCAATTTGTCTGGCCACAATGTCCAGAGGCGTTGGATGTGGCCTTAAATTAAGTGCATCAGATTGTGTCGTCTTCAGCGCGGCTGTGATGAACAAACAAGCCATTCTTTATATCCGGGTGAGTATTGAACAGTAAATGGACTTTTGAAGCTCCGTCCACCAGACCACAACACGGTAGAGCGTTATATGCCTGACATCTGCAGCATATACCCAATGCATAACGCGCGATTTTAACCCCCAACTTTTGCCAATGGCTCTCTTGCAGGTGTATAGGACAAGAGTTGCCATTCTTGCCCTTTCGAAAATGTTGGATTTGAAGTTCAATTTCCTGTTCAGCAAATAACTCCTCCCAAGAAGACTGGTGTCATTGTAGGCAACTTGTATCTCCTGCTGAAGAGATTTACTTCTGTCTTGCACGGATTTATACCTAGACCACTTTCGGTAGACCACTTCGCTGTTTCACGCAATTGCCAAGTCATCAGCATTCGTGACCACTTTTACACCTTTTTCTCCCAGGTACAATAATGAACATTGTTAATGGCTATATTCCAAAGTAGAGGAGACAGTACACCTCTGTAGAGGAGACAGTACACTTCCGTGAGGTGTTCCTCTACTGACCCATCTTTTTAATAGCACAGATCCCAAGTCTGCCGTAATGCATCTTTGAGTAAGTAACTCCAACTCCTTCGTGATTGACGTCGGTTTACAATGCTACCATTGTATATTCCTTGACAGGGATAGAAACCTCTATGTAGCCGACTACGTCGGAAGGGATGATTCAGTGGCCACGCCTTTGCTATATGCATGCTGCTGCCGCGACAGACGATCTCCAGGGAAATTTGCCCTATGATATGTTTTTATCAACCTCTCAAGAGTCTTCAGCAAAAAGAATGACAGACTAATAGGATGAAAATCTTTCGCCATCGTGTGGTAAGGTTTTCTTGCTTTTAGAATGAAAATGACCTTCGTGTCACTCCATCCCACAGGTATAAATGACATGCTGATACAAGCAGAGTATATCCCCCTGAGCCAAGGAACCAGTCTATCAGGCACAGCTTGTAAGTCAACCAATGATACATTATCAGGGCCTGGCGACTTAAAGGAGTCGAAACTTTTTATCGCCTACAGGATTTTTGGCTCAGACACAATTTCCCTAATAACCTCCGACGAATGCATACTAGTGGCAAATCATTTAAAATAAAACAGAGAGTAGCACTTTTCTAAAGATTTACCGTAATTTAGTCTATCGACCAGTTATTGGGCCATTATTTCATTTTATAATTGGGACATTATTTCATAAGAAATAATGCCCCAAACTTTCGGGTCTTATTTCATTTTAGTTTGGGGTGTTTTTTTCATTTCGTTGCTGCCTTATTTCGTTTTTACTTTTGGGGTTGCATTTCATTATGAAATAAAGCCTCATTTTTGGATTTTGATTCCACTTTCAGTTTGTGGCTTTCTTGCACTGGGGCCTTATTTCATACCAAATGCAAATTTTGCCCATGAACATACCACTAAGGAACAGGGGCAAATTCTCACCTAACAATGAATGCAGTCCGATTCAAGTTTAAGCTCAATGATAAGGGGCCTCCTTTTAATAGCCGAGTCCGAACGGCGTGCCGCAGTGCGACACCTCTTTGGAGAGAAGTTTTGCATGGCACATTACCTCAAAAATGTTGCCAGCATTAGGAGGGGAAAGCCACCGCTGAAAATTTTTTCTGATGGTCTCGCCAGGATTCGAACCCAGTCGTTCAGCGTCATAGGCGGACATGCTAACCACTGCGCTACGGTGGCCTCCCACCGCCACCTCAAAAATATCGCCAGCATTAGGAGGGGAAAACCACCGCTGAACATTTTTATACCCTCCATTATAGGATGGGGGTATACTAATTTCGTCATTCTGTTTGTAACTACTCGAAATATTCGTCTAAGTATATATTCTTGATTGTCATGACGTTTCAAGTCGATCTAACCATGTCCGTCCGTCTGTCCGTCCGTGCGTCCGTCTGTCTGTCGAAAGCACGCTAACTTTCAAAGCTAGCCGCTTCAAATTTTACACAAATACTTCTTATTAGTGTAGGTCGGTTGGGATTGTAAATGGGCTATATCGGTCCAGGTTTTGACATAGCTGCCATATAAATCTATCTTGAATCTTAACTTCTTGAGCCACTAGAGGGCGCAATCCTTATCCGATTTGGCTGAAATTTCGCATGACGTGTTTTGTTATGACTTTTAAACGATTATGCCAAATATAGCTCAAATCGATTCATAACTAGATATAGCTGCCACATAAACCAATTTGGGATCTTGACTTCTTGAGCCCTTAAAGGGCGTAATTGTTATCCGATTTGGCTGAAATACGTGTTAAATATTGTCCGAATCGGTCTATAACCCTATACAGCTCCCATATAAACCGATCTCTCTATTTTACTTCTTGAGCCCATTAAGGGTGTAATTCTTACTCGAATTGGCTGAAATTTTACACAATGACTTCTACTATGCTCTCTAAGAATCAAATCAATTACGGTCCGAATCGGATCATAACTTGATATAGCTCCAATATTACAGCAATTCTTTACTTTTATCCCCTGTTTGCCTTAAACGAGATATCGGGAAAAGAACTCGGCAAATGCGATCTATGGGGGAGGCCAAACTTAGCACGAACTTAGCACGAACACAGGTATTAAGCTTCTTAGGCGGACACTCTTGCCTCTGCGCTAGAGTGGCCTCCACACCTATTTTGGGCCGAATTTTTCGGATGATCAATACAACGACTAACGATACAATTTTACCCTAGTTGATGAAAACTTTTTTCAAAAATCTGGTTACATATTGCATATCAACATAAGTTCCCACTGAGCACCAGCAGCACATGGTTACTAGTCACTCATCCCTGACAGACTTTGTGACTCCTTGCATTTTTGGCAAAGAGTAGATTCATTGCAATACAGAAGAAAACAAATTAAATAATGCGACTGCAACAAATTCACACATTATCTGCTGAAATAAAATTTCCAATTCAAGGCCGCCAAGAACAGTTTCGACATTTTGTAGGGCGTTCAGTTTCCCATGGTTGACGATAGGGCAAAGGGGGAAAAACAAATTGGAAAAACAAAATCCCGACTCTTTCGGGCACTTCTGGTGGCCATATGGTGATGTTATTGTCTCACAACTGAGGGAAAATGCCAAAGCCGTACTACATGGAATTGCAATTTTTTCCATAAGAGAAAACCCAAGGCTAGACACCTAAGGAAAAATTGCAAATAAACGCACATTGCTATGCGTGTACGAGGATATCACAGGCCACTGAGTCAGTGAGACGCCATGTGAGTTGCCTGGGTGAAGGTTTGCGAGGGCATTTGTGGCATGTTGCAGCCGTAGCAGCCTCAATACAACAAATGCTTAACAAGGGCTCAGTGTTGCTCGGGGCATTTCTTCTCTGGGCCGTTTTTAATTAAGTGCGAATGCCATTTCAAATGTGTTGCTTATGGAGCAGGCACGCAAATCCCAGAAACCGAGGAAAACACATGTCATATATACTTACTGTCTGTGTACATAAGATTGTATATCTGTTTTTACCAAAAAAAAAAACACAAAACAAAACCCTCAAGTGATCACTTCCCCCCCGCAGCAAATGACTTACTCACATGTGTTCCTTAAAACCTAGAATAGGATCATTTTAATGTTTCTGTGTGTAATGTATGTTCCGAAGATGTTTTACAGGATTTATTGCTAAGGCAACATTTATTTCCTGCTGTTAAACTGTGAAGAAGAAAAAAAAAGAACAACAATTCAAAATCTGTTTATCCCTTCATAGCATCTCCATCCATTCATGTTTTATGAGGAGATACTCAATCCTTTATTTTGTGGTGTTATTCGTTGCACCATAAACGATAACAAATTCTAAGTTGGATGTCTTTAGGGACCGAAGGGTAGTTTGGTTGAGGCCCAAAAAACTTAATACAAGGAGCCCCCATAGGCAATTAATTGGAAATATTGAATGGAAGAGGCCCGTTTTTATAAAATTTTGTATAGAAAATAAATGTTGGCAAAATTTTCAATTTCGATAAAAATGCACAAAATTTTTGTCAATATTTTCTTTAAAAATTTTTAGAAATGGAATCAAAAAAAAAAAAAAAAAAAAAAATGTAAAAAAAAACAAGTAAAAAGGCGCTAGGTGCGGCCGGGCCGAACTTTGGATACCCATCACCTAGGGAAAGTATATAAACCACCTTTCGTCATAATCTGGTGAAAAATGCATAATTTATGGCCCCATACCAGCTGTATTAAAATATGGTCTGATTTGGACCAAAGTCGGCACGGACGTTGAGTGGTCTAATAAGTACATATCATTGTTCAATTTTGTAGAACAAAATATTGGTCTTTATGGTAGCTACATCCAAACATAGACCGATCTGAACCATATACGAAACGGATGTTAAAATCCCTAACATAAGTCACTGAGTCAAATTTCAATGAAATCGGATTATAAAAGCTCCTTTTATGGGGCCAAGACTTTAAGTCGAAATATCGGTCTATATGACAGCTATATTCAAATTTGGACCGTTCTGGGCCAAATTGAAGAAAGATGGCGAAGACCCTAACCCAACTGACTGTCCCAAATTTCAGCGAAATCAGACAAAAAATGCGCCATTTATGGGCCCAAGATATTGAATCGAGAGATCGGTCTATATGGCAGCTGTATCCAAATCTGAACCGATCGAAGCTAAATTGAAAAAGGATATCGAGTGACTTAACACAACTCACTGTCCCAAATTTCAGCAAAATCGGATAAATGAAGAGATCGTTCTATATAGCAGCTATTGGGTTGCCCAAAAAGTAATTGCGGATTTTTTTAAAAGAAAGTAAAAGCATTTTTAGTAAAACTTAGAATGAACTTTAATCAAATATACTTTTTTACACTTTTTTTCTAAAGCAAGCTAAAAGTAACAGCTGATAACTAAGAATGCAGAAGAAAGAATGCAATTACAGAGTCACAAGCCGTTGAAAAAATTTGTCAACGCCGACTATATGAAAAATCCGCAATTACTTTTTGGGCAACCCAATATATCCAAATCTGTACCGATCTGAGCCAAATTGAAAAGGAATATTGAAGGGCCTAACACAACTCACTGTCCCAAATTTCGGCGAAATCGGAAAATAAATAAGCCTTTTATGCCCCCAAAACCTTTAATCGAGAGATGCGTATATCCAAATCTCGACCGATTTGTACCATATTTCAGAAAGATATCGAGGAGCTTAATTTAACTCCTTGTTCCAAATTTCGACGACATCGGGCAATAAATGAGCCCTTTATGGACCCAAGACCTTAAATCGGGAGATCGGTCTATATGGCAGCAATATCCAAATCTGGACTGATCTGGACCAAATTGAAGATGGCTGTCGAAGGGCCAACCACCACTAAGTTTCCTAAATTTCAGCAAAATCGGATAATAAATACACCTTTTATGGGTCCAAGACCTAAAATCGAGAGAACAGTCTATATGGCAAAAAATTTCAGCCAAATCAGACAAGAATTGCGCCCTCTAGAAGCTCCGGAAGTAAAGACCTATGGTCGGTTAATATGGTAGCTATATCAGTTTATCAACCGAATTAGACCATACTTAGCACAGTTGTTAGGAGTAGCTCAAGAAGTAGCCCTCTAGAAACTTAAGAAGTCAAGATCCTAGATCGGTTTATATGGCAGCTATATCAGGATATGTACCGGTTTGTGCCATACTTATCACAGTTATTGGAAGTCACAACAAAACACCTCATGTAAAATTTCGGCCAAATAGGATAAGAATTGCGCCCTCTAAAATCTCAAGAAGTCAAGACCTAAGATCGGTTTATATGGCAGCCATATCATAACATGGACCGATTTGGCCCATTTACAATGCCAACCATCCAACTCTTATAAGAAATATTTGTGCAAAATTTCAAGAGCCTAGCTTTACTCCTTCGAAAGTTAGCGTGCTTTCGACAGACGGACAGACGGACGGACGGACAGACGGACGGGCGGACGGGCGGACAGACGGACGGACGGACAGGCGGACGGACAGACGGACGGACAGACGGACGGACAAACGGACGGACAAACGGACAGACGGACGGACAGACGGACGAATGGACGGACGGATGGACGGACGGACAGACGGACAGACGGACGGACGGATGGACGGACGGACAGACGGACGGATGGACGGATGGACGGACGGACAGACGGAAGGACGGACAGACGGAAGGACGGACGGACGGACAGACGGACGGGCGGACAGACGGACGGACGGACAGACGGACGGACAAACGGACGGATGGACGGACGGATGGACGGACGGATGGACGGACGGATGGACGGACGGATGGACGGACGGACGGACGGATGGACGGACGGATGGACGGACGGATGGACGGACGGATGGACGGACGGATGGACGGACGGATGGACGGACGGATGGACGGACGGATGGACGGACGGATGGACGGACGGATGGACGGACGGATGGACGGACGGACAGACGGACAGACGGACAGACGGACGGACGGATGGACGGACGGACAGACGGACGGATGGACGGATGGACGGACGGACAGACGGAAGGACGGACAGACGGAAGGACGGACGGACGGACAGACGGACGGACGGACTGACGGACTGACGGACGGACGGACAGATGGACGGATGGACGGACGGACAGACAAACCGACCGACGAACGGACATGGCTGGATGGGGTCTTCGACGAATATTTAGACGAATAGGAGTTACAAACAGAATGTAGAAATTAGTATACCCCTATCCTATGGTGGAGGGTATAAAAATATTTTACAATTCCCCATACAACCAAAATGTTGACAAACTCATCACCGGGCCCTTTATATATCTGGCCATTCAATATTTCCTCAAATCACTCCATATTACGACCTTGACTTATTCCTTGACATAAGGGCATTCTTTCTTCCTCCAATCGTTCTCTTTATTCATTTTTTTAACAATTTCAAGACAATTGGTATTTTTATGTATTTTTTTGTGTAAACATTGAAAAGATGTTGTCCAGATTGTCGGCAAAAATTGTTTTTCAATTGAACAGATTCTTGTTACGAATTGCAGACCTTGTCTGCTGCTCGTCTGTTCCTTCACCAAAGGCCTGAGTGTGACTTTGTTGTAGGGAGCGAAAAGGAAATACTTTCCAAATATTTTACAAAACTAAAAGAGTAGCTGTTAACATATGTTAATAGGCCATGATTTGAGAAACCCCCAATTGATTTATGGGTTTCAAACAAACGACTTCCAAGGTGAAGCGAACAATGTGTGCCATTTGATAATCAGTGTGTGTACAACTATGTGGAACATTTGTCATCAGTTGCTGGCTAGGCCATGTGCTATGCTTTCATCCTTTAAACTGTTTGATGAGGTTTCTATTTTGAAAAGTTTGCATCATGATCGTGATTGAATTCAAATTTATTTTTAATGTATTCAACACTTGTGTACAAGACATCATCTCTAATTGATGTAAAAATGTCACAATGTAATTTTAATGGAAAAATTCCATTGATCAGTAGCAGCATTTAAATGCATAACAAAAAGGGGTGGCATGAGGCATTTAACAGGCAGGTTTATGAAAGTGTTTCGTTTTAGTATTTTTTTTGGAAAGGGAAAAGTTTAAAAATTTTTTAAACCCAAGAGTTTGAGAGTGTATTTGCTTCACACATTTATTTGCTTTAAACGATTAACTTTAATTTAAGTAATAAATAAGAGTGAAATAGATATAATAGAGGGTGATTTTTTAATAGCAATCGTTTTTCAAAAAAAAAATCACATAAAATTAAAAACAAATAAAAGCGTGCTAACTTCGGCCTGACCGAATCTTATATACCCTCCACCATGGATCGCATTTGTCGAGTTCTTTTCCCGGCATCTCTTCTTAGGCAAAAAAGGATATAAGAAAAGATTTGCTCCGCTATTAGAGCGATACCAAGATATGATCCGGTTTGGACCACAATTAAATTATATGTTGGAGACCTGTGTAAAATGTCAGTCAATTCGAATAATAATTGCGCCCTTTGGGGGCTTAAGAAGAAAAATAGAGAGATCGATTTATATGGGAGCTGTATCGGGCTATAGACCGATTCAGACCATAATAAACACGTATGTTGATGGTCAAGAGAGGATCTGTCGTACAAAAATTCAGGCAAATCGGATAATAATTGCGACCTCTAGAGGGTCAAGAAGTCAAGATGCCAGATCGGTTTATATGGCAGCTATATCAGGTTATGAACCGATTTGAACCTTATTTGACGAAGTTGTTGAAAGTCAAAATAAAATACGTCATACAAAATTTCAGCCAAATCGGATAGGAATTGCGCCCTCTAGAAGCTCAAGAAGTCAAGTCCCCAGATCGTTTTATATGACAGCTATATCAGGTTATGAACCGATTTGAACCATACTTGGCACAGTTGTTGGATATCATAACAAAACATCCATATAATTTAATGTTTGAAGATTTTTTCATACGAATGATGACCGTGATTGCGCCTCAAATGGACCATACGCTTAGTCCAATTTTGGCATACTCTTTCAAACATTTCAGCCGATATCTCACGAATAAATGCTTCAATGCTGTCTTCCAATGCATCAATTGAGCTTATGAGCTTTAACATATCGCCAATAAAAGATAAAAAAATAGTCTTAAGGCGTTAAATCGCACGATCTAGGCGGCCTTGTTGAAACCACATGTCATACAATCAAGCTCTTGCATTTTGGGCAAAAACAAAAGATGGATATCATCTAACAATAGCGCCCACCATTCGCAGTAATCTTACGATTTGCATCATCTTTGAAGAAGTACGGACCAATGATGCCACCAGCCCATAAACCGTACCAAACTGTGACTTTTTCTAGATGCATAGTAGCTCTTGCAATGCTTCTGCCCAATCGTCACTCCAAATTCGATAAACTTGCTTATTTACGTACCCATTGAGCAAAAAAATGACCTTCTTCGCTGAACACAAAGAGCGCCCGATGAACTTTCTCAACAAACACGCATTTTGATAATAAAATTCAATAATGTACAAGCGTTGTTCGTATGTAAGACGATTCATGGTTAAGTTATAGACCAAACTGAAGATGTTTGACAGTAAACCAAAACACGAAACGTGGGTGAGCTGCTTAAACCAGTGTTGCCAAACAGATAATAGCTTAAAAATCACCCTTTACATATTTCGAATTTTTCTCTGAAAATGAATATGTCTGGCATTATCGTTAATGATGAGATATAGAGCTAAATATTTAATCAAAAAACTAAATGAGAAAAGTTTTTCATAAAAACCACACCTTCTGTGTAATACCGAGCTTACGAGTAACGCATAAGATCGGGAGAAATTGCTGTACATGTACGTTGTTAAAATTACACTATACAAGACGCTGATACTACCCAGGAGCGCAAAAGATCGAGAATGGTAGAATGGTATTCTACGTTCGGCTAGTGGAAATTTTTTCTTTTCTTAATTTGTGACTAGCCGAACCGGGCCCGCTCTGCAGCGCTTTCTTTAACGCTATTATATAGCAAAAATGCAAATTTTGCCCATTAACATTCCCCTAAGGAACAGGGGCTAACTTCTCACATATCAATGAGTGCAGTCGGATCCAAGTTTTTAGCTCAATGATAGGGGGCCTCCTTTTTATAGCCGAGTCCGAACGGCGCTCGCAGTGCGACATCTCTTTGGATAGAAGTTTTACATGGCACAGTACCTCACAATTGTCGCCAACATTAGGAAGGGAAATCCAACGCTGAAAATTTTTTTTGATGGTCTCGCCAGAATTCGAACCCAGGCGTTCAGCGTCATAGGCGGACATGCTAACCTCTGCGCAACGGTGGCCTCCCCATATTGCAATGGTCGACAAATAAATTTTGTTTTGGCGGAGTTTTAAGATGGGAACATTTCGCCCCGAATGTGGATATCGAATCCGCCAATGATGCAAAACGCATGAGTTCAAATCATTGGTAAATTTTAAATGGTGGTTATCTTCTCCTAATGTTGGCGAAATTTATGAGGTACTACATCTCAGAGAGGTATCGCACTGCGGGACGCCGTTGGGAATCGGCTATCGAGCTTAAACTGGAATGGGACAGGATTCATTGATATGTGAGAAGTTTGCCACTGTTCTTTAATGAACAAAATGACAAATTTTTGCTCTGCTTGCTTATACCTTTCTTTGGACTCTTACATTGTAGTGGGTAAATATATCCGGTTTTGGATGTATTTTAGGAGTGAGGTGGCCTCCCAGTTTCTTGGCCCTTAAAGTAAATACAAGCTTCATGACATACACTCAAATACTTTTTTATGAGCCCCATATAACCGTAGTCATATAGTCGTCATATGCGATTTTACGATAATTTCAGGCTGTGAGTTGTATTAGGCTTCTCTAAGCCTAAACAAAATATAATGCATACAGCCTATATCTGGATAATAATATGGATATGCATGGATGAACAGGAGCAAGCTTCTCACATATCAATGAGTGTTGTCCGATTCAAGTGTAATCGCAATAATAAAGGCCCTCCTTTTTTTAGCCGAGTCCGAACGGCGTGCCGCAGTGCGACACCTCCTTGTGAAGAAGACGGATATAGTAGGGTTATAATGTATTAGGATAATTAATATATCCATAGTGGTGGGTGTTCAAAGTTAATGCGTATTTACTTGTTTCTCGTTAAGAGTAGCAACCTTATCTTCTGCATCGCCAGCTGCAAAGGAGTCCAGCCAGTCCTTTGTTCCTAGTATCTGCATCTTCCGTATCTCTTGCCATGATGATTGCAGCGATGTCGTCAGCATATCCTACCAGAAAGGTCCCGTCTGACATTTCTGTTCGCAGAATTCCATAAATGATATTGCAAATATCCGGTCCAATTATGGAGCCTTGCGCCGCTCCTGATGTGACTTTCTATTCACTCGTTCCATTCTGAATTGTAGTTTAGCAACCATTCATGCAGGTAACTTCTTATTATTCTAAACAGTTATGTCGGTGAGTGTGTTTCTATCTTACTTTGCTTTTAGGTGGCATGCGTAACAAACAATTGCTTTGGCCAAAGTGGCTATTGAGTGCCAAATTTTGGGACTCATGCAGTTCTCGGTAGGCTATTCATAATCTTCAACTGGTCTAGGGTCGAGGGCAGAATGTTGCAATTAAAGAAGTGGTGGAATGGCTAAGATATAATGCCATAAAGACGATTGGCTAAAATGAATTTTCAGACACCCAGCCAGCTATTAAATCTATGGGGAACATAGTTCTGAATTCAAGAACTGATCACGACTGCCCCAGATCACTCAACGAGATGCCGGAACAGTTCAAAATTCACCTATTCTGGGTGCCGGGTCACAGAGATATCCCAGGGATTTGCAGAGCAGAAGAGCTTGTGGGTCTGGAAACTACTTTACACAGTCCAGGGGAACTGGAATCTGTAGGTGTGCTTCTGGCGACATATAAGCTAAGTATTCAGGATCTGGCCGAAAGTGGGTGTTGTGAGCGCTTTGCTGTCACCTGGCTTGAACAGATATCTCAGTTATTGTGTCCATCATTACAGGCCACTGTCTGATCGAAAAACTGGCTGGCAGACTGAATTGCAAACTTTGGAAACTGTTCTGACGGCGAGGAGGAGGAAACTATAGAACATCTGCTGTGTATGTGTCTCGCACAGGCATTCAGAAGCAGTCCCACTTTAGGTGGGATAATCTATTAGCTGATATTCTCTACAAATTGACTTATACGTCATTTCTTAATGAGACATCTTAGTTTATACATAACTAGCTGAACACGGCCTGCTCCGCTGCGCCTTCTTTTACTTTATGTGGAACAAAACTATTCTTTGAATATTTATTTTTGACAATAAAAAAGCTATCAATGAAATACCATGCTACGAAATTGGATGTGTATATCGATCGACCAACAATATAACAATATTAATTCCTTATCAGAATCCCATATGGTCTATATTGGTGTATAAATTTGTTCAGATGGTTTATGGTCATTTAAGTTTGGGTGTTAGATATACCCCACTCTTAAAAGACTTCCATATACCTGGGAAGAACCCCAGGGTGGTGATTGGCGGGTTAAGGGGGTGGTGTGTCCCGAAAGTGGGTAGGAATTTCGTGCTCTACTCTCAAATACCTTTCATTTGAGCCCCATATTGCCATGGTTGGAAAATGTTCTCCAATTATGTTCAATTTAGGGGTGTTTTCTGGGGTGAAGAGGTCCCCCAGACACTTAGCCCTGAAAAATATCAGCATCGTGCTCTACTCTGAAACACCATTGATTTAAACCCCATATTGCCATTGCTTTAAGGGGAGTTTATAGGATGAGGCGTCCCCCCAAAATACATGGTCCCAAAATTGGTTATCAAATTCGTTTTCTTATCTCAAATATCTTTAATTTGAGCCACGTATTGGCATGGTCGAAAAATTTTTACCTTTTGGGGGATGTTTTGGGGAAGGGGTGATACCCCAAATACATTTCTTACATTTGGTCGTACATTTGGATATCAAATTCGTATTCTCCTCCCAAATATCTTTATTTGAGCCCCATATTGCGATGGTCAGTAACAAATTGCTGTTGGTGGGGTATTTTGGGAAAGGGGTAGACCCCCAGAAAATTGGTCCCGAAAGTGGGTATCAATTCTTGCTCTCACTGACATAGTCGGTAAATATGCCCGATTTAGAGGTGTTTTGGGGAGTGGGGTGGTCCCCCCAAACACTAAACCCTGAATATATATCAGCAACGTGCTCTATTCTCATATATCTATATATCATTTATTTGAACCCCTTTTAGGCAAAAATTGAATATCAAATTCGTTTTCTAATCTCAAATACCATTTAAATCCCTTATTGCAAAAGCCAGCAAATATATCCGATTTGGGGTATGGTCCCTAAAAACTATGAATATCGAGCTCCACTGTCTTGAAGACCCAAATTTTCTTGGTGAGCAAATGCGTCCTATTTGGGGGTTCTTATGGTGGTGGTACGTTCCCCAGATAGTTGGTCCCTAATGCTGATATCAGATTCATGGTATAATCCCAAATAACTTTCATTTGAGCCCTATTTTTCCATAGTCGGCAAACATGAACGATTTGGGGAGTGCTTTGGGGGATGGGGCGGCCACTCAGTGACTTGGCTTTAAAAATATATATTAGATTCGTGTTCTACTCGAAAAAAACTCTTATTTGAGCCTCATATTGCAATGGTCAGCAAATACTTCCTATTTGGGTGGTCTTATGGGGATGAGGTGACCTCTTAGACACTTTTTCCGAATATTGATATCAGATTCGTGCTTTATTCCCAAAGGCCTTTCATTTGAGCCCCATATTGCTATGGTCGTAAATGGGTCCTCTTTGCGGGATGGGCGGCCCACAAACACTTGATCCCACATCTGGATATCAGATGCGTATTCTACACTCAAATACCTTTTATTTCAGCCCCATATTGCCATGGTCACTAAATAAGTCCTGTTTTGGGGGGTGTTTTGGGGAAGGGGTGGACCCCCAGAAACTTGGTCTCACATTTGGATATCTGATTAGTATTTTATACGCAAATACCTTTCATTTGAATCCCATATGGCCAGGGTCGGTAAATATGTTCGATATAGGGGTGTTTTGGGGGTTGGGGTGGTCCCCCTAGCACTTGGTCCGACAATTGGATATCAGATACGTTTTCTTATCCTAAATACCTTTCATTTAGTCTCATATTGTCGTGATTGGTTTAAATATTTGTTTGGTAGGTTTTAGGGTGGGGCGGCCCCCCTAGATACCACATCCGAAATTTGGATACCAATTTTTTTTGGGTTACCATAAGCGAGCATACAAAATTTGGCTTAAATCGCACCACCAATTTCCGAGATCTGTCGTTTCTGAAAATTAGGGTAAGGGGGAGGGTCCGCCCCTGCCCCATTTTTCACCACGGGATCATTATTCACCATCTATGAAAATTTCAAGAAAATCGGTTCAGCCGTTTGATTTTTATATATAAGAAATATCGGTGGTCATTTGTTAGTCCGTTTCACACCTATAAATACTTGACAGAAGTTTTACACATTATTTGGTGCCAGAGGGTTTAGGTGGGGCCAAACAATTTAAAAATAATTGAACGCCTGACTTCACACAACAAAACACTTGTGCCATAAGTCTCAGTAAAATGAGTATCCAAAATTAAAAGTCAATTTATAAGCACAAACAACAACAAATAATTGAAAATAGAAATGAAATTACCAACTGCTAGCATTTGCCAGAAAGGCATGGAGTATCGGCTACACGACAAAGGGTTGGAGCATAATATTTCAAATATGAAACATGGGCAATGTGGCACAGTGGGATGAATTTTTGTTTTTTGGGTGACAAAATTACGAGCCAAAAACAAACCTTGAAAACACCAACACTCGATCTATAGCAGATAATTTTCAATCTTTGGTTCTTTAAGGTAAAATCATTACAAAAATCCTTTGATCAAGGAAAAAAAATTTTATTTGCTTATAAACATTTTTGTAACCTGTCACCACTGAGTGAGAATAATCAATTCTAAGATTTAAATTATTTTTTTTTTAATTTTTCTTCAAAGTAAATACCACTATGTTACAAATCAATCAAACCCATTGTGCATCTATAATAATCATCTAAATGTGGGGGCAGTCTATTTGTTGCATGAGGATTGAGGAGGCAAAAACCGAAAAAAACAACCTCATGCTGTTTCCTTGGCTCCACACAAGTTGTCACAAACAGACAAAAAACTCTGAAATGCTCCCACACTTGCTGCCACAATAAATCCCTGTGCATGTGAGACTCAATGCATTCTCAAGTGCTTATCATTACACACAAAAATCTTAGCAGAACACGCTTCAATGCCGCTAAGGGTAGAAACTTTAAATTGTATGTCTGGCGTTTATGGTTATAGAACGTTCCTCCAACCAAGTTGAGGAGCACCATAGCACAATGGATCTTGAAAATTGCCATAACAAAATGATCATATGAAGAACACGGAGTATATTATACACCATGGAACGTTTGGAGACCATGTCAGCTGGAGGCAGTCTCGTTTTTAGAATTATCGCTAACTTAGCTATCATGGAAAGGGAGGTACATTGAGTAAATGAACAGACAAATCCATATGAAACGAGTTGTAGTGAAAGGCTACTGTATTGCAGCAAAATTCGGAGGGGGCAGCAAGTTTCTTATATCAATTGGTATGTAACTCAAAATTCAATTCCTTAAAAAAATAATGAGAAACAAAAATAAGTAAAAATGCGTTAAGTTTGACCGGGCCGAATTTTGGATACCCACCACCTCGGGATGTAAACCACGTTTCGTCAAAATCCGGTGAAAAATGCACACCTTATGCCCCATAGCAGCTATATAGACATTTGATCCGATTTAGAACAAATACTTATAAGTACAAGTCGTTGTTCAATTGTGCCTTTCATGCGGCCAAGACTTCAAATCGAGATATCGGTCTATATAACAGCTATATCCAAATCTGGACCGATCTGAGCCAAATTGAAGAAGGATGTCGATGGGCCCAACACAACTCACTGTCTCAAATTTCGGGGAAAACGGACAACAAATGTGCCTTTTATGGCCCCAAAACCTTAAATCGAGAGATCGGTCTATATGGCAGCTATATCCAAATCTCGACCGATCTGGCCCATATTGCAGAAGGCTGTCGAAGGGCCTAACACAACTCACTGTCCCAAATACAGAGAGATCGGGCAATAAATGCGCATTTTATGGGCCCAAAACTTTAAATCGAGAGATCGGTCTATATGGCAGCTATATCCAAATCTGGACCGATCTGTGCTATATTGCAGAAGTATGCCGACGGGCTTAATTTTACTCACTGTCCCGAATTTCGGCGACATCGGACAATAAATGTGCCTTTTATGGACCCAAAACTTTAAATCGAGAGATCGGTCTATATGGCAGCTATATCCAAATCTGGACCGATCTGTGCCATATTGCAGAAGTATGCCGAGGGGCTTAATCTTACTCACTGTCCCAAATTTCGGCGACATCGGACAATAAATGTGCCTTTTATTGGCGCAAGACCTTAAATCGAGAGATCGGTCTATATGGCTGCTATATCCAAGTCTGGACCGATCTGAGCCAAACTGAACTGAGATGTCGACTGAGCTAAGACAACTCACTCCAAAATTTCAGCAAAATCAGATAATAAATGTGGCTTTTATGGGCCTAAAACCCTAAATCGGTGGATCGGTCTATATGGCAGCTATATCCAAATCTGCACCGATCTGGGCCAAACTTAGTCAGAATGTCGAAGGGCCTAACACAGCAAAATCGGATAATAAATGTGGCTTTTATTGGCCTAAACCCTTAATCGGCGGATCGGTGTATATGGGGACTATATCAAGATATAGTTCGATATTGCCCATCTTCGAACTTAACCTGCTTATGGACAAAAGAGAATCTGTGCAAAATTTCAGCTTAATATCTCTATTTTTAAAGACTGTAGCGTGATTTCAACAGACAGACGGACATGGCTAGATCGTCTTAGATTTTTACGCTGATCAAGATGTGTTGCAAACGGAATGACAAAATGAATATACCCCCATCCTTCGGTGGTGGGTATAATAATTTTGAACGAAAATTTGCAAGTAACCATGATTTAGAAAGTTGTAAAAAAATCTGCATACAGTCTAGTTTAGGTGAGGTTAGGTTGAAAAGTGGGTTCAAATATTAACCAGCCCCATGCCACTATAGACATACACCTAATAGCCTTGTCTTCTCACGATCTGGATCCGCCTTGTCTTCTCATGATCTGGATCCCCCCATAGGATTTTCGACATCATACTGACCGTTTCGGTGTTCCACAATGTTGCATGCGCAATCATTGCCCACGCTCTTAACTCGGGCTGCGTCGACCCGAAGGCTCCGGGTTAACCAAGTTTATTGACAGCCAAATCGTCTGCCCTTCCATTCCCCCTTACTCGGATATGGCTCGGCACCCATGCTCAGAGAAGGCATTAATCTTCTTCTTTTGGGTGTACCCCAAAACTGTTCGTGGCCTTCTGAGCGCGCCTTATATTTTCTTAGCTCAGCCTTATGGATGTCCCAATCGTATATTGTTCTTGTGGCTTTTGCTCTTTTGAAGAGATTTCTGCAGTGCTTGCTTAGACCAACCTGCTCTGGTCGCTGTTTGCCTCTTGACTTGGCACTAGGACATGCTGACACAAGCGAGTCATTCTGGGCCTTCGTGATCCACGTTACCCTTATATCTATATCCTGCGCAGTTGCCACTTCCGTTTCTGGTCTATAAGGGATAGATGTGCAGAATTTGCGCTGTAATTTGTTTTTGTGTGTTTGTTAATGATTTCCTATTCTCCATTTTGCGCTTCTCCATGCGCTGATTTGCATACAAAGTGGAAGCGGTTTCAAGTGGGACATTGCTTTATAATTTTACCAGTGAATTAAGTGCACCGGTAGCGCTGGGTGGCTTGCACTTAATTTACAAAGCAGCTGAAAATTCAGCAAGTTTTTTGTTGGGGTATTTTAACCGAGAGACTTTGATGCCGTCCTAGTACATTGACCCTTTGGTCATATCTAAGTACACAGGGAAGTAAGTGAAACCAGAGCTAGGCATAGTGCAAGACTGCGTCCAGGTTTCCTCATCACTCAGCATACACCCAAGAGTCGTCCCATCCTTTGGAAGCACCCCGCTGAATCCACAGGACTCGTTACCCCCTCTATTTGGCATCTTGATCGCCTTCGACTCGTTCTTGTACATTTTGGGGATTCCTTGGACAGGTCCCAGTCCGAACACAGCTTGGTTTTATTCGCCCTATTGTAAAGCCTCCTCGAAGCTTCCTAAGGTAGGCGTTCTACCAAATAGTCAGCAATCACTTACACAGTTGGCGGTTTCCTTTAGCTTCTTAAGTATCTGAAAAAATCGTTTCTGAACATTTGTGTTGTAGGGTATTTCCAAAAACATCCTTGCCGTCCAGCCATTTCATATCCACTGCAAACAAAAAGCTTCTATCATCCAACAAATTGTCATTACTAGAGGGCGCGAAATACAGAAGCTTTGATAGCCTGAAATGTGTGATGTGTATGAAATTGCATGGCTAAATTGTTAAAAACAAAACAAACAATTGGGATTCGAGTGCAATTTGTGAAGGAACGAAGTGCACATGCAGTCACCAGCAACAACAATGGCTTGAGGGAGTCATTTTTCTTGTCCAACTACTACAGGAAGCGTGGGAAATTGCCAAAAACGATATGGTGGCAGAGCCAGAGAACCCGGGAGACAAGGCTATTGACAATGATCACACACAGCTTTGTTCCCAAGACACAACTGATCATCTACCAAGTGGATGGATTCTAAGTGAAATCCATGTGGCTGGCGTTCTTGTTCCTTGGATAATTTTGCCAATATCGAACAGAAGCTCAAATCACAGATGAATGGCTGACGATGAATGATGAGGCATTGCGGCTCTTTGTATGCTACACTTCCCAGCCAATCAAATCGAATATCAAACAGAGACTGTGTTGCATGATTTCATAAATTTTGCAATTCAAGTTCATGCTGCATTGCTTTATTTTCGATTTTTTAAGTTGCTGTCCCTTGGGGCTGTCACGTTGCTGCAATCTCCTATGGTAGGTAAGTAGCATTATTTTCTTAATTCATCATTTGCCTGCCGCTCGTTTCTATTGCCTTTGATTTTAAGGCGTGTAATATTTCAAAGATTTCGATATTAATTTTTGCTTTTTTTTCAAATTGCCTTTGCCTTTGCCTTTTTGACTTAAGTACCTCGGTTTTATTATCTTGTCTGAATATCAATAACATCAATTTAACAATTTAATTGAAGTTTCCCACTTTTAGTATGGTGACGAGCCAAAAGTCGAAATTTTATTGCATGTTTGCAGCTCATTTTCTCATCAAGGTGGACTTTTATGCAGTATGCTGGTATTTTAGGCAGACTGGCGGTGTTTGCAAAAGCCTTAAGGATATTTGTTACTTAATGAAGGTTTCATTTCGCAACTAACTTGATTTGGATTTGAATTGATTTCAATGGAAGTGTTAGCCTCCATTGCCCATTGTACTGAGAGACTTGTGGTATGCTAATCAATGTCTGCTTCTGAAATACATTAAAAATTGTTATTTCATTATTTTGGGTTTAGTAAAAAACCTTGCTATACATATTCGAAATGGTTCTCATTAAGAATTAGTGGCCGGATATTGGAAATCATGGCACTAGATTTGAACTGTGCCCTACAGACCACAACATAAACTAATCGTCTTACCGAAATGTCAGAAAAAACAAACAAAAAAGCTTCGCTGAGAGATTTGAAGTTAAACGTTAGACCACATGGCAACAAATAGCTTGAATGGGATGTGAACCTGCTGTCAGTAGTCATGCTGAGTAGTTATGAGGAAAATTGTCTTATAGATAAACCTGGGTAAAACATAGTATCCAGTTTAGTGGAACGGGTACTTCAGGACGTTCAAAAAGACTATTAAGAGGTTCCACAGTATAGGGAAAACAACCAAGCTGTTTGTGGAAGGAACATCCAGGAAAGCATCAGATAATCTGGGCGATGAATTCGGTTAAGCCTTACAAGAAGGCGGTACCGCACATCATACTTTCTCCCATGTTTGCAAAGGGCAAGAACATGTGCCATAAGACTACTTGGGGTGAGTTTTAGGAGCTGAATTTCGCTGGACTACCTGCCAACATGATAGCGGAAAGCTACGACAGTTTTCATTCAGAATTAAAACCGAGCCACTCCCTGCCCAAGGCAGGGGAATTATTATTTTTATACCCTCCACCATTGGATGGGGGTATACTAATTTCGCCATTCTGTTCTCGAAATATACGTCTGAGACCCCATAAAGTATATATATTCTTGATCGTCATGTCATTTTAAGTCGATCTACACATGTCCGTCCGTCTGTCCATCCGTCCGTCCGTCTTTCCGTCCGTCCATCTGTCCGTCTGTTCGTCATTCCGTCCGTCCGTCTGTCTGTCGAAAGCATGCTAACTTTCGAAGTAGTAAAGCTAGCCGCTTGAAATTTTGCACAAATACTTCTTATTAGTGTATGTCGGTTGGGATTGTAAATGGGCTGTATCGGTCCACATTTTGATATAGCCGCCATATAAACCGATCTTGGATATTGACTTCTTGAGCCGCTAGAGGGCACAATTATTATCCGATTCGGCTGAAATTTTGAATGAGGTGTTTTATGATGATTTCCAACAACTGTGCTGAGTATGGTACAAATCGGTCTATAACCTGATATATGTGTTGCCCATTAAGCAATTGCGGATTTTTCATATAGTCGGCGTTGACAAATTTTTTCACAGCTTGTGACTCTGTAATTGCATTCTTTCTTCTGTCAGTTATCAGCTGTTACTTTTAGCTTGCTTTAGAAAAAAAGTGTAAAAAAAGTATATTTGATTAAAGTTTGTTCTAAGTTTTATTAAAAATGCATTTACTTTCTTTTAAAAAATGCGCAATTACTTTTTGGGCAACCCAATAGCTGCCATATAAACCGATCTTGGGTCTTGACTTCTTGAGCTTCTAGAGGGCGCAATTCTTATCCGATTTGACTGAAATTTTGCACGTGTTGTTTTCGTATCACTTCCAACATCTGCGCTAAATACGCTTCAAATCGGTCCATGTTTTGATATAGCTGCCGATCTTGGGTCTTGACTTCTTGAGCCTCTAGAGGGCGCAATTCTCATCCGATTTGACTGAAATTTTGCACGTAATCTTTTAGTATCACTTCCAACAACTGTGCCAAGTATGATTCAAATCGGTTAATAATTTGGTATGGCTGTCATATAAACCGATCTTGGATCTTGACTTCTTGAGCCAATAGAGCGCGCAATTCTCATCCGATTTGGCTAAAATTTTGCATGAGATGTTTTGTTATGACTTCCAATAACTGTGCTAAGTATGGCGCAAATCGGTACATAACCTGATATAGCTGCCAGATAAACCTCTCTGGGATCTTGACGTTTTGAGCCTCTAGAGGGCGCAATTCTCATCCGTTTTAGAAGAAATTTTGTACAACGACTTCTCTCATGACCTTCAACATACGTGTCTAATATGGTTTGAATCGATCAATAGCTTGATATAGCTCCTATATAAACCGATCTCCCGATTTTGTCCCTACAAGGCGCAATGCTTATCCGAATGAACTGAAGTATTACACAATGCCTTCTACAATGTTCAGCATTCATTTATGGTCCGAATCGGACTATAACTTTATATAGCTCCAATAGCATAACAGTACTTATTCAATATTCTTTGTTTTCCTATAAAGAAATACTGCACATAGAACTCGACAAATGCAATCCATGGTGGAGGGTATATAAGATTCGGCCAGGCCGAACTCATCATGCTCTTACTTCTTTCTTTTGTCTTTAAGGTTCTGGAGAGACTGTTCTGAGACTACATAAGAAACCTTCTCCCTCCTTAATTAGCAAGCAAATATCGAATGTCAACAGCAATTCACAAAGAGTCGATCGGTTAACATTGCACTTCACGATTTGGTTGGGAACATCAAAGGGAACGTTAAGGTAGGTGACTTTACCTTGACAGGTTTTTTGGTCATAGAAAGGGCTAATAACGAGAAGTTGGAGTCTATAAGTGACTGTCTGGTGGATATAAGGATCTCCTCTTCACTGGTATATTAGGTTGATATGAAGCTGAATAAGTCAGTCAGAAGCTATGCCGAGTAGTTATTGAAATGGAATAGGTACTTGAGGAAGCTTGGAGAGACTACGTAGAGGCTTTACAATAGGGCGTATAGAACCAAGCCGCGTCCGTAATCACTTAACAAATACAAGTGCAAGGTGAACTTGACCAATTTGGTCACAATAGTCTGTTGCTAATCGATAGAGCGAGTAAAAAAGTCTTCCAGTTTTCGCAGGGTGCTCTCTAAGTAACCAAAACCCTTCGAGATATTATGCTGGCTGCAACACACTCTCCTAAGTGGTCAAAGGTAGCCAGCCGGTCCTTTTATAAGGACGGCGGTGAAATCTTTTGTATACAACTTAGTGTCTTTGCACTGTCTGTGGTTGAGAACCGGGAGGTATACCGCCCGCGATGTGGCACAGCGAAGAACGTGAGCCATACGACTCCTTGGGATGATTGTAAGGAATTGTGTTTTACTGCTGTCAACCTTGATGATGAGGAATTTAGGTGAAGAAGTTTTCCAGTTATCGCGGGGTTCTCTCTAAGTAACCGAAACCCCTCGAGGCATTATGCTGGCCAAGACACACTTCCCTAAGTGGTCAGAGGTAGCTAACAGGTCCATTTGCAAAGAAGGCATCGACATCTCTCGTATACAACTGAGTGCCTAAGCACTGTCTGTGGTTGAAGACCGGATGGCATATTGCTCGTTATGTGGCAGAGGGAAGCATTAGGGATGTTTTTTTTGGAATGAGAGTAGGGTGGTTCTCTTCTCAAAAGCAAGTAAATGAAGCCACTCCTTGTCCAAGGTTTAAAGGCCTTTAAATCTCCTTACATTTATCTTAAAAGGTCTGGAGAGACTCCTTTACATGGTACTTTTGAAGGATCCGATACCTCTTAGAAGCGTTCTGAAAGATGAGAAAGCCTGGACGATGTCTAGGTCTTGAGTAACTGGCTGCCAGACACTTTCCTGTGTGCTCAGACGTAGTGAGTGGTACAATATACTAAAATTTATCGTCTCTTGTGTTCGTCGTGAGGACGTGATAGTGGGGGAAAGATATCCTAAACAAGTCAACGGAACCGGATGGCATACTGTCTGCAACTGCTTGGGGATAATTGTTAGAGCTGCGTTTTGCCGAACAATTTCTCGACCGGATGACAGGTACCACTGTCGATCCACTATCCTAGTACTACAGCCAATAAGTCCCTTATTCTGGTGAGAATACTTGACACATATGTTATGGCGAACGTTTTTCTGAATTCAAAAAACGCCCTCAACTGTAGCAAATTTCTCAACGAGTTGGCTAAACAGTTAATTCACCTATTCTGTGTGCTGGGCCACAGAGACGTACCAGCGAATTGTATAGCAGAGCTTGCGTGACAAGGAACTACCTAACGCATTCGACGATGAACGCCTGGGTTCGAATTCTGGTGACAACATCAGAAAAAATTTTCAGCGATGGTTATCCCTTCCTAATGTACCGACATTTGGGTGGTACTTTACCATGTAAAAGCTTCCCCACTGAGGTGTCGCACTGCGGCACGCCGTTCAAACTCGGCTATAAAAAGGAGGTCCCTTATCATTGAGCTTAAACTTAAATTGGACTGCGCTCATTGATATGGGAGAAGAATGCCCCTGCTCCCTAATGTAATGTTTATGGGAAAATTTGCATTTACAATCTAGGCTTGAAAGGTCTACCGCTCTGCTGTCGCTGGCTAGAACAGACATTAAAGTCATTGTGTCCGTCTTGGCAGTCCAATGTGCAAGTTGATGTAACGACTTCTGCAGATGATATGGGGCTGCAGCTGTCGTGAGACTATAGAGCATATTCTGTATGTGTGTGTCCCACACTGGCAGTCAGAAGGAGTTCCAATTTTTTTTCTCATTTCTGTGGGATACTTCAAAGACATTGTTCCAGTGTTTTCGCATTGGACGAAATCGTCTATGTGAGTCTGATGGTAGACTGCCACTTAGATTGAAACTAACCTACCCTAAGCGTAGAGAAGATTTCTAATATTTGTGATAAGCATCCCTTCCAATGGCTTTAAGTTGAGAAATGAGGCACATGGTCCTGCTATTTGCGATATTACTGGCAGTATGCCCTTCGACAGACGAAAATTACGCTATACAAGGCACTGATACTACCCATGTTGTTAAATGGTTACAAAGCATGGGTACTTGTGAAAACAGACGAGGCAGTGCCTGGAGTGTTTGAGAGAAAGATTCTTCGTAAAATATATGCACCAGTTTGAATTAATGGAGAATATAGGCGTCGTATAAACCACGAGCTTTATGATACGTGTTACAATGCTATCGACGATCATAGCATAATAACACGTATCAACGATTGCTTTGGCTAGGTCATGTTGTAAGAATGGATGAAGAAGCTCCAACAAAGAAGTATTTTGAAGACGATCACGGTGGTACACGCCAACCGGGACGCCCAAAAGCCCAATAAAGTGGTGGGAGACACTTCAAAATTTGGTGTCATAGATTTGAGAGAGAGCGCAGAAGATCGAGGCGCTTGGAACTCCATTTTATGTTCGCCCAATGGGACAGATGTCCTGTCATAACCAATTAAAGTAAAAAGTTCTGGATGGAATAGAGTTGACGCTCTCTTCGAAGGCTAAGTATCTGCACGTATTATTGACCTCAAACTGAATTTGACAAGGAAAGTGTAGGAAGGGGACAGAAGGGGACTGAACACGCTCTGCTCCTGTAGCAACTCGATTACCACTATGTGTCCCGTTATGATACCAGTAGCTATACTGACCACCATCTTACTTCTTTTCAATAATTGCCTCGCCTTCTCACGACTGGATGCCTCCCATAGGATTTTTGTCTTCCCACTGACCGTTTCGCTGTTCCACAGGGTCCACCCACGCCCCTAACCTCTGGTTGGTCTCCTGATATTTGTTGACGGAACATAATGGTTCCGACGGAGGGTGCCATAAGCTCCGGCACATCCGTAGTTACATCCGTGCTTGCTTTGGGATGGCCGTTTCTTCACCCACCGCTCGGGTTCTCCATAACTCCTGTTTTTCGTTTATTCGTGTCCGAGGTCTCACATCCACTTTCTCTTCCCTTTCTTTCCAGGGTACCACAATGGGCAAAACTGTCCTCCGAGTGAAATCACCTTTGGCCGGCAACCCACTCACAAAACTCACAACATTCGACTTGGATTATCACGATAAGAGTGCATTGATGAACTAAAATCTTTGTATGGAATTGAAGCGCCATCCCAAAGCAGTGCGAAAAACTGGTTTATTGAATTCAATGGTGGCCGACGCTGAAAGTGGATCTCAAAGAGATCTGTTTTAGACTGCTTAACCATAATACTGTCCTGCAGGCGGAAATCCGGGCGACCACGGAATGCGTGAGGTGGTGTGGTGCTAATGCGAGGATGTCAAGTGTAAACATCTTTACTGACAGTAAAATTGCCATAAGGACGATAAGTTCACGAACAGTCTGGGAGTGTAAGAATGAGATTAACGCCTTCTCTGAGGTTGGCAAAATCCGCATCGTTTGGGTGCCAGGCCACAATGGAGTAAGGTGGATTGAAAGGGCAGACGATTTGGCAGTGAAAGCCGGAGGACTACCGTCAATAAACTTGGTTAACCCGAAGAATTTCGGGTCGAGGCAGTCCGATTTAAGGGCGTGGGCAACATGCAACCCTGTGGAACAGCGAATCGTTTGATAGGACGGCGAACATCCTATGGAGGAATCCAAATGGTGAGAAGACGAGGCTATTATTGAAAGGAAGTAAGAAGGAGGTCAGTATAGCTTTTGGTGTCATAACGGGACACATAGGCCTACGAGCTCACTTGTGCAAAATCGGAGCGAGAAGTTATGGCATGTGGGGAAGATGATAAGACGTTGGAGCATTTCCTATGTCATTGCCTGGCTTTTGCGGTTAACAGAGACCGACACAAAGGTGGGACACAATACCAGACATAAACTAATTTAGGGGCGTGGCATAGAAAACAATTAAGGATTTTGTAAGTAGCACGGAATTTCTAACTTGGATTTTCTTTTTCGAGGTTTCCTTTTTTGTTTTCTTTAGTACTAAGAGCGCTCAACAAGCGGATTATTGGGGCTTAGGTGTATCCATATTGGCATGTGTCGGATTAACATTCGCACCCTCTTTTCAACCTAACCCAACGTAACTTATCTCCAATGACTATTTTTTTTTCCAAAACTATATCTAAACACTTCATTTTTAATAAGCTTATATAAAATGTTAAGTTAAAAGTGTTTTCTTATTAGAAGCAAGCCCCTTTGAACTCGTTATCGACTATTTTAGCCCTAGTCCAATGCCTTGCACAGATTTCACGAAGCCAACAATTCCACAAATCTAAAAAAATATAATTAAATGAAATACAAATCATATGACAAAATATTTTTCACAAAAACAAAGAAATTAAGAATAAGTAGCCAGAACGCCAATGACAAAGCGACATGGCACTGCAATAAGACATACAAGCATACCTCCTCCTGCCATTGTGCGAGGACAATAATACAAAGGGACACCAACTGTTCAACTGGCGCCAGAGAAATTAACAAAACTGTCTGCTGCAAATGTTGTCGTTGTTGTTGTTCTTGCCGATTTTGGCCAGGCCAAAACCTCGAACAGCATCATGGATGGCACGACATCAACAGGGAGAAGGATATGATGACGACAATGTCAGCGACCAAGCATGGGATGACCACAATAACTCTATGAAGAATATTGAAGAAATATTTTTATATTGCCAAAAAAAAAAAAACAAAAACAACAAAAGATACCCTAAACGAAAGTTGATGTACAAAGAAGAAAACGAAGGAAAATGTAATAAAAATTTCAAATGAGCAAACGGACGGACAAACCGAGCGACAACAAGTGAAACGCAGTTGGGTATGAAAAACAAAAACTATAAAAAAAAAAATAAAAAGATTTTTATGGTTGTCAACGGTTTCATATTTTGCACAAAGATGTGCACATTTGAGCATGGGCAAAGGAGAAGGACCGTCCGCAAAAGGGCATGCAGTAAGGCAGAGAGGCAGGCACAGGCCATTTGGCAACAACTTTCTTCTTCTTCTATATATGGAACAAGTGTAATTTCCAATGACTCTTTGACACACATACTAACAAACATCAGTCTGAAACTGTGATTTCTTCAACGTGCAGGCCTCAAAAAAAATTTAACTAATGGTGCCAAAGGGCGTGAAATCATAAACAGTGCCGTATCCTTATTTTCAGAAACCCCATATTTCGAAGATGGGTAAGCATATTCCAGTGAAATATTTTTTGTACTCTTATGTGATGATATGAAAGAGTAAAGTGACTGACTGACTGATCATCGCCCAAACGGCTAAAGCTAGAACCATAAAATTTAGCATGAATGTTGTTCTTGGATCATAGGCACGGGACAAGGCTGGATTTGGTGGTATTCGTACGATTATGTACTAAAAAGTACCAAAAAAATACGAAATGATAATATTTTCCCAGCGCTAACGGAACGGTCTAAAATTAAATTCCTGGGCTCAAATGAAAGATCGTCTCGAAAAAATAAGGTTGGTAAAAAATAATGGAAAATCCTACCGGAAGTGGGAGAAATAGTACGTTTAGTACCGCTATTGGTACTATTTGGTACTTTCGTTGTAAATTGAACTGGAGCTCTGAATTTTGGAACTTAGGAACATTTTATCAACCATAGTTGGGGAACTATAAGAGTTTTTGGAAATGTGTACATTTAGGTACTAAAAAAAGTACCAAAAAGGTACGAAATGGGTAAACTTTGTACACGGCTGATGGATAGAGGTAGTTTTTTGAAATTTGACTTACAAGACATATGGTGCAAAAGGTTGAGTGTGAAAAGAAACAAGTGAAAAGACGTTAAGTTCGGCCGGGCCGAACTTTGGATACCCACCACTTCGGGTATATAGGTAAACGTCATAATCCAGTAAAAAATGCATAATTTGGGCCCACATAGCAGCTTTATCGAAATATGTTCCAATGTGGACCAAATTCGACACGGATATTGACTGGTCTAATAAATCCAACTCACATTTTTCAATTTCGTTGAACAAAATTTTGGTCTTTTTGGTCGACATATCCAAATATAGACCGATCTGAGCCATATACGACATGGATGTCGAAAAGCCTAACATAAGTCACTATGTAAATTTTTATTGAAATCGGATTATAAACGTGCTTTTTTATGGGGCCAAAACTTTAAATCGAGAGATCGGTCTATATGGCAGCTATATCCAAATCTGAACCGATTTGGGCCAAATTGAAGAGGGATGTCGAAGGGGCTAACACAAATCACTGTCCAAAATTTCGGCGAAATAAATGCCCTTTTTTGGACCCAAAACTGTATCTCGAGAGATCGGTCTATATGGCAGCTATTTCTAAATCTGGACCGATCTAGGCCAAATTGAAGAAAAATGGCCTAACAAAACTAACTATCCTAAATTTCAGCAAAATGGGATAATAAATGCGCCTCTTATGGGCCCAAAACCTTAAATGGAGTGATCGGTCTATATATAGCTAGCTATATATAGCTATATGCAAATCTGGACCGATCTAAGCCAAATTGAAAGAGAATGTTGAAAGGCCTAGCACAACTCACTGTCCCAAATTTCGGCCAAATCGGACAATAAATGCGTCTTTTATGGGACCAAGACCTTAAATCAAGAGATCGGTCTATATGGCAGCTATATCCAAATCTGGACCGATCTGTGCCATATTGCAGAAAGATATCGAGGGGCATAACTTAACTGCTTGTCCCAAATTTCGGCGACATTGGACAATAAATGGACGGCGACATCGGACAATAAATGGAACGGACAACCAATCTAGACCAATCGGGGCCAAATTGAAGAAGGATATCGACTGACTTAACACAACTCACTGTCCCAAATTTCAGCAAAATCGGATAATTAATGTGGCTTTTATGGGCCTAAGACCCTAAATCGGCGGATCGCTCTATATGGGGGCTATATGAAGATATAGTCCGATTTTGCCCATCTTCGAACTTAACCTGCTTATGGACAAAAGAAGAATCTGGATTAAGTTTCAGCTCAATGTCCCTATTTTTTAAGACTATAGCGTGATTTCAACAGACAGACGGACAGACGAACGGACATGGCTAGATCGTCTTAGATATGTATCAAGAATAAATGGATATTTCGATGTGTTGCAAACGGAATGACAAACTGAATACACCCGTATCCTTCGGTGGTGGGTATAAAAATAGTACTGGTAACGGCAGAAAACGGAGCAAGTGGTCAGCAATTTGGCATGTAGGTACAACTAAGAAATATGTGATGGGTGACTAAATGATCTATTCGAAAAATTTTAGTACCAAAATTGGTACCATTTGGTACTTTCTTTACAGTTGGAGTTAGAGGTCTGAAATTTGGCATGCAGGTACAACTAGGAAAAATATGATGGGTGATCTTTTTACATTTCGTACAGTTTGGTACCAATATTGGTACCATTTGAGGGTTTCTGTGCAGATGGAGGAAGAGATCTGAAATTTGGCATGTAGGTTAAGCTTAGAAATATATGATGGGCAACTAAATGATTTTTTTCACAAGTCGAAAATTTTGGTACCAAAATTGGTACTATTTGGTACTTTATTTATAGATGGAGCTAGAAGTCGGAAGTTTGGTACGTAGGTACAACTAAGAAATAAATTCATACATTTTGGTACCAAAATTTGTTACCATTTTGTACCTTCCGTTAATATGGAGCTTGAGGTCTAAAATTTGGCATGAACGTAGAACTAAGAAAAATATGATGGGTGACTAAGTTTTCTTCTAAAAATTCGTACATTTTGGCACAATTTGGTACTTTCTGTTCAGATGGATCTAGAGGTCTGAAATTCGGCAGGTAGGTAAAACTTAGAAATATATGATGGGTGGCTAAATGATCTATTCACCATTCGCACATTTTGGTACCAAAATTGGTACCATTTGGTACTTTCTTCACGGATGGATCTAGGGATCTAAAATGTGGCATGTTGGAACAACTACGGAATATGTGATAGGTGACTAAATGATCTAATACAAATTCATACATTTTGGTACCAAAATTAGTACCATTTTATACTTTTTTTACAGATGGAGTTAGACGTCTGCAATTTGGCATGCAGGTTCAACTAGGAAAAATATGATGGGTAACCAAATAAACTATTTACAACTCGTACATTTTGGTACCATTTGGTAATTTTTTTTCAGATGGAGCTAGAGGTTTGAAATTTGGCATGTACGTGCAAGAAAGAAATATATAATGGGTGACTTAATGATCCTTTCAAAATTAGTACATTTTGCTACCAACAAATGCAAAATAGTACGAAATAGCTTATCTTCTACAGCGAACGATGGCTGATAAAATCAAGCAATTTGACAAATATTTTCCCAATCGTGACAAAATACGTTCTGTGAAAAAAACGTACTAATTGTGGTGTAACTTGTACCTTGAGAGAATTATTGCGCGACTAGAAGATATTTTTTTATTTGAATGTTTAGGTACTCAAACGTGCAAAATGGTACTTTCTTAACAGAGTGTATTAAAGCTCTCAAAATTGGCATACAAGTACACATTGGCTATAAATTTTGAGTGACCAGAAGATTATTCAGAATCGTACTTTTAGGTACTCAAACGTACAAAATGGTACTTTCTTTACGAATAAAGCTAAAGCGCTCAAAATTTGGATTCATATAAACATTGACAATATGTATTCGGCAACATAAATATTTTTATACCCACCACCGTAGGAAAGGGGGTATATACATTTAGTCATTCCGTTTGGAACGCATCGAAATATCAATTTCCGACCGTACAAAGTACATATATTTCGGATGGTCGTAAAATTCTAAGACGATTTAACGATGGCCGTGTGTCTGTCTGTCCGTCTGCTGTAATCACTCTACATGCTTCAAAAATTGAGATATTGAGCTGAAGTTTGGCACAAATACGTCTTTTTGATGCACGCTGGTTCAGTCCTTGAACGGGCCAAATCGGACCATATTTGGGTATAGCTGCTATATAAACCGTTTTTCCGATAAAGGGTCTAATGCCCATACAATCTTCATTTTGCATCCGATTTTGCTGAAATTTTAAATAGTCAGTAGATTCAGGTCTCCCGATATCTAACCAAAATATGGTTTACCGACCGATCTTTGATAAAGGGTCTGAACCCCATAATAGCTTTTTTTTAACCGATTTCGCTGAAATTTGAAACAGTGAGTATTTGTGCGCCTCCTAACATAGGACCCAAATATGGTTCAGATCGGACTATATTTAGATATAGCTGCCAAATAGACCGATCTCCCGATAAAGGGTCTGAAGCCCATAAAAGCTTTATTTTTTTTAACAGATTTCGCTGAAATTTGAAACAGTGAGTAGTTTTAGGCCTAGCAACATCTGACCCAAATATGATTCAGATCGGACTATATTTAGATATAGCTGCCATATAGACCGATCTCCCGATAGAGGGTCTGGACCCCATAGAAACTTTAGTTTTTAAACGATTTCACTAAATTTTGAAACAGTGAGTAGTTTTAGGCCTCCTTACATAGGACCCAAATATGGTTCAGATCGGACTATATTTAGATACAGCTGTCATTTAGACCGATATGCCGGTTAAGGGTCTAAAGTTCATAAAAGCTTTATTTGTTACCCGATTTGTTGAAATTTGAAATACAAAATTTAACAGTGACATATTTATAAGACCACTCATTGTCCGTGCCGAATTTGGGTGCATAAGTTATCCAATTTCCATCGGATTGTGACGAAATTGGGTTTACATATATGCAGGATGTGGTGGGTATCCAAAGTTCGGCCCGGCCGAAATTAATACCTCTTTACTTGATCTATTTGGTACTTTCTTTACATTAGAGGACAGATTTCTTAAATTTTTTACTCAATTATTACAAAACTTCATAATTTTATAAATCCAGTGACTACCTAGAAGTCCTACACAAAAAGGAGGTATCAAAAACGGGGACAGCAAAGCGAGCCACTGAGATGCAAGCAACAACATAAACATAAAAATTTGGTGCCAATTGGTAAACATAGAGTGTAGTGGCTAAGGACGTCTCTCCACCCCCAAGGCCCTCCAAATAGATATAAAGACCACGTAGAGACTGGAAAAAGGCGGAGAAAGAAAGAGAAGCTAGCAAAGCAGCTTCCGGCTAACCACCCAGCAGTGCGAGACAGCACAACCAAGTGCACCTGTCTCCCATAACGGGTTACAACCAGCTACACCCAAACCCGGTAAAAAGGTGATGGAGAAAAAATTTCACCAATTGCTGCAAAAAGCTCGACCATTCATCCAATCAACGGCAAAAAAGAAAGGACCGAACCTTCTAAGAGACTAGGCAACAGACCAAAAAAGACGAAGAAGGCACGTAAACCAAAACAAAGAGCAGAAGCGGTTGTGATTAAACCTCTAGAAGGACACAGTTACGCCGATGTACTAAGGAACCTTCAAAAGGACGTGAAACCAGTAGAAGCCGACGTTGCTATTCGGTCCATTGCCAAAACGAAACTGGTCCAATTTCACTTGTGATGGGAAGAGGAGGAGGGAGCCACCAAGAAAGCGCTATAAGAAGCCGCTAAAGGAAAGGACCTTAACCCAAAGGCTAGAGATACCAAATCTCGACGCAATGTCTACAGAAGAAGAGGTGGAATCCACCATAAATGAAAGCACAAACCTTTGGGCGACATTAGTATAAGTCTCAGAGCGCATAACAGAAGGGAACAATGAGGGGCTTTTGCTCCCGCTCAACGGGTCAAACGAAATACTAAAGCCAAAAAAACAAAGGATCGGCTGAACCATCTGCAGAGTTATATACCGAGAAAATTGCGATTCTTGAGAGGTAAATTAATACATATACCATATATAAAGGTACCTTCCAACAACATCACCTATAGCAACAACAAAAATTGGCATTTTATTACTTTTAAATTTTTGATCTCTTATACCTTTCGTATATTATTTACGAATTCAGTTGGCTTTAAAGTTAGATGTTGCGATTCAATTTGTCTGTCCGTCTCTCGGTCGACTATGTCCTGCTGCCACACTCTTTTTTACAACACTTAACAGCTGGAATACATCTGCAATGAACTTGTGGCACATGCACTTGTCATTGGTATATCCTATATACATACCACCTCAAAGGGATATTCCTGCTGTGACAAAGGACAAAAGGTTTCGTTTTTGCCAATAAAGCCATTACCAGTTAATCCGGCGCTATCCAATGAACAAGGAACAAGTGTCTTCAAGTGGCCTACAACATGCTGTTCGTTGCAAAAAAAAAATTTTAGTGGCGCTAAGATTTTCTAAGAATGGAAGCGAAAAAAATCCAAGAAAGGAATAGAAAAACACCTGCGAAAATGTAATTCAATTGAGACAAAGTAACAGGAGAGTTGTTTAAATTTTCCAATCAATTGGCAATTGACCAGTTTCAGTATTGAAGATATTTTAAGGAAGTTTCGACGGACATCTATTATATCAATTGTTTTATTACTTTCCTTAAGAAGAAAAGAGGATATACACCCCTCAATGTCTTCAAATGGAGATAGAATGGGAAAAAAGTTTGAATTTGAACGGGGACAGAAGTATCACCGCACCATGTTATACTATATGGAACTTCGGCTTCTTATTCCCAATTTCCATATATGGGTGACGATCCCACTTTGCTTTGCGGCTGAAATGGCGTTTTCTGCCGATATTCTCAAAGAACTGGACAAGACTGAACGAATCGAAGTTATGTTTGTAGATGATCACAACCAATGCTGTGCTGCAACCCCATGGCAGCCGGTTGTACGCACCAGATTAAGCCGTTGGAGACCTTCATCGGGAAGGGCTGCTGCCTCAGTGTACGTGTTTGTCCTTTTTCGTCATGGGAGAGGCACATCCCGCCTACTCCGTAAGCTTCTGGTCCATGCCGAGATTGCAAAAAACCCCGGACCCTGGTTCTAGTCGGTTTCCCAGAACCGCCTCCATCATCGGTCGATGAGGTGTGAGGAATGGCTGCATTTCCGATCTTGTTCTGGCCTTACATCACTACGAGAGTACAGTCGCACTGTATATGTTGAAAGGTCCTGTGTGAACATAGACAGCGGTGGGTCACAAGCGTCGTCGTAGTAGATTTTGTAAGCCGGAAGAACATATTGATTGCAGAGATCCAGGAGACAAAGCTGACCGACACCTGCAGCCGGATCAGTTGTCACGGATACAATGCGCTTTAGGAATGGGGGTGGGGGATTGGCCCTTCTTTATACACCATTCCCGTGCAGTATAGAACCATCTCGTCTGCGCCTGGCGCTAGAGACCCCAACATGGAGTGTATGGCGATAGAGGTCAGATCCGGTACCGCTGAGTAGAGCTATAGAATGTGTATATACCCCCGGTTGGTAGCTGTGACCCAGTGAATGGCCAAACTTACAATCCCGACAGTAGTGCCACCCAATTTAAGTGGGATATTGGCTTACCACAATTGTCTGGTTCCAAGAGAGTCCTAATGGTGTTTAATGCAGGCACCTGCCACGATGGCTTAATCCTGCAGGGCTTTTAACCCCGGTTGAAAACGATGCGTCTACCAATGCCCCCATACATAGCGGAAGCTAGCATGAGTACCAATTCGAGTTAACGTTGTCTGGACGTGTCCTTCCCCTTGGTTAGGAGCAGAGCACTATCCAAAACACGGCACCCGGTTGAGTACATACAACTCCACACCGAGTATCGAAATACTCTTTCTGTGATTGTAGGTGTTAAACCACAGCCACCACGTTACTTCCAACTGGGGCCTCCTGGGGCTCCTGACTCCCGTGGTACCAGATTAAGGACTCTGGTTCGACCACGTAGTCCAACCACTACCAGTTGAGCACCAGATAGTTCCGTACTGATCACCTTATGAGATGATGGAAGCATAAGAAGGTGGCATAACCCGAAATTACTCAGCACAAGTCTGATCCAAAACAGGAGTGCCAACGAAACAGTCACACACACGGTATGTTAGTCACGAGGAATAACATCGACACCGTGTTAAAACTTTGAAAACATCAGAAATCCACACACCCCAACTCGACCAGCTCCAAGACTTCATGGTCCAGCCATCTTCAGCTCACCGACTCAGCTCGATGCAGCCTACTAACTGCTGATCCATACATCGTCATATCGCTTCACCCGTCCATCACCACATCCATCCCCTCATGACCAGCTCGGAAACTTCATGGTCCAACCATCTTCAGCTGACCGACTCAGCTAGATGCAGCCTATCAACAGCTCATCCATCCATCGTCCCTTCGCTTCACCCTCCTCCCCGCCTTCCTTCCTACCATCCCCATCCTACTAAACATCACCACGTTCATCAGCTTTTTACCCATATTGTGTCGTACCCAGGAAATCAATTTGCTAAGGAAATCCCAAAACAACACGATCCCTGGGTAGCTTTAATATTCCACTTCAGACCGTGGTGAAGCGCTATTATATACTTCTCACCTAAATGGTCCCCCGTGGGAGGGTTCCAGTAGGGTTCCAATGTGCTAGTTGTCGAGAGGAAACTGCGAGACATAAATAAAGCAGAAGCCGCTCGCTTTATACTAGCCGATCGAATAACCCAAAGTGCGGCCCAAAATCCCGGCGAAGGCAATGGTACTCGCAGACGAGTGTGATTGAATTCGTTGCACAGTGGGGTCACTTATCCCAGAATCAGCGAGCTGAATATAGAAATAAAGAGGGTAGTCAACGAACATAAATGGTATTTGTGGCTGAAAAACTTGCAGCAATGTAACTTAGGTACCGGTTAATCCAAGCTGCGGTCTATTGTCAAGTCACTCTCGAATCCTGGTAGCTAGGATGACGAGACGTCAGCCACTTTTCGAGAGGAAATTCCGAGACATCATCAACGCAGCAGCCGCTCGATTTATACCAGCCGGTCGAATAACCCAATGTGCGGCCCAATCTACCGTAGCAGGCATTGGTACTCGCAAATGAGCGTGACTGGATTCGTTGCACGCGCCCCACTAACCCCAGAATTAGCGAGCTAAATCTGGAAACAAACAGGGTAGTCAACGAACATAAGCGGTATTTGTGGCTGGAACACTTAGAACAAAGTAACTAAGGTACCAGTTAAGGCAAGCTGTGGTCTACTGTCAAGTCACTCTTGAAGCCCGGTAGATAGAATGACAGGACCTCAATCACTTTTGGCGACGTAACTGTGACAGAGAGAGAGAAGATGGGGCTATTACTGAAAGGAAGTAAGCAGAAGGTCAGTAAGCTTTCGGTATTATCACAGGACACATAGGACTAAGAGCTCACTTATGCAAAATCGGTGCGGCAAGTGGTAGCAAGTGTAGAGCATGTGGAGAAAATCATGAAATGTTGGAGCATTTTCTATGCCATTGCCCGGCTTTTTAGGCTAACAGACACTGGCTCTTAGGTGGGGACACAATTCCAGACATAAACCAACTAAGGGGCGTGGTATGGAAAACATTTAGGGATTCTGTAAGTAGCTCGGAATACCTGACTTATACTTTCTTTTTCAAGCTTACATTTTAGTATTTGGAGCGCACAACAAGTCGATTAATGGCTTAGGTGTATGTCCATAGTGGCATGGATGGATTAATATCCGCATCCTGTTTTCAACCTAACCTAAACGTGACAGATCCGAAGAGATGCTCCAGGTTATTCAACCGTCAATTTATTATGCATCCCGAAAGTAACAAGGCTAGGAGGAGAGCCATTCCTCGTATCCATGGTTTCCGAGGCGAAGGACAGCCATCACTGTTTACTGTGGACGAAGTTACGAATGTCATCGATGGCGACAAGTCATCTAAGGCGTTGGGCCCCGACGGAATCTCGACACTGATGCTGAAGAATCTGGATCTACTTGCAGTCGAGTACCTTACAACTGTCCTCAACCTGTCTCTGAGCATTCTTTTAGAAACCTACGTCGGAAAGATATGCAGATTGATCCCGAAAAGACCCGAATATGGGAAAATCTTAAAGACTAGTCTCCCTTTTCTCATCCGTAGCCAAAGCGCTTGGGGAATACTCCTTCCGAGCCCCCTTGGAGAATTTCCAGTCGCCGAGTATCAGCAAGGATTTCGAAAACTTCATAGCACAACAACTGGTTTGCATGCCACATTTTCCGTGGCTACAACCAGTCAAGGTCATGTGATAGGACGGTGCTCGTGGCACAGGACCTATCGAAGGTGATCTTCGCTACTGAACCCTGGAAAGGACCTGAATAAGGGGAAGTCTTACATACCAATCTCCCTTCTCTCCCCAGTAGCCAAGACGTTTGAGAGAATACTCCTAGCGAGCCTCCTTGGAGAATTTCCAGTCGCCGAGCATCAGCATGGATTTCGAAGACTTCATAGCACAACAACTGCTTTGCATTCTATATTTTCCGGGGCTTCAATTAGCCCAGGTCACGTGATAGGACGGTACTCGTGGCACAGGACCTATCGAAGGTGATCCCGCTACTGAAGCCTGGAAAGGACCCGAATAAGGGGAAGACTTACACACCAATCTCCCTTCTCTCACCAGTAGCCAAGACGATTGAGGGAATACTCCTCCCGAGCCTCCTTGGAGAATTTCCAGTCGCCGAGCATCAGCAAGGATTTCGAAGACTTCATAGCACAAAAACTGCTTTGGGTGCCACATTTTCCGTGGCTTCAGTTAGCCCAGGTCACTTCATAGGACGGTCCTCGTGGCACTGGATCTTTCAAAGGTGATCCCGTTACTGAAGCATGGAAAGGACCGGAATAAGGGGAAGCCTTACATACCAATCTCCCTTCTCTCACCAGTAGCCAAGACGATTGAGGGAATACTCCTCGCGAGCCTCCTTGGAGAATTTCCAGTCGTCGAACATCAGAATCGAAGACTTCCTAACACAGCAACTGCTTAGCATGCAATGACCGCACATATTTGGCCTGGCTTCTATCAGCCCAGGCCATGTGATAGGAAGAATTACATACCAATCTCCCTTTTCTCACCAGTAGCCAAGACGGTTGAGGGAGTACTCCTTCTGGGCCCCCTTGGAGAATTTCTAGTCGCCGAGCATCAGCATGGATTTTGAAGACTTCATAACACAACAACTGCTTTACATGCAGTGACCGCACACATTTGCCTTGGCATCAGTCAGCCCAGGCCATGTGATAGCACGGTCCTCGTGGCACTGGACCTATCAAAGGCATTCGATACGGTCAGCCATGCCAATAATTTGGCCAATAAGTCCCTCTAAGCCTGAGACGCAGCGTCGCGTATAATCTGTGGGGTTGCCAGTCATTTGTGGAATATAGGGATAAGAATTGGAAGCACCAAAGAGTGAAAGGGGGAGTTCCCCAAGGCAGGGTGATATCTCCAGCGCTTTTTAATCTCTCCCTATCCTCCATTCCACCGCCTCCAGACGCCAAAGAGATAATACGAGTATCTTATGCGGACGATTGTACGATTATGGCATCAGGCGCCCCACCCCACATTGATGACCTCTTAGACAGGTTAAACGCCTATCTTAAAGAATTTGCCCCTTATTAGGCTGCAAAAGATCTGAAGGTATTGTTCACTACATAAAAACTTTCCTCCAATGCCACAGCAATTTGCGATAAAGTCAAAATTAGAAACAAGGTCCTCAAGTTACTCGCCGGCAGCAGGATGCTCATAAAGAAACCTTGTTGACCACGTACAATGCAATTGGCCGGTCATTGGTAAGTTATGCAGCGCCAGTGTGGTTTCGTCAGCTCTGTGACATGTAGTGGAATAATATTCAGATGCGTCAGAATGCCGCTCTTCGAACTACGATGGGCTGTCTCCCAAGTTCTCAAGTGGATCACCTCCATCAGGAGACAAAGGCCCCACCAGTGTGAAGACATAACTACTTGCTGTCGAAGCAATACCTTTTGGGCTGTTATCGCAGAGACCATCCGAATCATTATCTTGTGGATAGATATCCACCGCCCAGCAGCCCCAAAGTAGATCTACATGATTTAGAGCGTGAGGATCAGCGCTACAAGAGAGAACCTCTAGATCAAGCGACATATCAAGCGGCTCTAGACAACATTCATGCAGACACGGTAGCAGATGCTGTAAAAAAGCTACCGGGCGAATGTGATCCTTCAAGAACGACTGCCTCTCATTGCTCCTGAAGAAATTGGCCTCCCCTGCAATCCAGGGTAGTTCAAACTCAGTTACGATCTGGCAGATACAGCCGCCTCAACTCCTACAGAACAAGGTTTGATGCTAACGTGAAGGATGTTTGTTCCGATTGTGACAAGGGACCACACGACACACGTCAACTGTTTAACTGTCCAGCCAGACCCGCTCGACTCATATCCAGATCCCTTTGAACACACCCCATTTTAGTCGAAGAGTTCCTGGATCTGGATACTCAACCGAGTCAAACAGACCAAAGATAGAACACAACACACAGCTACAACAACAACAACCAAACCCACGAACCACGGCCTGGTAATACGAGATCGCTATCAAGTCGGCTTTTGAAGCACTTTTTACTAATTTTACTAAAAACTGCGTCTTCTTAAGAATAAACACCCATTTTTAAAAAATTTTTTAAACAAATTTTTTTAACACAAATGGCCGTCTTCACCTTTTTCTCAATTTTTCCAATTGACTAATTGTGGATATTTAATTGCCGAAAAAATGTCTACCAAAAGCCAGTTGTTTTATCCATTTCTCACAAGTGCATAGTCTAAGTCAAATTTAAACCACCTGTAGTAAGGCATTTCACTTTCATTTAATTCCTTAAATTCGCCCCTATAATTTTTCGATGAATTTTAAACTTTTGTCACAGAGACCAAAACGAAAAAACCAGCCAAGATGAACTACAGAATCGTGTGCCAATGATGGCAAGCAAAAGTGCCTACCAGGAGCAATGAGCAACTGCTGTCACAATTGGCGCGTCTTCATGCCAAATGTTTGAGCAGTCACAACCTCAAACAATTGTCTCACATTGTATACGAGTATCCTCCAGCTTTTTGCCAGATGCAAACATGCAATAAGGGAATGTGGAATGCCACCGTTCATCGACCATCGTAATCTTGAGGTAATTTCTGCCATGGGGTAGTTTAGTGACACATGCCACTATTGACACAACTGAATGTCGCTCTAATTTTTGGATTGTGAATGAAACAGTCGACTGACTTGAAGTTGAAGGTAAAATTTGTGTGTTTCTAACCAATGGCTTGCACAGTGTTTCAAAGGAAGTTTCTCTAGATGCAAAATTGAACGACAAACCTTAAATGGAAAAAATCTTTAAAATGTTCCCGAAAGAATTTTTTTATGAAATCTTTTTGGAAACACCAAAGTTTCAGAAAGTTTTCAATAAATATAAATGCAAAATGCAAATTTTGTTCACGAACATTCCACTAAGGAACAGGAGCTAACTTCTCACATATCAACGAGGGCAGTCCGATTTAAGTTTAAGCCCAATGATAAGGGGCCTCTTTTTTATAGCCGAGTCCGAACGGCGTGCCGCAGTGTGACACCTCTTTCGAGAGAAGTTTTACATGGCATAGTACCTCACAAATGTTTCCAGCATTAGGTTCGAATCCAAGGCGGTCGAATGCAATCCAACCAAGGCGTTCAGCGTCATAGCCGGACATACTAACCTCTGTGATACGGTGGCCTCTGTATATCTCTTTTCTCTTAGGAAATTTTCTCTAAGACAAAATTTCGATATTTTTGTGACAACAACACAAGATAAGCGGTCTTCTCGTGGACCAAAATTAAATCAACAACACCACACGAGAGTTTTTTCGTTATTGTCCTCCTTTAGCTTAACAATAAGAGCCTCCCAATATTTAGCCTTCGGCTTTTTACCCTGCACAGCTCTGGCATAGTACCCCCAGAGTAAGTTTCTGTACCTTCCATCCGTTCGCTTATCTGGCACGTTACGGGTGCACTACTCACTTCATCGTAACCCAAACAGCCCACTCATCCAGTGTCCCCTAAGCAGAGGAACCTCTGAGCCAGCTTTTGTGCGTATCACACATCTTTCAAATCACATGTCCCGGTATCCTAGTGCCTCAAACACATGTCTGTAACCATTATAGCCGGGGATTTGGCTAACGTCCCTCAGAGTTAGGAGCCAAGAGCGCCGTTCTTCCCCTTACAAACTCCTCTGGTAACAAACTCTCTATAAAGGCATAATTTTGTGATGACGACGCACAGTGGGAGAAAATCGAATAAAGACTAGTAAAAAATATGCCGTATGAGAACGGGTAGAATTATCAGTGTCCCCTAAGCAGAGGAACCTCTGAGCCAACTTTTGTGAGTATCCGGTATCCTAGTCCCGGTATCCCAGTGCCTCAATTACATCTGTGTAACCATTATAGCCGGGGATTTGGCTAATGTCCCTCAGAGATACAAACTCCTCTGGTAACAAACTCTCTATAAAGGCATAATTTTGTGATGACGACGCACAGTGGGAGAAAATTGAATAAAGACTAGTAAAAAATATGCCGTATGAGAACGGGTAGAGTTATCTCTCTGAAATTTTTAATGGTTAAGTTTGAGGTGTTAGCGAGATCGTATGCGACACTTCAAGCCCCCGAGTTGTCCGGGCGGCTTTTGGCAGGCCCCTAAAATTGATCACCTCAATATCTTTTTTGTAGGGATTTTTGAACATTATCCATTATCCACCGTTGCGCAGAGGTAAGCATATCCCCCAATGACGCAGAACGCCTTGGTTCGAATCCTGGTAGGAACATCGGGCAAATTTTCCGCGGTGGTTATCCCCTCCAAATGCTGGCGATATTTATGAGGTACTTTGCCATGTAAAAACTTCTCCCAAAGAGGTGTCGCTCTGCGACACGCCGTTCGTACTCGGCTATAAAATTTCAATTTTATGCTCAATGATAAAAAAGGTCTATTATCATTGAGCATAAAATTGAATCGGACAGAACTCATTGATTTGTGAGAAGTTTGCCCCAGTTCCTTAATGGAAGGTTCATGGGCAAATTTGCATTTGCGTCCAGCAAAAAAAGAGTTCTGAAAATCAGACCACAAATGAAGATTTCGCAGCCCGAACAATTATTCGAAATGCCGAGGTAACCAATTTTAGGGACATGCCAAGAGCCGCCGGACCACCTAGGGCCTTGAAATTTTGCACACGTTCTCGCTAACACCTCAGCTCTAACCTTTTTAAAAAGTTGTCTTTACCCGATAACTTTCGAGGGAGTAAAGCTATCCTCTTGAAATTTTGCACAAATACTTTTTATTAGTGTAGGTCGGTTGGGATTGTAAATGGGCCAAATCGGACCATAACCTGATATAGCTGCCATATAAACCGATCCGGGGTCATGACTTCTTGAGCCACTAGAGGACGCAATTACTATCCGGGTTGGGTGAAATTTTGCATGTAGTGTTTTGGTATCAATTCCAACAACTGTGCTAAATATGGTTCAAACCGGTCCATGTTTTGATATAGCTGCCATATAAACCGATCTTGGGTCTTGACTTCTTGAGCCACTAGAGCGCGCAATTCTCGTTCGATTTGACTAAAATTTTGCACGCAGTGTTTTGGTATCACCTCCAACAACTGCGCCAAGTATGGTTCAAAGAAGTCCATGTTTTGATATAGCTGCCATATAAACCGATCTGGGATCTTGACTTCTTGAGACTCTAGAGGGCGCAATTCTCGTTCGATTTGACTAAAATTTTGCACGTAGGGTTTTGGTATCACCTCCAACAACTGTTCTAAGTATGGTTCAAATCGGTTCATGTTTTGATATAGCTGCCATATAAACCGATCTTGGATCTTGACTTCTTGAGCCTCTAGAGGGCGCAATTCTCGTTCGATTTGACTGAAATTTTGCACGTAGTGTTTTGGTATCACTTTCAACAACTGCGCTAAGTATGGTTAAACTCGCCCCTGTTTTGATATAGCTGCCATATAAACCGATCTTGGGTCTTGTCTTCTTGAGCCTCTAGAGGGCGCAATTCTCGACCGATTCGACTGAAATTTTGCACCACTTCCTGTTTTGGTACCACTTCCAACAACCGTATTAAGTGCGATTGAAATCGGTTCATAATCTGGTATAGCTTGGATCTTGACTTCTTGAGCCTCTAGTGGGCGCAATTCTCATCCGATTTGGCTGACATTTTTCATGAGGTGTTTTGGTATCACTTCCAATTACTGTGCTATGTATGGCGCAAATCGGTAATTAACCTGATATAGCTGCCATATAAACCGATCTGGGATCTTGACTTCTTGAGCCTCTATTTTTTTTAAATTTTTTTTAAATTTTTAAATTTTGCATGAGGTGTTTTGTGATCACATTCAACAACTGCGCTAAGTATGGTTAAACTCGCCCCTGTTTTGATATAGCTGCCATATAAACCGATCTTGGGTCTTGACTTCTTGAGCCTCTAGAGGGCGCAATTCTCGACCGATTCGACTGAAATGTTGCACGTAGTGTTTTGGTAACACTTCCAACAACCGTATTAAGTACGATTCAAATCGGTTCATAATCTGGTATAGCTGCCATATAAACCGATCTAGGATCTTGACTTTTTGCGACTCTAGTTTCTCAATTCTCATCCGATTTGGCTGAAATTTTGCATGAGGTGTTTTGTTATCACTTTCAACAACTGCGCTAAGTATGGTTAAACTCGCCCCTGTTTTGATATAGCTGCCATATAAACCGATCTTGGGTCTTGACTTCTTGAGCTTCTAGAGGGCGCAATTCTCGACCGATTCGACTGAAATTTTGCACGTAGTGTTTTGGTATCACTTCCAACAACCGTATTAAGTACGATTCAAATTGGTTCATAATCTGGTATAGCTGTCATAAAAATCAATCTGTAATCTTGACTTCTTGAGCCGCTGGAGGGCGCTATTCTCATGCGATTTGGCTGAAATTTTTCATAAGGTGTTTTGTTATCACTTCCAACAACTGTGCTGAGTATGGCGCAAATCGGTACATAACCTGATATAGCTGCCATATAAACCGATCTGGGATCTTGACTTCTTGAGCCTCAAAAGGGGCAATTCTCATCCGATTTGGAAAAAATTTTGTACAACGGCTTCTCTCATGACCTTCAACATACGTGTCTAATATGGTCTGAATCGATCAATAGCTTGATACAGCTCCCATAAAATCTGATCTCCCGATTTTGCTTCTTGAGCCCCTACAAGGCGCAATTCTTATCCAAATGAACTGAAATAAAACACAATGACTTCTACAATGTTCAGCATTCATTTATGATCCGAATCGGACTATAACTTTATATAGCATAACAGTTCTTATTCAATGTTCTTTGTTTGCCTAAAAAGAGATACCGCGCATAGAACTCGACAAATGCGATTCATTGTATAGGGTATACAAGATTCGGCCCGGCCGAACTTAGCACGCTCTTACTTATTTCTATATAAAAGATTTTATTGAAAAAAGTATTTCTACAGAAACATTTCTGACAAATTTCTAGAATAAAACTGCAATGGCATGTTCTCTTAATTTTTTCACACTTTTAACACCAGTGTGATTGTTGCTTGCAACAAAGAATAGAACTTCATTCCATTCGCAAATTCGTCAGATATTTACTTACTTCGAATTGTCCGTCAGGTTGAACGAATTCTCAATATATCACATTGTCGATATTCGTGGGCATTGGACATATTCGTGGTTTTGTGGCGTCTGTCTTTTTGCATGGCAGTGGTGTCAATCTGCAAAAAGGTGTGTGCGTTGCAATTGCTCTACACACGCATATGCGAGACAATTTTTGGGTTCTTTGCTGTCTTAACAACCCGGATGGCAGGTAGACTGCCAGTAACCTGCTGGTAAAGAACCCTGCCAATTATTTGCCCTTGGAATTGGCCGTTGATATGCTGGAATTTTGCATAACTCTGTGGCCACAATTGGCATTGGCCACAATGAAATGTGGCATTTGTTTTGTGGCATGCAACCTGCGTGTGCTAATAATTTTGTCAGGTGTTTTAGTGAGGCTGGCATGACATTAAAAAAAACAACAAACTTTTAATTGTTAAATTCAAAAAGACAAATTTGACTATTGACAACAGACAAAATGGTTAAATAAAGTAAATATTCATAGTTTCGGTGTACATGATGCTTTCGAACCAAAAAATTACTAATTATAGATGGCCTTATAAAGGGTGATTTTTTTGAGGTTAGGATTTTCATGCATTAGTATTTGACAGATCACGTGGGATTTCAGACATGGTGTCAAAGAGAAAGATGCTCAGTATGCTTTGACATTTCATCATGAATAGACTTACTAACGAGCAACGCTTGCAAATCATTGAATTTTATTACCAAAATCAGTGTTCGGTTCGAAATGTGTTCATTCACCGTAACGTTGCGTCCAACAGCATCTTTGAAAAAATACGGTCCAATGATTCCACCAGCGTACAAACCACACCAAACAGTGCATTTTTCGGGATGCATGGGCAGTTCTTGAACGGCTTCTGGTTGCTCTTCACTCCAAATGCGGCAATTTTGCTTATTTACGTAGCCATTCAACCAGAAATGAGCCTCATCGCTGAACGGTTGCAATGAACACATTTCGAACCGAACACTGATTTTGGTAATAAAATTCAATGATTTGCAAGCGTTGCTCGTTAGTAAGTCTATTCATGATGAAATGTCAAAGCATACTGAGCATCTTTCTCTTTGACACCATGTCTGAAATCCCACGTGATCTGTCAAATACTAATGCATGAAAATCCTAACCTCAAAAAAATCACCCTTTAGGTATATTGGTTTTTCCTATTCTAAATATAAGGAATTTAAAGCACCGCGTTTCCTCAATAAGACGATTTCGATATCTGACAAAGGTCAAATACTTAGGCGTGATCTTGGATAGGAAACTGAATTGGAAGTGTCACATTCAGGAGCGTACTGAGAAGGCTCACAGATGTTGGACACTATGTAGGCTCGAAATGGGGCCTGAATCTGAGAATAGTCCACTGGCTCTACAGGAGCGTGATTAGACCAATACTTACTTACGCCTCAATAGTTTGGTGGACTGCTATGGAGAAAAAGTGCAACATAAGGACCATACAACAGGTTCGGAGAACATCTTGTCTTGGCATAGGCGCAACAAATATTCTGTCATAGCCAATTAAAGTAAAGTAACTTATAGAACAATTATGTAAACGGGAAATGGTAATAAAAATTCAACTGAAAGTCCAATAAAATGACAAACGAAAGCATTAGGAAATTTTAACATTTACAAGAACAATATTAATTAAGTTGAAAAAAACCCTGTGTTGAAAATTGTCTCTCTTTTCTTCCTCTAGGACAGAAGCAGGACCAGGAATAAAATTTGGTAGCCGTAGACAAACCCAATTGATCCGTACCTGCGTATAGGTCCGTCGGTTTACTGGTAAGTAGATGTATTATCTTTCATTGTGACTATATTTGCAATCGTTGGTCGGTATAATATAAGATTTAGTGTTGTATTTGAAAAGCTTTGATAATAATACATTTCCTCTTTTTTTATGACAGCACAATCGGCCTTTGGACGCTGGAGCCATAACCTATTCACTACTCACAAACTTGGGTGCCCTGGTGCCCACCCTTCCTATAATGTATTAAAAGGTAATCTACAAGCTGCACTTTACGTCTTGATTGTCCTGCCTAACACTAATTAAAAACTTCAATTTGTTCTCTTTTTATCAAATATAGAACACTGAAAAGTAATAGAGATGTCGGTCGAGCGTACGTCTGTCCAGAGTTAGGCGCAATGCTATTGTCCGCATAGGGTTACATGAGCGTGCTGGCATGCAGCGTCTCCCACGATGGTTTGGAGCAGCGATGATGACTTGACGAAAGTGATGAGGATGATGCCCGAATATTGCCTTTAGTGTTATATAGCTTATAGTCTCCACTTTTTATACCCTCCACCATGGGATGGGTGTGTACTAATTTCGTCATTCTGTTTGAAACTCCTCGAAATATTCGTCTAAGACCCCACAATACATATTCTTGATCGTCATGACAGTTTAAGTCGATCTAGCCATGTCCGTCCGTCTGTCCTTCTGTCTGTCGTAAGCACGCTAACTTTCGAAGCAGTGAAGCTAGCCGATTGAAATTTTGCACAAATACTTCTTATTAGTATAGGTCGGTTGGGATTGTAAATGGGCTATATTGGTCCATGTTTTGATATAGCTGCCATATAACCCGATCTTGGATCTTGACTTCTTGAGCCTCTAGAGGGCTCAATTCTTATCCGATTTGGCTGAAATTTTGCATGAGGTATTTTATTATGACTTCCAACAACAGTGCTAAGTATGGTTGAAATAGGCCCATAACCTGATATAGCTGTCATATAAACCTATCTGGGGTCTTGACTTTTTGAGCGTCTAGAGGGCTTCTTGACTTTTTGAGCCTCTAGAGGGCGCATGACGTGTTTCGTTATGAGTTTCAACAACAGTGCTAAGTATGGTTGAAATAGGTCCATAACCTGATATAGCTGTCATATAAACCTATCTGGGGTCTTGACTTCTTGAGCCACTGGAGGGCACAATTCTTTTTCGATTTGACTGAAATGAGGTGTTTTATTATGACTTCCAACAACTGTGCTAAGTATGGTTGAAATCCGCCCATAACCAGATATAGCTGTCATATAAACCTATCTGAGGTCTTGACTTTTTGAGCGTATAGAGGGCTTCTTGACTTCTTGAGCCTCTTGAGTGGGCGCATGACGTGTTTTGTTATGAGTTTCAACAACTGTGCTAAGTATGGTTGAAATCGGTCCATAAACTGATATAGCTGTCATATAAACCTATCTGGGGTATTGACTTCTTGATCCACTAGAGGGCACAATTCATATATGATTTGACTGAAGTGAGGTGTTTTATTATGACTTCCAACAACTGTGCTAAGTATGGTTGAAATCGGTCCATAACCTGATATAGCTGTCCTATAAACCCATCTGAGGTCTTGACTTCTTGAGGGTCCAATAAATGTGCTAAGTATGGTCTAAATCGGTCCATAACCAGGTACAGCTGCCATATAAACCGATATTGAATCTTGACTTCTTGGGCCACTAGAGGGCGCAATTCCTATCCGATTTGGCTGAAATTTCGCACGACTTGTTTTGTTGTGACTTCTAATAGCTGTCTTAAATATGGTTCAAATTGGTCCATAACCTGATATAGCTGCCATTTAAACCAATCTGGAATTTTGACTTCTTGAGCCTCCAGAGAGCGTAATTATTATCCAAATTGGGTGAAATTTGGTACAACGGCTTCCCCCATGACCTTCAACATACGTGTCAAATATGGTCCGAAGCGGTCTATAGTCTGATATAGCTCCCATATAAACCGATCTCTCTATATTACTTCTTGAGACCCTAAAGGGCGCAATTCTTACTCGAATTGGCGAAAACCTAACACAATGACTTCTACTAAGGTCTCCAACATTCAATTCAATAATGGTCCGAATCGGACTATAACTTGATATAGCTCTAACATTAAATCAATTCTTTTCTTCTATCCTTTGTTTGTCTAAAAAGAGATATCGGGAAAAGAACTCGACAAATGCGATCTCTGGTGGAGGGTATATAAGATTCGGCCCGGCCGAACTTAGCACGCTTTTACTTGTTCTTGTTCAAATAGTTTTAGCACCTTTTATTAGTTTGGACAATTTTGGGACACCCGAAAGTCACGTCTAGCCGGCTCCAACCTTCAAATCCAAGAGAAAGAAAATAGCCCAGAAAATCTGCCATTTTTCAAAAATTTCTTGTCATGACATTTTTCCTTTCACCTTTCCTTTTTTTTCCTCAAATTTGCCCCAAAGCGATCTGGCATGAACATACCCACCTATGCGGTCAGCTGTTTCTGCTGTGTTGCCAACCAAACAAACATGTCATTCACTATGATAAACACAAGGGTACCACACACGCTGTGTCCTCGCGCACACAACAAGTTGGCTGAAAATAGCAAACACTGTCTGCTGAATATTAGTAGTTAATTTTGCTGCTATTGTAGCAGTAGTTCTGCTTTTGCAGCAGTTATAGACCGATTTGAACCGTACTTAACACAGTTGTTGGGAGTCATAACAGAACACTATGTGCAAAATTTCAGCCAAATCGGACAAAAATAACGGCTTCCAGGGGCTCAAGAAGTCAAATCGGGAGGTCAGTTGATATGGGAGCTATGTTAGGTTCTTGAACAATTTGGACCGTACTTGGCAATGTTGTTGAAAGTCATATCAGAACATTCCATGTAAGATTTCAGCCAATTCGGACAACAATTGAGGCTTCCAGGGGCTCAAGAAGTCAAATAGGGAGATCGGTTTATATGGGAGCTATATCAGGTTCTTGACCGATTTGGGCCGTACTTGGCACAGTTATTGAAAGTCATAACAGATCATTATGTGCAAAATTTCAGCCAAATCAGACAACAATTGAGGCTTCCAGGGGCTCAAGAAGTCAAATCCAGAGATTTGATATGGAAGCTATGTCAGGTTCTTGACCGATTTGGGCCGTACTTGGCACAGTTATTGGAAGTCATAGCAGAACATTTCGTGCAAAATTTCAGCCAAATCGGACAACAATTAAGGCTTCCAGGGGCTCAGAAATCAAATCCAGAGATCAGTTGATATGGAAGCTATGCACAGTTGTTGCAAGTCGTAGCAGAACATTCTATGAAAATTTTTAGCCAAATCGGATGAAAATTGAGGCTTCCTGGAGCTCTAGAAGTCAAATATGGAGATCGGTTTATATGGGAGCTATATCAGGTTCTTGACCGATTTGGGCCGTACTGAGCACAGTTGTCGGAAGTCATAACAGAACACTATGTGTAAAATTTCGGAAGAAAATTGAGATTTCCAGGGGCTCAAGAATTCAAATCAGGAGATCGGTTTAAATGGTAGCTATATCCAAATCTGACCCGATATGATCCATTAACGACCCTCATCAATATAAAGTATCTGTGTGAAAATTTCAAGAGGCTAGCACTACGCGTTCGACCACTATCGTGATTTTGACAGACAGACGGACGGACATGACTAATTCAACTCACAATGTCGAGACGATCAGGAATAGATATACTCTATGGGGTTCCACATCAATATTTCGAGGTGTTACAAACGAAATGACTAGATTGGTATACTCCCATCCTATGGTGGTGGATATAAAAATGCCTAAAGTAATCAAAACAAGTAACAGGCAACCATAAAAAGTAGGATTAAAATTTTTTTCTGCAGATTTGTGTACGCAGAACAGCAGATTTTCTTAGTTAAAACAGCAGTAAGAAATGTTTACTAATACAGCAGCCTTATGTTTGCTGACACAGCAGCAATGTCTGGTTTACCATTTTTAGCAGACAAAAACTGCTGTTTTAGCAAACATTTTGGCTGTTTGAATCACAATTTTGGTTGAGTGTACCAACAAACAACGCTTGCAAATTACTGAATTTTATTATCAAAATGCATGCTCAACGTGGAAAATTTTGCGGAAGGATTTAGGTGTGCAGCCTTTCAAAATACAGCTGGTGCAAGACTTGAAGCCCAACGACCTACCGCAACGCAGGATTTTTGGTAAATGGGCTCTTGGAAAGTTAGCCGTAGATCAACTTTTTTTTATCGAAAAATTGTGTTCAGCTACGAAGCTAATTTTTGACTCAATAGGTACATTAATAGGCAGAATGTCGATTTTGGAGTGAAGATCAGCCAAATGCATGACAAGAGCTTGTTGCGGTTTATGGGCTGGTGGCATCATTGGACCGTACTTCTTCAAAGATGATGCGAATCGTAACGTCACTGCTAATGGTGAGCGTTACCCTGAGATGATATCCAACTTTTTTTGCCCAAAATTCAAGAGCTTGAGTTGCATGATATGTGGTTTCAACAAGATGGTGTTACATGCCACACAGCAGGCGTAACAATGGACTTATTGAGAGGCGAGTTTGGTGAACATTGTGTTTCACGTTTGGGACCGGTCAATTGTTCGCCTAGATCGTGCGATCTATCGCCTTTAGACTATTTTTTGAGGGGCTTTGTTAAAGCTCATGTCTATACAGACAAGCCCGCTTCAATTGACGCATTGGAAGACAACATTGGCGCATTTATTCGTGAGATACCGGCCGAAATGTTGGAATAAGTATATCAAAATTGGACTAAGCGGATGAACTATTTGAGGAGCAGTCTCGGTCAACATTTGCATGAAATAATCCTCAAACTCAAATTTATATAGACCTAACAATCAATTCAAATAAAGATTTCAAGCATTTTTCTGAATTTTATGTGTTTTTATTTTGAATATCTTTCTTATAGCCCTTAAAGAAATCACCCTTTTTATTCAACTACACTTAAATCATATGCGTATGATACAAATTGGTCAATAATACATCCAAAAAATTCGACTATCTGTCCTTCCTTCCAACCTTCTGTTCGTCACTCCAAGGTCCGCTATTTTCCAAACAATTAGGTTTCCTTCTTATCCCAAATACTCGTTATTGAGTCCCAAATACCCGTTAATGGTCGAGATAGGAAGGGGCCGTATTGGACGATCCATGCCAAGATTTGACTTCCGTAACTCTTTGACTTTGGACAATTTATTGGAGGCCCTTCTCAAACTTTATATGAAGTCCTTTAAATTGGCATTTTTACAATACATGGGCAAAATATACTTATCCTAAAACAAATGAATACTTGTTTCCTATCTTCATAAGACTGAAAGGGTGGCGACTGTGGTAGCATATGGTTAAAGGCTTGCTGGTTGGTTGGTGCGCATGCGTATTTGCATCATAATTTAGACTTAGCGTTTGCTGTGTACCCCACCCAGTGAGAGAAAAATGTTTATTAATTTCATTGTGATATGTGTACAGCTCTATAAGTCTAATGATTAGGGTGGATCGAAAAAAAAAATGATAAAAAAAAAATTAAAAGAAAAATAAAATTCTACGAATTCTATTCTAAACCTTGCATCTTTCGGGCAAGGTGTTAGCCTTTTAAAATATTCACTTTTCGCGGCCTCAAAATTTTTTGAGTTAAGGACGCAGAAGTGCAGTTCATGGCTTAAAAGTGCTTTTTAAAACAGTATCCAAAGTAATTATTCAAAAAACAAGCTGGAAATGGCAATTTGTTGTAGTTAAAGTCGAAAAATCGAAGTATGTCCGAAAGTGCTGTAAATTTTTCCAATCTTCGAATTTGAATAACCGATGGCAACCTTGAATTGCGAATTTGGTCAGGAATCAGTTGGTTAGAGCGCGTCTCAAAAATTTTAAACTTGATATTTTTGCATTTTTCAAATTGAAAATTTTTCGAAAGCGCCCTAACCAACTGAATCCTGATCAAATTCGCAATTCAGGGTTGCCATCGCTTATTCGAAATTCGAAGATTGGAAAAAGTTACAGCACTTTCGAACATATTACGATTTTTCGAATTTTACTTCAACAAATTGCGATTTTCAACTTATTTTTTGAAGAATAACTTTGGGGACTGTGTTAGAACGTACTTTTAAGCCATGAACTGCACTTCTGCGTCCTTAACTCGAAAAATTTTCGGGCTTCGAAAATTGAAAATTTTCAAAGGCGAACCCCTTGCCCGAAAAATGCAAAAAAATATCAAATTGAAAATTTTTCGAAAGGGCCCTAACCAACTGAATCCTGATCAAATTCGCAATTCAGGGTTGCCATCGCTTATTCGAAATTCGAAGATTGGAAAAAGTTACAGCACTTTCGAACATATTTCGATTTTTCGAATTTTACTTCAACAAATTGCAATTCGCAATTCAGGGTTGCCATCGCTTATTCGAAATTCGAAGATTGGAAAAAGTTACAGCACTTTCGAACATATTTCGATTTTTCGAATATTACTTCAACAAATTGCGATTTTCACCTTGTTTTTTGAAGAATAACTTTGGGGACTGTGTTAGAAAGTACTTTTAAGCCATGAACTGCACTTCTGCGTCCTTAACTCAAAAAAATTTCGGGCTTCAAAAATTGAATATTTTCAAAGGCTAACCCCTTGCCCGAAAAATGCAAAAAAATATCAAATTGAAAATTTTTCGAAAGCGCCCTAACCAACTGAATCCTGATCAAATTCGCAATTCAGGGTTGCCATCGCTTATTCGAAATTCGAAGATTGGAAAAACTTACAGTACTTTCGAACATATTTCGATTTTTCGAATTTTACTTCAACAAATTGCGATTTTCAGCTTGTTTTTTGAAGAATAACTTTGGGGACTGTGTTAGAAAGTACTTTTAAGCCATGAACTGCACTTCTGCGTCCTTAACTCCAAAAATTTTCGGGCTTCGAAAATTGAAAATTTTCAAAGGCTAACCCCTTGCCCGAAAAATGCAAAAAAATATCAAATTGAAAATTTTTCGAAAGCGCCCTAACCAACTGAATCCTGATCAAATTTGCAATTCAGGGTTGCCATCGCTTATTCGAAATTCGAAGATTGGAAAAAGTTACAGCACTTTCGAACATATTTCGATTTTTCGAATTTTACTACAACAAATTGCGATTTTCAGCTTGTTTTTTGAAGAATAACTTTGGGGACTGTGTTAGAAAGTACTTTTAAGCCATGAACTGCACTTCTGCGTCCTTAACTCGAAAAATTTTCGGGCTTCGAAAATTGAAAATTTTCAAAGGCTAACCCCTTGCCCGAAAAATGCAAAAAAATATCAAATTGAAAATTTTTCGAAAGCGCCCTAACCAACTGAATCCTGATTAAATTCGCAATTCAGGGTTGCCATCGCTTATTCGAAATTCGAAGATCGGAAAAAGTTACAGCACTTTCGAACATATTTCGATTTTTCGAATTTTAATTCAACAAATTGCGATTTTCAGCTTGTTTTTGAAGAATAACTTTGGGGACTGTGTTAGAAAGTACTTTTAAGCCATGAACTGCACTTCTGCGTCCTTAACTCGAAAAATTTTCGGGCTTCGAAAATTGAAAATTTTCAAAGGCTAACCCCTTGCCCGAAAAATGCAAAAAAATATCAAATTGAAAATTTTTGGAAAGCGCCCTAACCAACTGAATCCTGATCAAATTCGCAATTCAGGGTTGCCATCGCTTATTCGAAATTCGAAGATTGGAAAAAGTTACAGCACTTTCGAACATATTTCGATTTTTCGAATTTTACTACAACAAATTGCGATTTTCAGCTTGTTTTTTGAAGAATAACTTTGGGGACTGTGTTAGAAAGTACTTTTAAGCCATGAACTGCACTTCTGCGTCCTTAACTCGAAAAATTTTCGGGCTTCGAAAATTGAAAATTTTCAAAGGCTAACCCCTTGCCCGAAAAATGCAAAAAAATATCAAATTGAAAATTTTTCGAAAGCGCCCTAACCAACTGAATCCTGATCAAATTCGCAATTCAGGGTTGCCATCGCTTATTCGAAATTCGAAGATTGGAAAAAGTTACAGCACTTTCGAACATATTTCGATTTTTCGAATTTTACTTCAACAAATTGCGATTTTCAGCTTGTTTTTTGAAGAATAACTTTGGGGACTGTGTTAGAAAGTACTTTTAAGCCATGAACTGCACTTCTGCGTCCTTAACTCGAAAAATTTTCGGGCTTCGAAAATTGAAAATTTTCAAAGGCTAACCCCTTGCCCGAAAGCGCCCTAACCAACTGAATCCTGATCAAATTCGCAATTCAGGGTTGCCATCGCTTATTCGAAATTCGAAGATTGGAAAAAGTTACAGCACTTTCGAACATATTACGATTTTTCGAATTTTACTTCAACAAATTGCGATTTTCAGCTTGTTTTTTGAAGAATAACTTTGGGGACTGTGTTAGAAAGTACTTTTAAGCCATGAACTGCACTTCTGCGTCCTTAACTCGAAAAATTTTCGGGCTTCCAAAATTGAAAGTTTTCAAAGGCTAACCCCTTGCCCGAAAAATGCAAAAAAATATCAAATTGAAAATTTTTCGAAAGCGCCCTAACCAACTGAATCCTGATCAAATTCGCAATTCAGGGTTGCCATCGCTTATTCGAAATTCGAAGATTGGAAAAAGTTACAGCACTTTCGAACATATTTCGATTTTTCGAATTTTACTTCAACAAATTGCGATTTTCAGCTTGTTTTTTGAAGAATAACTTTGGGGACTGTGTTAGAAAGTACTTTTAAGCCATGAACTGCACTTCTGCGTCCTTAACTCGAAAAATTTTCGGGCTTCGAAAATTGAAAATTTTCAAAGGCTAACCCCTTGCCCGAAAAATGCCAAAAAATATCAAATTGAAAATTTTTCGAAAGCGCCCTAACCAACTGAATCCTGATCAAATTCGCAATTCAGGGTTGCCATCGCTTATTCGAAATTCGAAGATTGGAAAAAGTTACAGCACTTTCGAACATATTACGATTTTTCGAATTTTACTTCAACAAATTGCGATTTTCAGCTTGTTTTTTGAAGAATAACTTTGGGGACTGTGTTAGAAAGTACTTTTAAGCCATGAACTGCACTTCTGCGTCCTTAACTCGAAAAATTTTCGGGCTTCGAAAATTGAAAATTTTCAAAGGCGAACCCCTTGCCCGAAAAATGCAAAAAAATATCAAATTGAAAATTTTTCGAAAGGGCCCTAACCAACTGAATCCTGATCAAATTCGCAATTCAGGGTTGCCATCGCTTATTCGAAATTCGAAGATTGGAAAAAGTTACAGCACTTTCGAACATATTTCGATTTTTCGAATTTTACTTCAACAAATTGCAATTCGCAATTCAGGGTTGCCATCGCTTATTCGAAATTCGAAGATTGGAAAAAGTTACAGCACTTTCGAACATATTTCGATTTTTCGAATATTACTTCAACAAATTGCGATTTTCACCTTGTTTTTTGAAGAATAACTTTGGGGACTGTGTTAGAAAGTACTTTTAAGCCATGAACTGCACTTCTGCGTCCTTAACTCAAAAAAATTTCGGGCTTCAAAAATTGAATATTTTCAAAGGCTAACCCCTTGCCCGAAAAATGCAAAAAAATATCAAATTGAAAATTTTTCGAAAGCGCCCTAACCAACTGAATCCTGATCAAATTCGCAATTCAGGGTTGCCATCGCTTATTCGAAATTCGAAGATTGGAAAAACTTACAGTACTTTCGAACATATTTCGATTTTTCGAATTTTACTTCAACAAATTGCGATTTTCAGCTTGTTTTTTGAAGAATAACTTTGGGGACTGTGTTAGAAAGTACTTTTAAGCCATGAACTGCACTTCTGCGTCCTTAACTCCAAAAATTTTCGGGCTTCGAAAATTGAAAATTTTCAAAGGCTAACCCCTTGCCCGAAAAATGCAAAAAAATATCAAATTGAAAATTTTTCGAAAGCGCCCTAACCAACTGAATCCTGATCAAATTTGCAATTCAGGGTTGCCATCGCTTATTCGAAATTCGAAGATTGGAAAAAGTTACAGCACTTTCGAACATATTTCGATTTTTCGAATTTTACTACAACAAATTGCGATTTTCAGCTTGTTTTTTGAAGAATAACTTTGGGGACTGTGTTAGAAAGTACTTTTAAGCCATGAACTGCACTTCTGCGTCCTTAACTCGAAAAATTTTCGGGCTTCGAAAATTGAAAATTTTCAAAGGCTAACCCCTTGCCCGAAAAATGCAAAAAAATATCAAATTGAAAATTTTTCGAAAGCGCCCTAACCAACTGAATCCTGATTAAATTCGCAATTCAGGGTTGCCATCGCTTATTCGAAATTCGAAGATCGGAAAAAGTTACAGCACTTTCGAACATATTTCGATTTTTCGAATTTTAATTCAACAAATTGCGATTTTCAGCTTGTTTTTGAAGAATAACTTTGGGGACTGTGTTAGAAAGTACTTTTAAGCCATGAACTGCACTTCTGCGTCCTTAACTCGAAAAATTTTCGGGCTTCGAAAATTGAAAATTTTCAAAGGCTAACCCCTTGCCCGAAAAATGCAAAAAAATATCAAATTGAAAATTTTTGGAAAGCGCCCTAACCAACTGAATCCTGATCAAATTCGCAATTCAGGGTTGCCATCGCTTATTCGAAATTCGAAGATTGGAAAAAGTTACAGCACTTTCGAACATATTTCGATTTTTCGAATTTTACTTCAACAAATTGCGATTTTCAGCTTGTTTTTTGAAGAATAACTTTGGGGACTGTGTTAGAAAGTACTTTTAAGCCATGAACTGCACTTCTGCGTCCTTAACTCGAAAAATTTTCGGGCTTCGAAAATTGAAAATTTTCAAAGGCTAACCCCTTGCCCGAAAGCGCCCTAACCAACTGAATCCTGATCAAATTCGCAATTCAGGGTTGCCATCGCTTATTCGAAATTCGAAGATTGGAAAAAGTTACAGCACTTTCGAACATATTACGATTTTTCGAATTTTACTTCAACAAATTGCGATTTTCAGCTTGTTTTTTGAAGAATAACTTTGGGGACTGTGTTAGAAAGTACTTTTAAGCCATGAACTGCACTTCTGCGTCCTTAACTCGAAAAATTTTCGGGCTTCCAAAATTGAAAGTTTTCAAAGGCTAACCCCTTGCCCGAAAAATGCAAAAAAATATCAAATTGAAAATTTTTCGAAAGCGCCCTAACCAACTGAATCCTGATCAAATTCGCAATTCAGGGTTGCCATCGCTTATTCGAAATTCGAAGATTGGAAAAAGTTACAGCACTTTCGAACATATTTCGATTTTTCGAATTTTACTTCAACAAATTGCGATTTTCAGCTTGTTTTTTGAAGAATAACTTTGGGGACTGTGTTAGAAAGTACTTTTAAGCCATGAACTGCACTTCTGCGTCCTTAACTCGAAAAATTTTCGGGCTTCGAAAATTGAAAATTTTCAAAGGCTAACCCCTTGCCCGAAAAATGCCAAAAAATATCAAATTGAAAATTTTTCGAAAGCGCCCTAACCAACTGAATCCTGATCAAATTCGCAATTCAGGGTTGCCATCGCTTATTCGAAATTCGAAGATTGGAAAAAGTTACAGCACTTTCGAACATATTACGATTTTTCGAATTTTACTTCAACAAATTGCGATTTTCAGCTTGTTTTTTGAAGAATAACTTTGGGGACTGTGTTAGAAAGTACTTTTAAGCCATGAACTGCACTTCTGCGTCCTTAACTCGAAAAATTTTCGGGCTTCGAAAATTGAAAATTTTCAAAGGCTAACCCCTTGCCCGAAAGCGCCCTAACCAACTGAATCCTGATCAAATTCGCAATTCAGGGTTGCCATCGCTTATTCGAAATTCGAAGATTGGAAAAAGTTACAGCACTTTCGAACATATTTCGATTTTTCGAATTTTACTTCAACAAATTGCGATTTTCAGCTTGTTTTTTGAAGAATAACTTTGGGGACTGTGTTAGAAAGTACTTTTAAGCCATGAACTGCACTTCTGCGTCCTTAACTCGAAAAATTTTCGGGCTTCGAAAATTGAAAATTTTCAAAGGCTAACCCCTTGCCCGAAAGCGCCCTAACCAACTGAATCCTGATCAAATTCGCAATTCAGGGTTGCCATCGCTTATTCGAAATTCGAAGATTGGAAAAAGTTACAGCACTTTCGAACATATTTCGATTTTTCGAATTTTACTTCAACAAATTGCGATTTTCAGCTTGTTTTTTGAAGAATAACTTTGGGGACTGTGTTAGAAAGTACTTTTAAGCCATGAACTGCACTTCTGCGTCCTTAACTCGAAAAATTTTCGGGCTTCGAAAATTGAAAATTTTCAAAGGCTAACCCCTTGCCCGAAAAATGCAAAAAAATATCAAATTGAAAATTTTTCGAAAGCGCCCTAACCAACTGAATCCTGATCAAATTCGCAATTCAGGGTTGCCATCGCTTATTCGAAATTCGAAGATTGGAAAAAGTTACAGCACTTTCGAACATATTTCGATTTTTCGAATTTTACTTCAACAAATTGCGATTTTCAGCTTGTTTTTTGAAGAATAACTTTGGGGACTGTGTTAGAAAGTACTTTTAAGCCATGAACTGCACTTCTGCGTCCTTAACTCGAAAAATTTTCGGGCTTCGAAAATTGAAAATTTTCAAAGGCTAACCCCTTGCCCGAAAAATGCCAAAAAATATCAAATTGAAAATTTTTCGAAAGCGCCCTAACCAACTGAATCCTGATCAAATTCGCAATTCAGGGTTGCCATCGCTTATTCGAAATTCGAAGATTGGAAAAAGTTACAGCACTTTCGAACATATTACGATTTTTCGAATTTTACTTCAACAAATTGCGATTTTCAGCTTGTTTTTTGAAAAATAACTTTGGGGACTGTGTTAGAAAGTACTTTTAAGCCATGAACTGCACTTCTGCGTCCTTAACTCGAAAAATTTTCGGGCTTCGAAAATTGAAAATTTTCAAAGGCTAACCCCTTGCCCGAAAAATGCAAAAAAATATCAAATTGAAAATTTTTCGAAAGCGCCCTAACCAACTGAATCCTGATCAAATTCGCAATTCAGGGTTGCCATCGCTTATTCGAAATTCGAAGATCGGAAAAAGTTACAGCACTTTCGAACATATTTCGATTTTTCGAATTTTACTTCAACAAATTGCGATTTTCAGCTTGTTTTTTGAAGAATAACTTTGGGGACTGTGTTAGAAAGTACTTTTAAGCCATGAACTGCACTTCTGCGTCCTTAACTCGAAAAATTTTCGGGCTTCGAAAATTGAAAATTTTCAAAGGCTAACCCCTTGCCCGAAAAATGCCAAAAAATATCAAATTGAAAATTTTTCGAAAGCGCCCTAACCAACTGAATCCTGATCAAATTCGCAATTCGGGGTTGCCATCGCTTATTCGAAGATTGGAAAAAATTACAGCACTTTCGAACATATTTCGATTTTTCGAATTTTACTTCAACAAATTGCGATTTTCAGCTTGTTTTTTGAAGAATAACTTTGGGGACTGTGTTAGAAAGTACTTTTAAGCCATGAACTGCACTTCTGCGTCCTTAACTCGAAAAATTTTCGGGCTTCGAAAATTGAAAATTTTCAAAGGCTAACCCCTTGCCCGAAAAATGCAAAAAAATATCAAATTGAAAATTTTTCGAAAGCGCCCTAACCAACTGAATCCTGATCAAATTCGCAATTCAGGGTTGCCATCGCTTATTCGAAATTCGAAGATTGGAAAAAGTTACAGCACTTTCGAACATATTTCGATTTTTCGAATTTTACTTCAACAAATTGCGATTTTCAGCTTGTTTTTTGAAGAATAACTTTGGGGACTGTGTTAGAAAGTACTTTTAAGCCATGAACTGCACTTCTGCGTCCTTAACTCGAAAAATTTTCGGGCTTCGAAAATTGAAAATTTTCAAAGGCTAACCCCTTGCCCGAAAAATGCAAAAAAATATCAAATTGAAAATTTTTCGAAAGCGCCCTAACCAACTGAATCCTGATCAAATTCGCAATTCAGGGTTGCCATCGCTTATTCGAAATTCGAAGATTGGAAAAAGTTACAGCACTTTCGAACATATTTCGATTTTTCGAATTTTACTTCAACAAATTGCGATTTTCAGCTTGTTTTTTGAAGAATAACTTTGGGGACTGTGTTAGAAAGTACTTTTAAGCCATGAACTGCACTTCTGCGTCCTTAACTCGAAAAATTTTCGGGCTTCGAAAATTGAAAATTTTCAAAGGCTAACCCCTTGCCCGAAAAATGCAAAAAAATATCAAATTGAAAATTTTTCGAAAGCGCCCTAACCAACTGAATCCTGATCAAATTCGCAATTCGGGGTTGCCATCGCTTATTCGAAATTCGAAGATTGGAAAAAGTTACAGCACTTTCGAACATATTTCGATTTTTCGAATTTTACTTCAACAAATTGCGATTTTCAGCTTGTTTTTTGAAGAATAACTTTGGGGACTGTGTTAGAAAGTACTTTTAAGCCATGAACTGCACTTCTGCGTCCTTAACTCGAAAAATTTTCGGGCTTCGAAAATTGAAAATTTTCAAATGCTAACCCCTTGCCCGAAAAATGCAAAAAAATATCAAATTGAAAATTTTTCGAAAGCGCCCTAACCAACTGAATCCTGATCAAATTCGCAATTCAGGGTTGCCATCGCTTATTCGAAATTCGAAGATCGGAAAAAGTTACAGCACTTTCGAACATATTTCGATTTTTCGAATTTTACTTCAACAAATTGCGATTTTCAGCTTGTTTTTTGAGGAATAACTTTGGGGACTGTGTTAGAAAGTACTTTTAAGCCATGAACTGCACTTCTGCGTCCTTAACTCGAAAAATTTTCGGGCTTCGAAAATTTAAAATTTTCAAAGGCTAACCCCTTGCCCGAAAAATGCAAAAAAATATCAAATTGAAAATTTTTCGAAAGCGCCCTAACCAACTGAATCCTGATCAAATTCGCAATTCAGGGTTGCCATCGCTTATTCGAAATTCGAAGATCGGAAAAAGTTACAGCACTTTCGAACATATTTCGATTTTTCGAATTTTACTTCAACAAATTGCGATTTTCAGCTTGTTTTTTGAAGAATAACTTTGGGGACTGTGTTAGAAAGTACTTTTAAGCCATGAACTGCACTTCTGCGTCCTTAACTCGAAAAATTTTCGGGCTTCGAAAATTGAAAATTTTCAAAGGCTAACCCCTTGCCCGAAAAATGCAAAAAAATATCAAATTGAAAATTTTTCGAAAGCGCCCTAACCAACTGAATCCTGATCAAATTCGCAATTCAGGGTTGCCATCGCTTATTCAAAATTCGAAGATTGGAAAAAGTTACAGCACTTTCGAACATATTTCGATTTTTCGAATTTTACTACAACAAATTGCGATTTTCGGCTTGTTTTTTGAAGAATAACTTTGGGGACTGTGTTAGAAAGTACTTTTAAGCCATGAACTGCACTTCTGCGTCCTTAACTCGAAAAATTTTCGGGCTTCGAAAATTGAAAATTTTCAAAGGCTAACCCCTTGCCCGAAAAATGCAAAAAAATATCAAATTGAAAATTTTTCGAAAGCGCCCTAACCAACTGAATCCTGATCAAATTCGCAATTCGGGGTTGCCATCGCTTATTCGAAATTCGAAGATTGGAAAAAGTTACAGCACTTTCGAACATATTTCGATTTTTCGAATTTTACTTCAACAAATTGCGATTTTCAGCTTGTTTTTTGAAGAATAACTTTGGGGACTGTGTTAGAAAGTACTTTTAAGCCATGAACTGCACTTCTGCGTCCTTAACTCGAAAAATTTTCGGGCTTCGAAAATTGAAAATTTTCAAAGGCTAACCCCTTGCCCGAAAAATGCCAAAAAATATCAAATTGAAAATTTTTCGAAAGCGCCCTAACCAACTGAATCCTGATCAAATTCGCAATTCGGGGTTGCCATCGCTTATTCGAAGATTGGAAAAAATTACAGCACTTTCGAACATATTTCGATTTTTCGAATTTTACTTCAACAAATTGCGATTTTCAGCTTGTTTTTTGAAGAATAACTTTGGGGACTGTGTTAGAAAGTACTTTTAAGCCATGAACTGCACTTCTGCGTCCTTAACTCGAAAAATTTTCGGGCTTCGAAAATTGAAAATTTTCAAAGGCTAACCCCTTGCCCGAAAAATGCAAAAAAATATCAAATTGAAAATTTTTCGAAAGCGCCCTAACCAACTGAATCCTGATCAAATTCGCAATTCAGGGTTGCCATCGCTTATTCGAAATTCGAAGATTGGAAAAAGTTACAGCACTTTCGAACATATTTCGATTTTTCGAATTTTACTTCAACAAATTGCGATTTTCAGCTTGTTTTTTGAAGAATAACTTTGGGGACTGTGTTAGAAAGTACTTTTAAGCCATGAACTGCACTTCTGCGTCCTTAACTCGAAAAATTTTCGGGCTTCGAAAATTGAAAATTTTCAAAGGCTAACCCCTTGCCCGAAAAATGCAAAAAAATATCAAATTGAAAATTTTTCGAAAGCGCCCTAACCAACTGAATCCTGATCAAATTCGCAATTCGGGGTTGCCATCGCTTATTCGAAATTCGAAGATTGGAAAAAGTTACAGCACTTTCGAACATATTTCGATTTTTCGAATTTTACTTCAACAAATTGCGATTTTCAGCTTGTTTTTTGAAGAATAACTTTGGGGACTGTGTTAGAAAGTACTTTTAAGCCATGAACTGCACTTCTGCGTCCTTAACTCGAAAAATTTTCGGGCTTCGAAAATTGAAAATTTTCAAAGGCTAACCCCTTGCCCGAAAGCGCCCTAACCAACTGAATCCTGATCAAATTCGCAATTCAGGGTTGCCATCGCTTATTCGAAATTCGACGATTGGAAAAAGTTACAGCACTTTCGAACATATTACGATTTTTCGAATTTTACTTCAACAAATTGCGATTTTCAGCTTGTTATTTGAAGAATAACTTTGGGGACTGTGTTAGAAAGTACTTTTAAGCCATGAACTGCACTTCTGCGTCCTTAACTCGAAAAATTTTCGGGGTTCGAAAATTGAAAATTTTCAAAGGCTAACCCCTTGCCCGAAAAATGCAAAAAAATATCAAATTGAAAATTTTTCGAAAGCGCCCTAACCAACTGAATCCTGATCAAATTCGCAATTCGGGGTTGCCATCGCTTATTCGAAATTCGAAGATTGGAAAAAGTTACAGCACTTTCGAACATATTTCGATTTTTCGAATTTTACTTCAACAAATTGCGATTTTCAGCTTGTTTTTTGAAGAATAACTTTGGGGACTGTGTTAGAAAGTACTTTTAAGCCATGAACTACACTTCTGCGTCCTTAACTCGAAAAATTTTCGGGCTTCGAAAATTGAAAATTTTCAAAGGCTAACCCCTTGCCCGAAAAATGTAAAAAAATATCAAATTGAAAATTTTTCGAAAGCGCCCTAACCAACTGAATCCTGATCAAATTCGCAATTCAGGGTTGCCATCGCTTATTCGAAATTCGAAGATTGGAAAAAGTTACAGCACTTTCGAACATATTTCGATTTTTCGAATTTTACTTCAACAAATTGCGATTTTCAGCTTGTTTTTTGAAGAATAACTTTGGGGACTGTGTTAGAGAGTACTTTTAAGCCATGAACTGCACTTCTGCGTCCTTAACTCGAAAAATTTTCGGGCTTCGAAAATTGAAAATTTTCAAAGGCTAACCCCTTGCCCGAAAAATGCAAAAAAATATCAAATTGAAAATTTTTCGAAAGCGCCCTAACCAACTGAATCCTGATCAAATTCGCAATTCGGGGTTGCCATCGCTTATTCGAAATTCGAAGATTGGAAAAAGTTACACCACTTTCGAACATATTTCGATTTTTCGAATTTTACTTCAACAAATTGCGATTTTCAGCTTGTTTTTTGAAGAATAACTTTGGGGACTGTGTTAGAAAGTACTTTTAAGCCATGAACTGCACTTCTGCGTCCTTAACTCGAAAAATTTTCGGGCTTCGAAAATTGAAAATTTTCAAAGGCCCGAAAAATGCAAAAAAATATCAAATTGAAAATTTTTCGAAAGCGCCCTAACCAACTGAATCCTGATCAAATTCGCAATTCAGGGTTGCCATCGCTTATTCGAAATTCGAAGATTGGAAAAAGTTACAGCACTTTCGAACATATTTCGATTTTTCGAATTTTACTTCAACAAATTGCGATTTTCAGCTTGTTTTTTGAAGAATAACTTTGGGGACTGTGTTAGAAAGTACTTTTAAGCCATGAACTGCACTTCTGCGTCCTTAACTCGAAAAATTTTCGGGCTTCGAAAATTGAAAATTTTCAAAGGCTAACCCCTTGCCCGAAAAATGCCAAAAAATATCAAATTGAAAATTTTTCGAAAGCGCCCTAACCAACTGAATCCTGATCAAATTCGCAATTCAGGGTTGCCATCGCTTATTCGAAATTCGAAGATTGGAAAAAGTTACAGCACTTTCGAACATATTTCGATTTTTTGAATTTTACTACAACAAATTGCGATTTTCAGCTTGTTTTTTGAAGAATAACTTTGGGGACTGTGTTAGAAAGTACTTTTAAGCCATGAACTGCACTTCTGCGTCCTTAACTCGAAAAATTTTCGGGCTTCGAAAATTGAAAATTTTCAAAGGCTAACCCCTTGCCCGAAAAATGCAAAAAAATATCAAATTGAAAATTTTTCGAAAGCGCCCTAACCAACTGAATCCTGATCAAATTCGCAATTCGGGGTTGCCATCGCTTATTCGAAGATTGGAAAAAATTACAGCACTTTCGAACATATTTCGATTTTTCGAATTTTACTTCAACAAATTGCGATTTTCAGCTTGTTTTTTGAAGAATAACTTTGGGGACTGTGTTAGAAAGTACTTTTAAGCCATGAACTGCACTTCTGCGTCCTTAACTCGAAAAATTTTCGGGCTTCGAAAATTGAAAATTTTCAAAGGCTAACCCCTTGCCCGAAAAATGCAAAAAAATATCAAATTGAAAATTTTTCGAAAGCGCCCTAACCAACTGAATCCTGATCAAATTCGCAATTCAGGGTTGCCATCGCTTATTCGAAATTCGAAGATTGGAAAAAGTTACAGCACTTTCGAACATATTTCGATTTTTCGAATTTTACTTCAACAAATTGCGATTTTCAGCTTGTTTTTTGAAGAATAACTTTGGGGACTGTGTTAGAAAGTACTTTTAAGCCATGAACTGCACTTCTGCGTCCTTAACTCGAAAAATTTTCGGGCTTCGAAAATTGAAAATTTTCAAAGGCTAACCCCTTGCCCGAAAAATGCAAAAAAATATCAAATTGAAAATTTTTCGAAAGCGCCCTAACCAACTGAATCCTGATCAAATTCGCAATTCGGGGTTGCCATCGCTTATTCGAAATTCGAAGATTGGAAAAAGTTACAGCACTTTCGAACATATTTCGATTTTTCGAATTTTACTTCAACAAATTGCGATTTTCAGCTTGTTTTTTGAAGAATAACTTTGGGGACTGTGTTAGAAAGTACTTTTAAGCCATGAACTGCACTTCTGCGTCCTTAACTCGAAAAATTTTCGGGCTTCGAAAATTGAAAATTTTCAAAGGCTAACCCCTTGCCCGAAAAATGCAAAAAAATATCAAATTGAAAATTTTTCGAAAGCGCCCTAACCAACTGAATCCTGATCAAATTCGCAATTCAGGGTTGCCATCGCTTATTCGAAATTCGAAGATTGGAAAAAGTTACAGCACTTTCGAACATATTTCGATTTTTCGAATTTTACTTCAACAAATTGCGATTTTCAGCTTGTTTTTTGAAGAATAACTTTGGGGACTGTGTTAGAAAGTACTTTTAAGCCATGAACTGCACTTCTGCGTCCTTAACTCGAAAAATTTTCGGGCTTCGAAAATTGAAAATTTTCAAAGGCTAACCCCTTGCCCGAAAAATGCAAAAAAATATCAAATTGAAAATTTTTCGAAAGCGCCCTAACCAACTGAATCCTGATCAAATTCGCAATTCAGGGTTGCCATCGCTTGTTCGAAATTCGAAGATTGGAAAAAGTTACAGCACTTTCGAACATATTTCGATTTTTCGAATTTTACTTCAACAAATTGCGATTTTCAGCTTGTTTTTTGAAGAATAACTTTGGGGACTGTGTTAGAGAGTACTTTTAAGCCATGAACTGCACTTCTGCGTCCTTAACTCGAAAAATTTTCGGGCTTCGAAAATTGAAAATTTTCAAAGGCTAACCCCTTGCCCGAAAAATGCAAAAAAATATCAAATTGAAAATTTTTCGAAAGCGCCCTAACCAACTGAATCCTGATCAAATTCGCAATTCGGGGTTGCCATCGCTTATTCGAAATTCGAAGATTGGAAAAAGTTACACCACTTTCGAACATATTTCGATTTTTCGAATTTTACTTCAACAAATTGCGATTTTCAGCTTGTTTTTTGAAGAATAACTTTGGGGACTGTGTTAGAAAGTACTTTTAAGCCATGAACTGCACTTCTGCGTCCTTAACTCGAAAAATTTTCGGGCTTCGAAAATTGAAAATTTTCAAAGGCCCGAAAAATGCAAAAAAATATCAAATTGAAAATTTTTCGAAAGCGCCCTAACCAACTGAATCCTGATCAAATTCGCAATTCAGGGTTGCCATCGCTTATTCGAAATTCGAAGATTGGAAAAAGTTACAGCACTTTCGAACATATTTCGATTTTTCGAATTTTACTTCAACAAATTGCGATTTTCAGCTTGTTTTTTGAAGAATAACTTTGGGGACTGTGTTAGAAAGTACTTTTAAGCCATGAACTGCACTTCTGCGTCCTTAACTCGAAAAATTTTCGGGCTTCGAAAATTGAAAATTTTCAAAGGCTAACCCCTTGCCCGAAAAATGCCAAAAAATATCAAATTGAAAATTTTTCGAAAGCGCCCTAACCAACTGAATCCTGATCAAATTCGCAATTCAGGGTTGCCATCGCTTATTCGAAATTCGAAGATTGGAAAAAGTTACAGCACTTTCGAACATATTTCGATTTTTTGAATTTTACTACAACAAATTGCGATTTTCAGCTTGTTTTTTGAAGAATAACTTTGGGGACTGTGTTAGAAAGTACTTTTAAGCCATGAACTGCACTTCTGCGTCCTTAACTCGAAAAATTTTCGGGCTTCGAAAATTGAAAATTTTCAAAGGCTAACCCCTTGCCCGAAAAATGCAAAAAAATATCAAATTGAAAATTTTTCGAAAGCGCCCTAACCAACTGAATCCTGATTAAATTCGCAATTCAGGGTTGCCATCGCTTATTCGAAATTCGAAGATCGGAAAAAGTTACAGCACTTTCGAACATATTTCGATTTTTCGAATTTTAATTCAACAAATTGCGATTTTCAGCTTGTTTTTTGAAGAATAACTTTGGGGACTGTGTTAGAAAGTACTTTTAAGCCATGAACTGCACTTCTGCGTCCTTAACTCGAAAAATTTTCGGGCTTCGAAAATTGAAAATTTTCAAAGGCTAACCCCTTGCCCGAAAAATGCAAAAAAATATCAAATTGAAAATTTTTCGAAAGCGCCCTAACCAACTGAATCCTGATCAAATTCGCAATTCAGGGTTGCCATCGCTTATTCGAAATTCGAAGATTGGAAAAAGTTACAGCACTTTCGAACATATTTCGATTTTTCGAATTTTACTTCAACAAATTGCGATTTTCAGCTTGTTTTTTGAAGAATAACTTTGGGGACTGTGTTAGAAAGTACTTTTAAGCCATGAACTGCACTTCTGCGTCCTTAACTCGAAAAATTTTCGGGCTTCGAAAATTGAAAATTTTCAAAGGCTAACCCCTTGCCCGAAAGCGCCCTAACCAACTGAATCCTGATCAAATTCGCAATTCAGGGTTGCCATCGCTTATTCGAAATTCGAAGATTGGAAAAAGTTACAGCACTTTCGAACATATTTCGATTTTTCGAATTTTACTTCAACAAATTGCGATTTTCAGCTTGTTTTTTGAAGAATAACTTTGGGGACTGTGTTAGAAAGTACTTTTAAGCCATGAACTGCACTTCTGCGTCCTTAACTCGAAAAATTTTCGGGCTTCGAAAATTGAAAATTTTCAAAGGCTAACCCCTTGCCCGAAAAATGCAAAAAAATATCAAATTGAAAATTTTTCGAAAGCGCCCTAACCAACTGAATCCTGATCAAATTCGCAATTCAGGGTTGCCATCGCTTATTCGAAATTCGAAGATTGGAAAAAGTTACAGTACTTTCGAACATATTTCGATTTTTCGAATTTTACTTCAACAAATTGCGATTTTCAGCTTGTTTTTTGAAGAATAACTTTGGGGACTGTGTTAGAAAGTACTTTTAAGCCATGAACTGCACTTCTGCGTCCTTAACTCGAAAAATTTTCGGGCTTCGAAAATTGAAAATTTTCAAAGGCTAACCCCTTGCCCGAAAAATGCAAAAAAATATCAAATTGAAAATTTTTCGAAAGCGCCCTAACCAACTGAATCCTGATCAAATTCGCAATTCAGGGTTGCCATCGCTTATTCGAAATTCGAAGATTGGAAAAAGTTACAGCACTTTCGAACATATTTCGATTTTTCGAATTTTACTTCAACAAATTGCGATTTTCAGCTTGTTTTTTGAAGAATAACTTTGGGGACTGTGTTAGAAAGTACTTTTAAGCCATGAACTGCACTTCTGCGTCCTTAACTCGAAAAATTTTCGGGCTTCGAAAATTAAAAATTTTCAAAGGCTAACCCCTTGCCCGAAAAATGCAACAAAATATCAAATTGAAAATTTTTCGAAAGCGCCCTAACCAACTGAATCCTGATCAAATTCGCAATTCAGGGTTGCCATCGCTTATTCGAAATTCGAAGATTGGAAAAAGTTACAGCACTTTCGAACATATTTCGATTTTTCGAATTTTACTACAACAAATTGCGATTTTCAGCTTGTTTTTTGAAGAATAACTTTGGGGACTGTGTTAGAAAGTACTTTTAAGCCATGAACTGCACTTCTGCGTCCTTAACTCGAAAAATTTTCGGGCTTCGAAAATTGAAAATTTTCAAAGGCTAACCCCTTGCCCGAAAAATGCAAAAAAATATCAAATTGAAAATTTTTCGAAAGCGCCCTAACCAACTGAATCCTGATCAAATTCGCAATTCAGGGTTGCCATCGCTTATTCGAAATTCGAAGATTGGAAAAAGTTACAGCACTTTCGAACATATTTCGATTTTTCGAATTTTACTTCAACAAATTGCGATTTTCAGCTTGTTTTTTGAAGAATAACTTTGGGGACTGTGTTAGAAAGTACTTTTAACCCATGAACTGCACTTCTGCGTCCTTAACTCGAAAAATTTTCGGGCTTCGAAAATTGAAAATTTTCAAAGGCTAACCCCTTGCCCGAAAAATGCAAAAAAATATCAAATTGAAAATTTTTCGAAAGCGCCCTAACCAACTGAATCCTGATCAAATTCGCAATTCAGGGTTGCCATCGCTTATTCGAAATTCGAAGATTGGAAAAAGTTACAGCACTTTCGAACATATTTCGATTTTTCGAATTTTACTTCAACAAATTGCGATTTTCAGCTTGTTTTTTGAAGAATAACTTTGGGGACTGTGTTAGAAAGTACTTTTAAGCCATGAACTGCACTTCTGCGTCCTTAACTCGAAAAATTTTCGGGCTTCGAAAATTGAAAATTTTCAAAGGCTAACCCCTTGCCCGAAAAATGCAAAAAAATATCAAATTGAAAATTTTTCGAAAGCGCCCTAACCAACTGAATCCTGATCAAATTCGCAATTCGGGGTTGCCATCGCTTATTCGAAATTCGAAGATTGGAAAAAGTTACAGCACTTTCGAACATATTTCGATTTTTCGAATTTTACTTCAACAAATTGCGATTTTCAGCTTGTTTTTTGAAGAATAACTTTGGGGACTGTGTTAGAAAGTACTTTTAAGCCATGAACTGCACTTCTGCGTCCTTAACTCGAAAAATTTTCGGGCTTCGAAAATTGAAAATTTTCAAAGGCTAACCCCTTGCCCGAAAAATGCAAAAAAATATCAAATTGAAAAATTTTCGAAAGCGCCCTAACCAACTGAATCCTGATCAAATTCGCAATTCAGGGTTGCCATCGCTTATTCGAAATTCGAAGATCGGAAAAAGTTACAGCACTTTCGAACATATTTCGATTTTTCGAATTTTACTTCAACAAATTGCGATTTTCAGCTTGTTTTTTGAAGAATAACTTTGGGGACTGTGTTAGAAAGTACTTTTAAGCCATGAACTGCACTTCTGCGTCCTTAACTCGAAAAATTTTCGGGCTTCGAAAATTGAAAATTTTCAAAGGCTAACCCCTTGCCCGAAAAATGCAAAAAAATATCAAATTGAAAATTTTTGGAAAGCGCCCTAACCAACTGATTCCTGATCAAATTCGCAATTCAGGGTTGCCATCGCTTATTCGAAATTCGAAGATTGGAAAAAGTTACAGCACTTTCGAACATATTTCGATTTTTCGAATTTTACTTCAACAAATTGCGATTTTCAGCTTGTTTTTTGAAGAATAACTTTGGGGACTGTGTTAGAAAGTACTTTTAAGCCATGAACTGCACTTCTGCGTCCTTAACTCTAAAAATTTTCGGGCTTCGAAAATTGAAAATTTTCAAAGGCTAACCCCTTGCCCGAAAAATGCAAAAAAATATCAAATTGAAAATTTTTCGAAAGCGCCCTAACCAACTGAATCCTGATCAAATTCGCAATTCAGGGTTGCCATCGCTTATTCGAAATTCGAAGATCGGAAAAAGTTACAGCACTTTCGAACATATTTCGATTTTTCGAATTTTACTTCAACAAATTGCGATTTTCAGCTTGTTTTTTGAAGAATAACTTTGGGGACTGTGTTAGAAAGTACTTTTAAGCCATGAACTGCACTTCTGCGTCCTTAACTCGAAAAATTTTCGGGCTTCGAAAATTGAAAATTTTCAAAGGCTAACCCCTTGCCCGAAAAATGCAAAAAAATATCAAATTGAAAATTTTTGGAAAGCGCCCTAACCAACTGAATCCTGATCAAATTCGCAATTCAGGGTTGCCATCGCTTATTCAAAATTCGAAGATTGGAAAAAGTTACAGCACTTTCGAACATATTTCGATTTTTCGAATTTTACTACAACAAATTGCGATTTTCAGCTTGTTTTTTGAAGAATAACTTTGGGGACTGTGTTAGAAAGTACTTTTAAGCCATGAACTGCACTTCTGCGTCCTTAACTCGAAAAATTTTCGGGCTTCGAAAATTGAAAATTTTCAAAGGCTAACCCCTTGCCCGAAAAATGCAAAAAAATATCAAATTGAAAATTTTTCGAAAGCGCCCTAACCAACTGAATCCTGATCAAATTCGCAATTCGGGGTTGCCATCGCTTATTCGAAATTCGAAGATTGGAAAAAGTTACAGCACTTTCGAACATATTTCGATTTTTCGAATTTTACTTCAACAAATTGCGATTTTCAGCTTGTTTTTTGAAGAATAACTTTGGGGACTGTGTTAGAAAGTACTTTTAAGCCATGAACTGCACTTCTGCGTCCTTAACTCGAAAAATTTTCGGGCTTCGAAAATTGAAAATTTTCAAAGGCTAACCCCTTGCCCGAAAAATGCAAAAAAATATCAAATTGAAAATTTTTCGAAAGCGCCCTAACCAACTGAATCCTGATCAAATTCGCAATTCAGGGTTGCCATCGCTTATTCGAAATTCGAAGATTGGAAAAAGTTACAGCACTTTCGAACATATTTCGATTTTTCGAATTTTACTTCAACAAATTGCGATTTTCAGCTTGTTTTTTGAAGAATAACTTTGGGGACTGTGTTAGAAAGTACTTTTAAGCCATGAACTGCACTTCTGCGTCCTTAACTCGAAAAATTTTCGGGCTTCGAAAATTGAAAATTTTCAAAGGCTAACCCCTTGCCCGAAAAATGCAAAAAAATATCAAATTGAAAATTTTTGGAAAGCGCCCTAACCAACTGAATCCTGATCAAATTCGCAATTCAGGGTTGCCATCGCTTATTCAAAATTCGAAGATTGGAAAAAGTTACAGCACTTTCGAACATATTTCGATTTTTCGAATTTTACTACAACAAATTGCGATTTTCAGCTTGTTTTTTGAAGAATAACTTTGGGGACTGTGTTAGAAAGTACTTTTAAGCCATGAACTGCACTTCTGCGTCCTTAACTCGAAAAATTTTCGGGCTTCGAAAATTGAAAATTTTCAAAGGCTAACCCCTTGCCCGAAAAATGCAAAAAAATATCAAATTGAAAATTTTTCGAAAGCGCCCTAACCAACTGAATCCTGATCAAATTCGCAATTCGGGGTTGCCATCGCTTATTCGAAATTCGAAGATTGGAAAAAGTTACAGCACTTTCGAACATATTTCGATTTTTCGAATTTTACTTCAACAAATTGCGATTTTCAGCTTGTTTTTTGAAGAATAACTTTGGGGACTGTGTTAGAAAGTACTTTTAAGCTATGAACTGCACTTCTGCGTCCTTAACTCGAAAAATTTTCGGGCTTCGAAAATTGAAAATTTTCAAAGGCTAACCCCTTGCCCGAAAAATGCAAAAAAATATCAAATTGAAAATTTTTCGAAAGCGCCCTAACCAACTGAATCCTGATCAAATTCGCAATTCAGGGTTGCCATCGCTTATTCGAAATTCGAAGATTGGAAAAAGTTACAGTACTTTCGAACATATTTCGATTTTTCGAATTTTACTTCAACAAATTGCGATTTTCAGCTTGTTTTTTGAAGAATAACTTTGGGGACTGTGTTAGAAAGTACTTTTAAGCCATGAACTGCACTTCTGCGTCCTTAACTCGAAAAATTTTCGGGCTTCGAAAATTGAAAATTTTCAAAGGCTAACCCCTTGCCCGAAAAATGCAAAAAAATATCAAATTGAAAATTTTTCGAAAGCGCCCTAACCAACTGAATCCTGATCAAATTCGCAATTCGGGGTTGCCATCGCTTATTCGAAATTCGAAGATTGGAAAAAGTTACAGCACTTTCGAACATATTTCGATTTTTCGAATTTTACTACAACAAATTGCGATTTTCAGCTTGTTTTTTGAAGAATAACTTTGGGGACTGTGTTAGAAAGTACTTTTAAGCCATGAACTGCACTTCTGCGTCCTTAACTCGAAAAATTTTCGGACTTCGAAAATTGAAAATTTTCAAAGGCTAACCCCTTGCCCGAAAAATGCAAAAAAATATCAAATTGAAAATTTTTCGAAAGCGCCCTAACCAACTGAATCCTGATCAAATTCGCAATTCAGGGTTGCCATCGCTTATTCGAAATTCGAAGATTGGAAAAAGTTACAGCACTTTCGAACATATTTCGATTTTTCGAATTTTACTTCAACAAATTGCGATTTTCAGCTTGTTTTTTGAAGAATAACTTTGGGGACTGTGTTAGAAAGTACTTTTAACCCATGAACTGCACTTCTGCGTCCTTAACTCGAAAAATTTTCGGGCTTCGAAAATTGAAAATTTTCAAAGGCTAACTCCTTGCCCGAAAAATGCCAAAAAATATCAAATTGAAAATTTTTCGAAAGCGCCCTAACCAACTGAATCCTGATCAAATTCGCAATTCAGGGTTGCCATCGCTTATTCGAAATTCGAAGATTGGAAAAAGTTACAGCACTTTCGAACATATTTCGATTTTTCGAATTTTACTACAACAAATTGCGATTTTCAGCTTGTTTTTTGAAGAATAACTTTGGGGACTGTGTTAGAAAGTACTTTTAAGCCATGAACTGCACTTCTGCGTCCTTAACTCGAAAAATTTTCGGGCTTCGAAAATTGAAAATTTTTAAAGGCTACCCCTTGCCCGAAAAATGCAAAAAAATATCAAATTGAAAATTTTTCGAAAGCGCCCTAACCAACTGAATCCTGATCAAATTCGCAATTCGGGGTTGCCATCGCTTATTCGAAATTCGAAGATTGGAAAAAATTACAGCACTTTCGAACATATTTCGATTTTTCGAATTTTACTTCAACAAATTGCGATTTTCAGCTTGTTTTTTGAAGAATAACTTTGGGGACTGTGTTAGAAAGTACTTTTAAGCCATGAACTGCACTTCTGCGTCCTTAACTCGAAAAATTTTCGGACTTCGAAAATTGAAAATTTTCAAAGGCTAACTCCTTGCCCGAAAAATGCCAAAAAATATCAAATTGAAAATTTTTCGAAAGCGCCCTAACCAACTGAATCCTGATCAAATTCGCAATTCAGGGTTGCCATCGCTTATTCGAAATTCGAAGATTGGAAAAAGTTACAGCACTTTCGAACATATTTCGATTTTTCGAATTTTACTTCAACAAATTGCGATTTTCAGCTTGTTTTTTGAAGAATAACTTTGGGGACTGTGTTAGAAAGTACTTTTAAGCCATGAACTGCACTTCTGCGTCCTTAACTCGAAAAATTTTCGGGCTTCGAAAATTGAAAATTTTCAAAGGCTAACCCCTTGCCCGAAAAATGCAAAAAAATATCAAATTGAAAATTTTTCGAAAGCGCCCTAACCAACTGAATCCTGATCAAATTCGCAATTCAGGGTTGCCATCGCTTATTCGAAATTCGAAGATCGGAAAAAGTTACAGCACTTTCGAACATATTTCGATTTTTCGAATTTTACTTCAACAAATTGCGATTTTCAGCTTGTTTTTTGAAGAATAACTTTGGGGAATGTGTTAGAAAGTACTTTTAAGCCATGAACTGCACTTCTGCGTCCTTAACTCGAAAAATTTTCGGGCTTCGAAAATTGAAAATTTTCAAAGGCTAACCCCTTGCCCGAAAAATGCAAAAAAATATCAAATTGAAAATTTTTCGAAAGCGCCCTAACCAACTGAATCCTGATCAAATTCGCAATTCAGGGTTGCCATCGCTTATTCAAAATTCGAAGATTGGAAAAAGTTACAGCACTTTCGAACATATTTCGATTTTTCGAATTTTACTACAACAAATTGCGATTTTCAGCTTGTTTTTTGAAGAATAACTTTGGGGACTGTGTTAGAAAGTACTTTTAAGCCATGAACTGCACTTCTGCGTCCTTAACTCGAAAAATTTTCGGGCTTCGAAAATTGAAAATTTTCAAAGGCTAACCCCTTGCCCGAAAAATGCAAAAAAATATCAAATTGAAAATTTTTGGAAAGCGCCCTAACCAACTGAATCCTGATCAAATTCGCAATTCAGGGTTGCCATCGCTTATTCAAAATTCGAAGATTGGAAAAAGTTACAGCACTTTCGAACATATTTCGATTTTTCGAATTTTACTACAACAAATTGCGATTTTCAGCTTGTTTTTTGAAGAATAACTTTGGGGACTGTGTTAGAAAGTACTTTTAAGCCATGAACTGCACTTCTGCGTCCTTAACTCGAAAAATTTTCGGGGTTCGAAAATTGAAAATTTTCAAAGGCTAACCCCTTGCCCGAAAAATGCAAAAAAATATCAAATTGAAAATTTTTCGAAAGCGCCCTAACCAACTGAATCCTGATCAAATTCGCAATTCGGGGTTGCCATCGCTTATTCGAAATTCGAAGATTGGAAAAAGTTACAGCACTTTCGAACATATTTCGATTTTTCGAATTTTACTTCAACAAATTGCGATTTTCAGCTTGTTTTTTGAAGAATAACTTTGGGGACTGTGTTAGAAAGTACTTTTAAGCCATGAACTGCACTTCTGCGTCCTTAACTCGAAAAATTTTCGGGCTTCGAAAATTGAAAATTTTCAAAGGCTAACCCCTTGCCCGAAAAATGCAAAAAAATATCAAATTGAAAATTTTTCGAAAGCGCCCTAACCAACTGAATCCTGATCAAATTCGCAATTCAGGGTTGCCATCGCTTATTCGAAATTCGAAGATTGGAAAAAGTTACAGCACTTTCGAACATATTTCGATTTTTCGAATTTTACTTCAACAAATTGCGATTTTCAGCTTGTTTTTTGAAGAATAACTTTGGGGAATGTGTTAGAAAGTACTTTTAAGCCATGAACTGCACTTCTGCATCCTTAACTCGAAAAATTTTCGGGCTTCGAAAATTGAAAATTTTCAAAGGCTAACCCCTTGCCCGAAAAATGCAAAAAAATATCAAATTGAAAATTTTTCGAAAGCGCCCTAACCAACTGAATCCTGATCAAATTCGCAATTCAGGGTTGCCATCGCTTATTCAAAATTCGAAGATTGGAAAAAGTTACAGCACTTTCGAACATATTTCGATTTTTCGAATTTTACTACAACAAATTGCGATTTTCAGCTTGTTTTTTGAAGAATAACTTTGGGGACTGTGTTAGAAAGTACTTTTAAGCCATGAACTGCACTTCTGCGTCCTTAACTCGAAAAATTTTCGGGCTTCGAAAATTGAAAATTTTCAAAGGCTAACCCCTTGCCCGAAAAATGCAAAAAAATATCAAATTGAAAATTTTTCGAGAGCGCCCTAACCAACTGAATCCTGATCAAATTCGCAATTCGGGGTTGCCATCGCTTATTCGAAATTCGAAGATTGGAAAAAGTTACAGCACTTTCGAACATATTTCGATTTTTCGAATTTTACTTCAACAAATTGCGATTTTCAGCTTGTTTTTTGAAGAATAACTTTGGGGACTGTGTTAGAAAGTACTTTTAACCCATGAACTGCACTTCTGCGTCCTTAACTCGAAAAATTTTCGGGCTTCGAAAATTGAAAATTTTCAAAGGCTAACCCCTTGCCCGAAAAATGCAAAAAAATATCAAATTGAAAATTTTTCGAAAGCGCCCTAACCAACTGAATCCTGATCAAATTCGCAATTCAGGGTTGCCATCGCTTATTCGAAATTCGAAGATTGGAAAAAGTTACAGTACTTTCGAACATATTTCGATTTTTCGAATTTTACTTCAACAAATTGCGATTTTCAGCTTGTTTTTTGAAGAATAACTTTGGGGACTGTGTTAGAAAGTACTTTTAAGCCATGAACTGCACTTCTGCGTCCTTAACTCGAAAAATTTTCGGGCTTCGAAAATTGAAAATTTTCAAAGGCTAACCCCTTGCCCGAAAAATGCAAAAAAATATCAAATTGAAAATTTTTCGAAAGCGCCCTAACCAACTGAATCCTGATCAAATTCGCAATTCAGGGTTGCCATCGCTTATTCGAAATTCGAAGATTGGAAAAAGTTACAGCACTTTCGAACATATTTCGATTTTTCGAATTTTACTTCAACAAATTGCGATTTTCAGCTTGTTTTTTGAAGAATAACTTTGGGGACTGTGTTAGAAAGTACTTTTAAGCCATGAACTGCACTTCTGCGTCCTTAACTCGAAAAATTTTCGGGCTTCGAAAATTAAAAATTTTCAAAGGCTAACCCCTTGCCCGAAAAATGCAACAAAATATCAAATTGAAAATTTTTCGAAAGCGCCCTAACCAACTGAATCCTGATCAAATTCGCAATTCAGGGTTGCCATCGCTTATTCGAAATTCGAAGATTGGAAAAAGTTACAGCACTTTCGAACATATTTCGATTTTTCGAATTTTACTACAACAAATTGCGATTTTCAGCTTGTTTTTTGAAGAATAACTTTGGGGACTGTGTTAGAAAGTACTTTTAAGCCATGAACTGCACTTCTGCGTCCTTAACTCGAAAAATTTTCGGGCTTCGAAAATTGAAAATTTTCAAAGGCTAACCCCTTGCCCGAAAAATGCAAAAAAATATCAAATTGAAAATTTTTCGAAAGCGCCCTAACCAACTGAATCCTGATCAAATTCGCAATTCAGGGTTGCCATCGCTTATTCGAAATTCGAAGATTGGAAAAAGTTACAGCACTTTCGAACATATTTCGATTTTTCGAATTTTACTTCAACAAATTGCGATTTTCAGCTTGTTTTTTGAAGAATAACTTTGGGGACTGTGTTAGAAAGTACTTTTAAGCCATGAACTGCACTTCTGCGTCCTTAACTCGAAAAATTTTCGGGCTTCGAAAATTGAAAATTTTCAAAGGCTAACCCCTTGCCCGAAAGCGCCCTAACCAACTGAATCCTGATCAAATTCGCAATTCAGGGTTGCCATCGCTTATTCGAAATTCGAAGATTGGAAAAAGTTACAGCACTTTCGAACATATTACGATTTTTCGAATTTTACTTCAACAAATTGCGATTTTCAGCTTGTTTTTTGAAGAATAACTTTGGGGACTGTGTTAGAAAGTACTTTTAAGCCATGAACTGCACTTCTGCGTCCTTAACTCGAAAAATTTTCGGGCTTCCAAAATTGAAAGTTTTCAAAGGCTAACCCCTTGCCCGAAAAATGCAAAAAAATATCAAATTGAAAATTTTTCGAAAGCGCCCTAACCAACTGAATCCTGATCAAATTCGCAATTCAGGGTTGCCATCGCTTATTCGAAATTCGAAGATTGGAAAAAGTTACAGCACTTTCGAACATATTTCGATTTTTCGAATTTTACTTCAACAAATTGCGATTTTCAGCTTGTTTTTTGAAGAATAACTTTGGGGACTGTGTTAGAAAGTACTTTTAAGCCATGAACTGCACTTCTGCGTCCTTAACTCGAAAAATTTTCGGGCTTCGAAAATTGAAAATTTTCAAAGGCTAACCCCTTGCCCGAAAAATGCAAAAAAATATCAAATTGAAAATTTTTCGAAAGCGCCCTAACCAACTGAATCCTGATCAAATTCGCAATTCAGGGTTGCCATCGCTTATTCGAAATTCGAAGATTGGAAAAAGTTACAGCACTTTCGAACATATTTCGATTTTTCGAATTTTACTTCAACAAATTGCGATTTTCAGCTTGTTTTTTGAAGAATAACTTTGGGGACTGTGTTAGAAAGTACTTTTAAGCCATGAACTGCACTTCTGCGTCCTTAACTCGAAAAATTTTCGGGCTTCGAAAATTGAAAATTTTCAAAGGCTAACCCCTTGCCCGAAAAATGCAAAAAAATATCAAATTGAAAATTTTTCGAAAGCGCCCTAACCAACTGAATCCTGATCAAATTCGCAATTCGGGGTTGCCATCGCTTATTCGAAATTCGAAGATTGGAAAAAGTTACAGCACTTTCGAACATATTTCGATTTTTCGAATTTTACTTCAACAAATTGCGATTTTCAGCTTGTTTTTTGAAGAATAACTTTGGGGACTGTGTTAGAAAGTACTTTTAAGCCATGAACTGCACTTCTGCGTCCTTAACTCGAAAAATTTTCGGGCTTCGAAAATTGAAAATTTTCAAAGGCTAACCCCTTGCCCGAAAAATGCAAAAAAATATCAAATTGAAAAATTTTCGAAAGCGCCCTAACCAACTGAATCCTGATCAAATTCGCAATTCAGGGTTGCCATCGCTTATTCGAAATTCGAAGATCGGAAAAAGTTACAGCACTTTCGAACATATTTCGATTTTTCGAATTTTACTTCAACAAATTGCGATTTTCAGCTTGTTTTTTGAAGAATAACTTTGGGGACTGTGTTAGAAAGTACTTTTAAGCCATGAACTGCACTTCTGCGTCCTTAACTCGAAAAATTTTCGGGCTTCGAAAATTGAAAATTTTCAAAGGCTAACCCCTTGCCCGAAAAATGCAAAAAAATATCAAATTGAAAATTTTTGGAAAGCGCCCTAACCAACTGAATCCTGATCAAATTCGCAATTCAGGGTTGCCATCGCTTATTCGAAATTCGAAGATTGGAAAAAGTTACAGCACTTTCGAACATATTTCGATTTTTCGAATTTTACTTCAACAAATTGCGATTTTCAGCTTGTTTTTTGAAGAATAACTTTGGGGACTGTGTTAGAAAGTACTTTTAAGCCATGAACTGCACTTCTGCGTCCTTAACTCGAAAAATTTTCGGGCTTCGAAAATTGAAAATTTTCAAAGGCTAACCCCTTGCCCGAAAAATGCAAAAAAATATCAAATTGAAAATTTTTGGAAAGCGCCCTAACCAACTGAATCCTGATCAAATTCGCAATTCAGGGTTGCCATCGCTTATTCAAAATTCGAAGATTGGAAAAAGTTACAGCACTTTCGAACATATTTCGATTTTTCGAATTTTACTACAACAAATTGCGATTTTCAGCTTGTTTTTTGAAGAATAACTTTGGGGACTGTGTTAGAAAGTACTTTTAAGCCATGAACTGCACTTCTGCGTCCTTAACTCGAAAAATTTTCGGGCTTCGAAAATTGAAAATTTTCAAAGGCTAACCCCTTGCCCGAAAAATGCAAAAAAATATCAAATTGAAAATTTTTCGAAAGCGCCCTAACCAACTGAATCCTGATCAAATTCGCAATTCGGGGTTGCCATCGCTTATTCGAAATTCGAAGATTGGAAAAAGTTACAGCACTTTCGAACATATTTCGATTTTTCGAATTTTACTTCAACAAATTGCGATTTTCAGCTTGTTTTTTGAAGAATAACTTTGGGGACTGTGTTAGAAAGTACTTTTAAGCCATGAACTGCACTTCTGCGTCCTTAACTCGAAAAATTTTCGGGCTTCGAAAATTGAAAATTTTCAAAGGCTAACCCCTTGCCCGAAAAATGCAAAAAAATATCAAATTGAAAATTTTTCGAAAGCGCCCTAACCAACTGAATCCTGATCAAATTCGCAATTCAGGGTTGCCATCGCTTATTCGAAATTCGAAGATTGGAAAAAGTTACAGCACTTTCGAACATATTTCGATTTTTCGAATTTTACTTCAACAAATTGCGATTTTCAGCTTGTTTTTTGAAGAATAACTTTGGGGACTGTGTTAGAAAGTACCTTTAAGCCATGAACTGCACTTCTGCGTCCTTAACTCGAAAAATTTTCGGGCTTCGAAAATTGAAAATTTTCAAAGGCTAACCCCTTGCCCGAAAAATGCAAAAAAATATCAAATTGAAAATTTTTCGAAAGCGCCCTAACCAACTGAATCCTGATCAAATTCGCAATTCAGGGTTGCCATCGCTTATTCGAAATTCGAAGATTGGAAAAAGTTACAGCACTTTCGAACATATTTCGATTTTTCGAATTTTACTTCAACAAATTGCGATTTTCAGCTTGTTTTTTGAAGAATAACTTTGGGGACTATGTTAGAAAGTACTTTTAAGCCATGAACTGCACTTCTGCGTCCTTAACTCGAAAATTTTTCGGGCTTCGAAAATTGAAAATTTTCAAAGGCTAACCCCTTGCCCGAAAAATGCAAAAAAATATCAAAATGAAAATTTTTCGAAAGCACCCTAACCAACTGAATCCTGATCAAATTCGCAATTCAGGGTTGCCATCGCTTATTCGAAATTCGAAGATTGGAAAAAGTTACAGCACTTTCGAACATATTTCGATTTTTCGAATTTTACTTCAACAAATTGCGATTTTCAGCTTGTTTTTTGAAGAATAACTTTGGGGACTGTGTTAGAAAGTACTTTTAAGCCATGAACTGCACTTCTGCGTCCTTAACTCGAAAAATTTTCGGGCTTCGAAAATTGAAAATTTTCAAAGGCTAACCCCTTGCCCGAAAAATGCAAAAAAATATCAAATTGAAAATTTTTCGAAAGCGCCCTAACCAACTGAATCCTGATCAAATTCGCAATTCAGGGTTGCCATCGCTTATTCGAAATTCGAAGATCGGAAAAAGTTACAGCACTTTCGAACATATTTCGATTTTTCGAATTTTACTTCAACAAATTGCGATTTTCAGCTTGTTTTTTGAAGAATAACTTTGGGGACTGTGTTAGAAAGTACTTTTAAGCCATGAACTGCACTTCTGCGTCCTTAACTCGAAAAATTTTCGGGCTTCGAAAATTGAAAATTTTCAAAGGCTAACCCCTTGCCCGAAAAATGCAAAAAAATATCAAATTGAAAATTTTTGGAAAGCGCCCTAACCAACTGAATCCTGATCAAATTCGCAATTCAGGGTTGCCATCGCTTATTCAAAATTCGAAGATTGGAAAAAGTTACAGCACTTTCGAACATATTTCGATTTTTCGAATTTTACTACAACAAATTGCGATTTTCAGCTTGTTTTTTGAAGAATAACTTTGGGGACTGTGTTAGAAAGTACTTTTAAGCCATGAACTGCACTTCTGCGTCCTTAACTCGAAAAATTTTCGGGCTTCGAAAATTGAAAATTTTCAAAGGCTAACCCCTTGCCCGAAAAATGCAAAAAAATATCAAATTGAAAATTTTTCGAAAGCGCCCTAACCAACTGAATCCTGATCAAATTCGCAATTCGGGGTTGCCATCGCTTATTCGAAATTCGAAGATTGGAAAAAGTTACAGCACTTTCGAACATATTTCGATTTTTCGAATTTTACTTCAACAAATTGCGATTTTCAGCTTGTTTTTTGAAGAATAACTTTGGGGACTGTGTTAGAAAGTACTTTTAAGCCATGAACTGCACTTCTGCGTCCTTAACTCGAAAAATTTTCGGGCTTCGAAAATTGAAAATTTTCAAAGGCTAACCCCTTGCCCGAAAAATGCAAAAAAATATCAAATTGAAAATTTTTCGAAAGCGCCCTAACCAACTGAATCCTGATCAAATTCGCAATTCAGGGTTGCCATCGCTTATTCGAAATTCGAAGATTGGAAAAAGTTACAGCACTTTCGAACATATTTCGATTTTTCGAATTTTACTTCAACAAATTGCGATTTTCAGCTTGTTTTTTGAAGAATAACTTTGGGGACTATGTTAGAAAGTACTTTTAAGCCATGAACTGCACTTCTGCGTCCTTAACTCGAAAATTTTTCGGGCTTCGAAAATTGAAAATTTTCAAAGGCCTTGCCCGAAAAATGCAAAAAAATATCAAATTGAAAATTTTTGGAAAGCGCCCTAACCAACTGAATCCTGATCAAATTCGCAATTCAGGGTTGCCATCGCTTATTCAAAATTCGAAGATTGGAAAAAGTTACAGCACTTTCGAACATATTTCGATTTTTCGAATTTTACTACAACAAATTGCGATTTTCAGCTTGTTTTTTGAAGAATAACTTTGGGGACTGTGTTAGAAAGTACTTTTAAGCCATGAACTGCACTTCTGCGTCCTTAACTCGAAAAATTTTCGGGCTTCGAAAATTGAAAATTTTCAAAGGCTAACCCCTTGCCCGAAAAATGCAAAAAAATATCAAATTGAAAATTTTTCGAAAGCGCCCTAACCAACTGAATCCTGATCAAATTCGCAATTCGGGGTTGCCATCGCTTATTCGAAATTCGAAGATTGGAAAAAGTTACAGCACTTTCGAACATATTTCGATTTTTCGAATTTTACTTCAACAAATTGCGATTTTCAGCTTGTTTTTTGAAGAATAACTTTGGGGACTGTGTTAGAAAGTACTTTTAAGCCATGAACTGCACTTCTGCGTCCTTAACTCGAAAAATTTTCGGGCTTCGAAAATTGAAAATTTTCAAAGGCTAACCCCTTGCCCGAAAAATGCAAAAAAATATCAAATTGAAAATTTTTCGAAAGCGCCCTAACCAACTGAATCCTGATCAAATTCGCAATTCAGGGTTGCCATCGCTTATTCGAAATTCGAAGATTGGAAAAAGTTACAGCACTTTCGAACATATTTCGATTTTTCGAATTTTACTTCAACAAATTGCGATTTTCAGCTTGTTTTTTGAAGAATAACTTTGGGGACTGTGTTAGAAAGTACCTTTAACCCATGAACTGCACTTCTGCGTCCTTAACTCGAAAAATTTTCGGGCTTCGAAAATTGAAAATTTTCAAAGGCTAACCCCTTGCCCGAAAAATGCAAAAAAATATCAAATTGAAAATTTTTCGAAAGCGCCCTAACCAACTGAATCCTGATCAAATTCGCAATTCAGGGTTGCCATCGCTTATTCGAAATTCGAAGATTGGAAAAAGTTACAGCACTTTCGAACATATTTCGATTTTTCGAATTTTACTTCAACAAATTGCGATTTTCAGCTTGTTTTTTGAAGAATAACTTTGGGGACTATGTTAGAAAGTACTTTTAAGCCATGAACTGCACTTCTGCGTCCTTAACTCGAAAATTTTTCGGGCTTCGAAAATTGAAAATTTTCAAAGGCTAACCCCTTGCCCGAAAAATGCCAAAAAATATCAAATTGAAAATTTTTCGAAAGCGCCCTAACCAACTGAATCCTGATCAAATTCGCAATTCAGGGTTGCCATCGCTTATTCGAAATTCGAAGATCGGAAAAAGTTACAGCACTTTCGAACATATTTCGATTTTTCGAATTTTACTTCAACAAATTGCGATTTTCAGCTTGTTTTTTGAAGAATAACTTTGGGGACTATGTTAGAAAGTACTTTTAAGCCATGAACTGCACTTCTGCGTCCTTAACTCGAAAATTTTTCGGGCTTCGAAAATTGAAAATTTTCAAAGGCTAACCCCTTGCCCGAAAAATGCAAAAAAATATCAAATTGAAAATTTTTCGAAAGCGCCCTAACCAACTGAATCCTGATCAAATTCGCAATTCAGGGTTGCCATCGCTTATTCGAAATTCGAAGATCGGAAAAAGTTACAGCACTTTCGAACATATTTCGATTTTTCGAATTTTACTTCAACAAATTGCGATTTTCAGCTTGTTTTTTGAAGAATAACTTTGGGGACTGTGTTAGAAAGTACTTTTAAGCCATGAACTGCACTTCTGCGTCCTTAACTCGAAAAATTTTCGGGCTTCGAAAATTGAAAATTTTCAAAGGCTAACCCCTTGCCCGAAAAATGCAAAAAAATATCAAATTGAAAATTTTTCGAAAGCGCCCTAACCAACTGAATCCTGATCAAATTCGCAATTCAGGGTTGCCATCGCTTATTCGAAATTCGAAGATTGGAAAAAGTTACAGCACTTTCGAACATATTTCGATTTTTCGAATTTTACTTCAACAAATTGCGATTTTCAGCTTGTTTTTTGAAGAATAACTTTGGGGACTGTGTTAGAAAGTACTTTTAAGCCATGAACTGCACTTCTGCGTCCTTAACTCGAAAAATTTTCGGGCTTCGAAAATTGAAAATTTTCAAAGGCTAACCCCTTGCCCGAAAAATGCAAAAAAATATCAAATTGAAAATTTTTCGAAAGCACCCTAACCAACTGAATCCTGATCAAATTCGCAATTCAGGGTTGCCATCGCTTATTCGAAATTCGAAGATTGGAAAAAGTTACAGCACTTTCGAACATATTTCGATTTTTCGAATTTTACTTCAACAAATTGCGATTTTCAGCTTGTTTTTTGAAGAATAACTTTGGGGACTGTGTTAGAAAGTACTTTTAAGCCATGAACTGCACTTCTGCGTCCTTAACTCGAAAAATTTTCGGGCTTCGAAAATTGAAAATTTTCAAAGGCTAACCCCTTGCCCGAAAAATGCAAAAAAATATCAAATTGAAAATTTTTCGAAAGCGCCCTAACCAACTGAATCCTGATCAAATTCGCAATTCAGGGTTGCCATCGCTTATTCGAAATTCGAAGATTGGAAAAAGTTACAGCACTTTCGAACATATTTCGATTTTTCGAATTTTACTTCAACAAATTGCGATTTTCAGCTTGTTTTTTGAAGAATAACTTTGGGGACTGTGTTAGAAAGTACCTTTAAGCCATGAACTGCACTTCTGCGTCCTTAACTCGAAAAATTTTCGGGCTTCGAAAATTGAAAATTTTCAAAGGCTAACCCCTTGCCCGAAAAATGCAAAAAAATATCAAATTGAAAATTTTTCGAAAGCGCCCTAACCAACTGAATCCTGATCAAATTCGCAATTCAGGGTTGCCATCGCTTATTCGAAATTCGAAGATTGGAAAAAGTTACAGCACTTTCGAACATATTTCGATTTTTCGAATTTTACTTCAACAAATTGCGATTTTCAGCTTGTTTTTTGAAGAATAACTTTGGGGACTATGTTAGAAAGTACTTTTAAGCCATGAACTGCACTTCTGCGTCCTTAACTCGAAAATTTTTCGGGCTTCGAAAATTGAAAATTTTCAAAGGCTAACCCCTTGCCCGAAAAATGCAAAAAAATATCAAAATGAAAATTTTTCGAAAGCACCCTAACCAACTGAATCCTGATCAAATTCGCAATTCAGGGTTGCCATCGCTTATTCGAAATTCGAAGATTGGAAAAAGTTACAGCACTTTCGAACATATTTCGATTTTTCGAATTTTACTTCAACAAATTGCGATTTTCAGCTTGTTTTTTGAAGAATAACTTTGGGGACTGTGTTAGAAAGTACTTTTAAGCCATGAACTGCACTTCTGCGTCCTTAACTCGAAAAATTTTCGGGCTTCGAAAATTGAAAATTTTCAAAGGCTAACCCCTTGCCCGAAAAATGCAAAAAAATATCAAATTGAAAATTTTTCGAAAGCGCCCTAACCAACTGAATCCTGATCAAATTCGCAATTCAGGGTTGCCATCGCTTATTCGAAATTCGAAGATCGGAAAAAGTTACAGCACTTTCGAACATATTTCGATTTTTCGAATTTTACTTCAACAAATTGCGATTTTCAGCTTGTTTTTTGAAGAATAACTTTGGGGACTGTGTTAGAAAGTACTTTTAAGCCATGAACTGCACTTCTGCGTCCTTAACTCGAAAAATTTTCGGGCTTCGAAAATTGAAAATTTTCAAAGGCTAACCCCTTGCCCGAAAAATGCAAAAAAATATCAAATTGAAAATTTTTGGAAAGCGCCCTAACCAACTGAATCCTGATCAAATTCGCAATTCAGGGTTGCCATCGCTTATTCAAAATTCGAAGATTGGAAAAAGTTACAGCACTTTCGAACATATTTCGATTTTTCGAATTTTACTACAACAAATTGCGATTTTCAGCTTGTTTTTTGAAGAATAACTTTGGGGACTGTGTTAGAAAGTACTTTTAAGCCATGAACTGCACTTCTGCGTCCTTAACTCGAAAAATTTTCGGGCTTCGAAAATTGAAAATTTTCAAAGGCTAACCCCTTGCCCGAAAAATGCAAAAAAATATCAAATTGAAAATTTTTCGAAAGCGCCCTAACCAACTGAATCCTGATCAAATTCGCAATTCGGGGTTGCCATCGCTTATTCGAAATTCGAAGATTGGAAAAAGTTACAGCACTTTCGAACATATTTCGATTTTTCGAATTTTACTTCAACAAATTGCGATTTTCAGCTTGTTTTTTGAAGAATAACTTTGGGGACTGTGTTAGAAAGTACTTTTAAGCCATGAACTGCACTTCTGCGTCCTTAACTCGAAAAATTTTCGGGCTTCGAAAATTGAAAATTTTCAAAGGCTAACCCCTTGCCCGAAAAATGCAAAAAAATATCAAATTGAAAATTTTTCGAAAGCGCCCTAACCAACTGAATCCTGATCAAATTCGCAATTCAGGGTTGCCATCGCTTATTCGAAATTCGAAGATTGGAAAAAGTTACAGCACTTTCGAACATATTTCGATTTTTCGAATTTTACTTCAACAAATTGCGATTTTCAGCTTGTTTTTTGAAGAATAACTTTGGGGACTATGTTAGAAAGTACTTTTAAGCCATGAACTGCACTTCTGCGTCCTTAACTCGAAAATTTTTCGGGCTTCGAAAATTGAAAATTTTCAAAGGCCTTGCCCGAAAAATGCAAAAAAATATCAAATTGAAAATTTTTGGAAAGCGCCCTAACCAACTGAATCCTGATCAAATTCGCAATTCAGGGTTGCCATCGCTTATTCAAAATTCGAAGATTGGAAAAAGTTACAGCACTTTCGAACATATTTCGATTTTTCGAATTTTACTACAACAAATTGCGATTTTCAGCTTGTTTTTTGAAGAATAACTTTGGGGACTGTGTTAGAAAGTACTTTTAAGCCATGAACTGCACTTCTGCGTCCTTAACTCGAAAAATTTTCGGGCTTCGAAAATTGAAAATTTTCAAAGGCTAACCCCTTGCCCGAAAAATGCAAAAAAATATCAAATTGAAAATTTTTCGAAAGCGCCCTAACCAACTGAATCCTGATCAAATTCGCAATTCGGGGTTGCCATCGCTTATTCGAAATTCGAAGATTGGAAAAAGTTACAGCACTTTCGAACATATTTCGATTTTTCGAATTTTACTTCAACAAATTGCGATTTTCAGCTTGTTTTTTGAAGAATAACTTTGGGGACTGTGTTAGAAAGTACTTTTAAGCCATGAACTGCACTTCTGCGTCCTTAACTCGAAAAATTTTCGGGCTTCGAAAATTGAAAATTTTCAAAGGCTAACCCCTTGCCCGAAAAATGCAAAAAAATATCAAATTGAAAATTTTTCGAAAGCGCCCTAACCAACTGAATCCTGATCAAATTCGCAATTCAGGGTTGCCATCGCTTATTCGAAATTCGAAGATTGGAAAAAGTTACAGCACTTTCGAACATATTTCGATTTTTCGAATTTTACTTCAACAAATTGCGATTTTCAGCTTGTTTTTTGAAGAATAACTTTGGGGACTGTGTTAGAAAGTACCTTTAACCCATGAACTGCACTTCTGCGTCCTTAACTCGAAAAATTTTCGGGCTTCGAAAATTGAAAATTTTCAAAGGCTAACCCCTTGCCCGAAAAATGCAAAAAAATATCAAATTGAAAATTTTTCGAAAGCGCCCTAACCAACTGAATCCTGATCAAATTCGCAATTCAGGGTTGCCATCGCTTATTCGAAATTCGAAGATTGGAAAAAGTTACAGCACTTTCGAACATATTTCGATTTTTCGAATTTTACTTCAACAAATTGCGATTTTCAGCTTGTTTTTTGAAGAATAACTTTGGGGACTATGTTAGAAAGTACTTTTAAGCCATGAACTGCACTTCTGCGTCCTTAACTCGAAAATTTTTCGGGCTTCGAAAATTGAAAATTTTCAAAGGCTAACCCCTTGCCCGAAAAATGCCAAAAAATATCAAATTGAAAATTTTTCGAAAGCGCCCTAACCAACTGAATCCTGATCAAATTCGCAATTCAGGGTTGCCATCGCTTATTCGAAATTCGAAGATCGGAAAAAGTTACAGCACTTTCGAACATATTTCGATTTTTCGAATTTTACTTCAACAAATTGCGATTTTCAGCTTGTTTTTTGAAGAATAACTTTGGGGACTATGTTAGAAAGTACTTTTAAGCCATGAACTGCACTTCTGCGTCCTTAACTCGAAAATTTTTCGGGCTTCGAAAATTGAAAATTTTCAAAGGCTAACCCCTTGCCCGAAAAATGCAAAAAAATATCAAATTGAAAATTTTTCGAAAGCGCCCTAACCAACTGAATCCTGATCAAATTCGCAATTCAGGGTTGCCATCGCTTATTCGAAATTCGAAGATCGGAAAAAGTTACAGCACTTTCGAACATATTTCGATTTTTCGAATTTTACTACAACAAATTGCGATTTTCAGCTTGTTTTTTGAAGAATAACTTTGGGGACTGTGTTAGAAAGTACTTTTAAGCCATGAACTGCACTTCTGCGTCCTTAACTCGAAAAATTTTCGGGCTTCGAAAATTGAAAATTTTCAAAGGCTAACCCCTTGCCCGAAAAATGCAAAAAAATATCAAATTGAAAATTTTTCGAAAGCGCCCTAACCAACTGAATCCTGATCAAATTCGCAATTCAGGGTTGCCATCGCTTATTCGAAATTCGAAGATCGGAAAAAGTTACAGCACTTTCGAACATATTTCGATTTTTCGAATTTTACTACAACAAATTGCGATTTTCAGCTTGTTTTTTGAAGAATAACTTTGGGGACTGTGTTAGAAAGTACTTTTAAGCCATGAACTGCACTTCTGCGTCCTTAACTCGAAAAATTTTCGGGCTTCGAAAATTGAAAATTTTCAAAGGCTAACCCCTTGCCCGAAAAATGCAAAAAAATATCAAATTGAAAATTTTTCGAAAGCGCCCTAACCAACTGAATCCTGATCAAATTCGCAATTCAGGGTTGCCATCGCTTATTCGAAATTCGAAGATCGGAAAAAGTTACAGCACTTTCGAACATATTTCGATTTTTCGAATTTTACTTCAACAAATTGCGATTTTCAGCTTGTTTTTTGAAGAATAACTTTGGGGACTGTGTTAGAAAGTACTTTTAAGCCATGAACTGCACTTCTGCGTCCTTAACTCGAAAAATTTTCGGGCTTCGAAAATTGAAAATTTTCAAAGGCTAACCCCTTGCCCGAAAAATGCAAAAAAATATCAAATTGAAAATTTTTCGAAAGCGCCCTAACCAACTGAATCCTGATCAAATTCGCAATTCAGGGTTGCCATCGCTTATTCGAAATTCGAAGATTGGAAAAAGTTACAGCACTTTCGAACATATTTCGATTTTTCGAATTTTACTTCAACAAATTGCGATTTTCAGCTTGTTTTTTGAAGAATAACTTTGGGGACTGTGTTAGAAAGTACTTTTAAGCCATGAACTGCACTTCTGCGTCCTTAACTCGAAAAATTTTCGGGCTTCGAAAATTGAAAATTTTCAAAGGCTAACCCCTTGCCCGAAAAATGCAAAAAAATATCAAATTGAAAATTTTTCGAAAGCACCCTAACCAACTGAATCCTGATCAAATTCGCAATTCAGGGTTGCCATCGCTTATTCGAAATTCGAAGATTGGAAAAAGTTACAGCACTTTCGAACATATTTCGATTTTTCGAATTTTACTTCAACAAATTGCGATTTTCAGCTTGTTTTTTGAAGAATAACTTTGGGGACTGTGTTAGAAAGTACTTTTAAGCCATGAACTGCACTTCTGCGTCCTTAACTCGAAAAATTTTCGGGCTTCGAAAATTGAAAATTTTCAAAGGCTAACCCCTTGCCCGAAAAATGCAAAAAAATATCAAATTGAAAATTTTTCGAAAGCGCCCTAACCAACTGAATCCTGATCAAATTCGCAATTCAGGGTTGCCATCGCTTATTCGAAATTCGAAGATCGGAAAAAGTTACAGCACTTTCGAACATATTTCGATTTTTCGAATTTTACTTCAACAAATTGCGATTTTCAGCTTGTTTTTTGAAGAATAACTTTGGGGACTGTGTTAGAAAGTACTTTTAAGCCATGAACTGCACTTCTGCGTCCTTAACTCGAAAAATTTTCGGGCTTCGAAAATTGAAAATTTTCAAAGGCTAACCCCTTGCCCGAAAAATGCAAAAAAATATCAAATTGAAAATTTTTGGAAAGCGCCCTAACCAACTGAATCCTGATCAAATTCGCAATTCAGGGTTGCCATCGCTTATTCAAAATTCGAAGATTGGAAAAAGTTACAGCACTTTCGAACATATTTCGATTTTTCGAATTTTACTACAACAAATTGCGATTTTCAGCTTGTTTTTTGAAGAATAACTTTGGGGACTGTGTTAGAAAGTACTTTTAAGCCATGAACTGCACTTCTGCGTCCTTAACTCGAAAAATTTTCGGGGTTCGAAAATTGAAAATTTTCAAAGGCTAACCCCTTGCCCGAAAAATGCAAAAAAATATCAAATTGAAAATTTTTCGAAAGCGCCCTAACCAACTGAATCCTGATCAAATTCGCAATTCGGGGTTGCCATCGCTTATTCGAAATTCGAAGATTGGAAAAAGTTACAGCACTTTCGAACATATTTCGATTTTTCGAATTTTACTTCAACAAATTGCGATTTTCAGCTTGTTTTTTGAAGAATAACTTTGGGGACTGTGTTAGAAAGTACTTTTAAGCCATGAACTGCACTTCTGCGTCCTTAACTCGAAAAATTTTCGGGCTTCGAAAATTGAAAATTTTCAAAGGCTAACCCCTTGCCCGAAAAATGCAAAAAAATATCAAATTGAAAATTTTTCGAAAGCGCCCTAACCAACTGAATCCTGATCAAATTCGCAATTCAGGGTTGCCATCGCTTATTCGAAATTCGAAGATTGGAAAAAGTTACAGCACTTTCGAACATATTTCGATTTTTCGAATTTTACTTCAACAAATTGCGATTTTCAGCTTGTTTTTTGAAGAATAACTTTGGGGAATGTGTTAGAAAGTACTTTTAAGCCATGAACTGCACTTCTGCATCCTTAACTCGAAAAATTTTCGGGCTTCGAAAATTGAAAATTTTCAAAGGCTAACCCCTTGCCCGAAAAATGCAAAAAAATATCAAATTGAAAATTTTTCGAAAGCGCCCTAACCAACTGAATCCTGATCAAATTCGCAATTCAGGGTTGCCATCGCTTATTCAAAATTCGAAGATTGGAAAAAGTTACAGCACTTTCGAACATATTTCGATTTTTCGAATTTTACTACAACAAATTGCGATTTTCAGCTTGTTTTTTGAAGAATAACTTTGGGGACTGTGTTAGAAAGTACTTTTAAGCCATGAACTGCACTTCTGCGTCCTTAACTCGAAAAATTTTCGGGCTTCGAAAATTGAAAATTTTCAAAGGCTAACCCCTTGCCCGAAAAATGCAAAAAAATATCAAATTGAAAATTTTTCGAGAGCGCCCTAACCAACTGAATCCTGATCAAATTCGCAATTCGGGGTTGCCATCGCTTATTCGAAATTCGAAGATTGGAAAAAGTTACAGCACTTTCGAACATATTTCGATTTTTCGAATTTTACTTCAACAAATTGCGATTTTCAGCTTGTTTTTTGAAGAATAACTTTGGGGACTGTGTTAGAAAGTACTTTTAACCCATGAACTGCACTTCTGCGTCCTTAACTCGAAAAATTTTCGGGCTTCGAAAATTGAAAATTTTCAAAGGCTAACCCCTTGCCCGAAAAATGCAAAAAAATATCAAATTGAAAATTTTTCGAAAGCGCCCTAACCAACTGAATCCTGATCAAATTCGCAATTCAGGGTTGCCATCGCTTATTCGAAATTCGAAGATTGGAAAAAGTTACAGTACTTTCGAACATATTTCGATTTTTCGAATTTTACTTCAACAAATTGCGATTTTCAGCTTGTTTTTTGAAGAATAACTTTGGGGACTGTGTTAGAAAGTACTTTTAAGCCATGAACTGCACTTCTGCGTCCTTAACTCGAAAAATTTTCGGGCTTCGAAAATTGAAAATTTTCAAAGGCTAACCCCTTGCCCGAAAAATGCAAAAAAATATCAAATTGAAAATTTTTCGAAAGCGCCCTAACCAACTGAATCCTGATCAAATTCGCAATTCAGGGTTGCCATCGCTTATTCGAAATTCGAAGATTGGAAAAAGTTACAGCACTTTCGAACATATTTCGATTTTTCGAATTTTACTTCAACAAATTGCGATTTTCAGCTTGTTTTTTGAAGAATAACTTTGGGGACTGTGTTAGAAAGTACTTTTAAGCCATGAACTGCACTTCTGCGTCCTTAACTCGAAAAATTTTCGGGCTTCGAAAATTAAAAATTTTCAAAGGCTAACCCCTTGCCCGAAAAATGCAACAAAATATCAAATTGAAAATTTTTCGAAAGCGCCCTAACCAACTGAATCCTGATCAAATTCGCAATTCAGGGTTGCCATCGCTTATTCGAAATTCGAAGATTGGAAAAAGTTACAGCACTTTCGAACATATTTCGATTTTTCGAATTTTACTACAACAAATTGCGATTTTCAGCTTGTTTTTTGAAGAATAACTTTGGGGACTGTGTTAGAAAGTACTTTTAAGCCATGAACTGCACTTCTGCGTCCTTAACTCGAAAAATTTTCGGGCTTCGAAAATTGAAAATTTTCAAAGGCTAACCCCTTGCCCGAAAAATGCAAAAAAATATCAAATTGAAAATTTTTCGAAAGCGCCCTAACCAACTGAATCCTGATCAAATTCGCAATTCAGGGTTGCCATCGCTTATTCGAAATTCGAAGATTGGAAAAAGTTACAGCACTTTCGAACATATTTCGATTTTTCGAATTTTACTTCAACAAATTGCGATTTTCAGCTTGTTTTTTGAAGAATAACTTTGGGGACTGTGTTAGAAAGTACTTTTAAGCCATGAACTGCACTTCTGCGTCCTTAACTCGAAAAATTTTCGGGCTTCGAAAATTGAAAATTTTCAAAGGCTAACCCCTTGCCCGAAAGCGCCCTAACCAACTGAATCCTGATCAAATTCGCAATTCAGGGTTGCCATCGCTTATTCGAAATTCGAAGATTGGAAAAAGTTACAGCACTTTCGAACATATTACGATTTTTCGAATTTTACTTCAACAAATTGCGATTTTCAGCTTGTTTTTTGAAGAATAACTTTGGGGACTGTGTTAGAAAGTACTTTTAAGCCATGAACTGCACTTCTGCGTCCTTAACTCGAAAAATTTTCGGGCTTCCAAAATTGAAAGTTTTCAAAGGCTAACCCCTTGCCCGAAAAATGCAAAAAAATATCAAATTGAAAATTTTTCGAAAGCGCCCTAACCAACTGAATCCTGATCAAATTCGCAATTCGGGGTTGCCATCGCTTATTCGAAATTCGAAGATTGGAAAAAGTTACAGCACTTTCGAACATATTTCGATTTTTCGAATTTTACTTCAACAAATTGCGATTTTCAGCTTGTTTTTTGAAGAATAACTTTGGGGACTGTGTTAGAAAGTACTTTTAAGCCATGAACTGCACTTCTGCGTCCTTAACTCGAAAAATTTTCGGGCTTCGAAAATTGAAAATTTTCAAAGGCTAACCCCTTGCCCGAAAAATGCAAAAAAATATCAAATTGAAAAATTTTCGAAAGCGCCCTAACCAACTGAATCCTGATCAAATTCGCAATTCAGGGTTGCCATCGCTTATTCGAAATTCGAAGATCGGAAAAAGTTACAGCACTTTCGAACATATTTCGATTTTTCGAATTTTACTTCAACAAATTGCGATTTTCAGCTTGTTTTTTGAAGAATAACTTTGGGGACTGTGTTAGAAAGTACTTTTAAGCCATGAACTGCACTTCTGCGTCCTTAACTCGAAAAATTTTCGGGCTTCGAAAATTGAAAATTTTCAAAGGCTAACCCCTTGCCCGAAAAATGCAAAAAAATATCAAATTGAAAATTTTTGGAAAGCGCCCTAACCAACTGAATCCTGATCAAATTCGCAATTCAGGGTTGCCATCGCTTATTCGAAATTCGAAGATTGGAAAAAGTTACAGCACTTTCGAACATATTTCGATTTTTCGAATTTTACTTCAACAAATTGCGATTTTCAGCTTGTTTTTTGAAGAATAACTTTGGGGACTGTGTTAGAAAGTACTTTTAAGCCATGAACTGCACTTCTGCGTCCTTAACTCGAAAAATTTTCGGGCTTCGAAAATTGAAAATTTTCAAAGGCTAACCCCTTGCCCGAAAAATGCAAAAAAATATCAAATTGAAAATTTTTGGAAAGCGCCCTAACCAACTGAATCCTGATCAAATTCGCAATTCAGGGTTGCCATCGCTTATTCAAAATTCGAAGATTGGAAAAAGTTACAGCACTTTCGAACATATTTCGATTTTTCGAATTTTACTACAACAAATTGCGATTTTCAGCTTGTTTTTTGAAGAATAACTTTGGGGACTGTGTTAGAAAGTACTTTTAAGCCATGAACTGCACTTCTGCGTCCTTAACTCGAAAAATTTTCGGGCTTCGAAAATTGAAAATTTTCAAAGGCTAACCCCTTGCCCGAAAAATGCAAAAAAATATCAAATTGAAAATTTTTCGAAAGCGCCCTAACCAACTGAATCCTGATCAAATTCGCAATTCGGGGTTGCCATCGCTTATTCGAAATTCGAAGATTGGAAAAAGTTACAGCACTTTCGAACATATTTCGATTTTTCGAATTTTACTTCAACAAATTGCGATTTTCAGCTTGTTTTTTGAAGAATAACTTTGGGGACTGTGTTAGAAAGTACTTTTAAGCCATGAACTGCACTTCTGCGTCCTTAACTCGAAAAATTTTCGGGCTTCGAAAATTGAAAATTTTCAAAGGCTAACCCCTTGCCCGAAAAATGCAAAAAAATATCAAATTGAAAATTTTTCGAAAGCGCCCTAACCAACTGAATCCTGATCAAATTCGCAATTCAGGGTTGCCATCGCTTATTCGAAATTCGAAGATTGGAAAAAGTTACAGCACTTTCGAACATATTTCGATTTTTCGAATTTTACTTCAACAAATTGCGATTTTCAGCTTGTTTTTTGAAGAATAACTTTGGGGACTGTGTTAGAAAGTACCTTTAAGCCATGAACTGCACTTCTGCGTCCTTAACTCGAAAAATTTTCGGGCTTCGAAAATTGAAAATTTTCAAAGGCTAACCCCTTGCCCGAAAAATGCAAAAAAATATCAAATTGAAAATTTTTCGAAAGCGCCCTAACCAACTGAATCCTGATCAAATTCGCAATTCAGGGTTGCCATCGCTTATTCGAAATTCGAAGATTGGAAAAAGTTACAGCACTTTCGAACATATTTCGATTTTTCGAATTTTACTTCAACAAATTGCGATTTTCAGCTTGTTTTTTGAAGAATAACTTTGGGGACTATGTTAGAAAGTACTTTTAAGCCATGAACTGCACTTCTGCGTCCTTAACTCGAAAATTTTTCGGGCTTCGAAAATTGAAAATTTTCAAAGGCTAACCCCTTGCCCGAAAAATGCAAAAAAATATCAAAATGAAAATTTTTCGAAAGCACCCTAACCAACTGAATCCTGATCAAATTCGCAATTCAGGGTTGCCATCGCTTATTCGAAATTCGAAGATTGGAAAAAGTTACAGCACTTTCGAACATATTTCGATTTTTCGAATTTTACTTCAACAAATTGCGATTTTCAGCTTGTTTTTTGAAGAATAACTTTGGGGACTGTGTTAGAAAGTACTTTTAAGCCATGAACTGCACTTCTGCGTCCTTAACTCGAAAAATTTTCGGGCTTCGAAAATTGAAAATTTTCAAAGGCTAACCCCTTGCCCGAAAAATGCAAAAAAATATCAAATTGAAAATTTTTCGAAAGCGCCCTAACCAACTGAATCCTGATCAAATTCGCAATTCAGGGTTGCCATCGCTTATTCGAAATTCGAAGATCGGAAAAAGTTACAGCACTTTCGAACATATTTCGATTTTTCGAATTTTACTTCAACAAATTGCGATTTTCAGCTTGTTTTTTGAAGAATAACTTTGGGGACTGTGTTAGAAAGTACTTTTAAGCCATGAACTGCACTTCTGCGTCCTTAACTCGAAAAATTTTCGGGCTTCGAAAATTGAAAATTTTCAAAGGCTAACCCCTTGCCCGAAAAATGCAAAAAAATATCAAATTGAAAATTTTTGGAAAGCGCCCTAACCAACTGAATCCTGATCAAATTCGCAATTCAGGGTTGCCATCGCTTATTCAAAATTCGAAGATTGGAAAAAGTTACAGCACTTTCGAACATATTTCGATTTTTCGAATTTTACTACAACAAATTGCGATTTTCAGCTTGTTTTTTGAAGAATAACTTTGGGGACTGTGTTAGAAAGTACTTTTAAGCCATGAACTGCACTTCTGCGTCCTTAACTCGAAAAATTTTCGGGCTTCGAAAATTGAAAATTTTCAAAGGCTAACCCCTTGCCCGAAAAATGCAAAAAAATATCAAATTGAAAATTTTTCGAAAGCGCCCTAACCAACTGAATCCTGATCAAATTCGCAATTCGGGGTTGCCATCGCTTATTCGAAATTCGAAGATTGGAAAAAGTTACAGCACTTTCGAACATATTTCGATTTTTCGAATTTTACTTCAACAAATTGCGATTTTCAGCTTGTTTTTTGAAGAATAACTTTGGGGACTGTGTTAGAAAGTACTTTTAAGCCATGAACTGCACTTCTGCGTCCTTAACTCGAAAAATTTTCGGGCTTCGAAAATTGAAAATTTTCAAAGGCTAACCCCTTGCCCGAAAAATGCAAAAAAATATCAAATTGAAAATTTTTCGAAAGCGCCCTAACCAACTGAATCCTGATCAAATTCGCAATTCAGGGTTGCCATCGCTTATTCGAAATTCGAAGATTGGAAAAAGTTACAGCACTTTCGAACATATTTCGATTTTTCGAATTTTACTTCAACAAATTGCGATTTTCAGCTTGTTTTTTGAAGAATAACTTTGGGGACTATGTTAGAAAGTACTTTTAAGCCATGAACTGCACTTCTGCGTCCTTAACTCGAAAATTTTTCGGGCTTCGAAAATTGAAAATTTTCAAAGGCCTTGCCCGAAAAATGCAAAAAAATATCAAATTGAAAATTTTTGGAAAGCGCCCTAACCAACTGAATCCTGATCAAATTCGCAATTCAGGGTTGCCATCGCTTATTCAAAATTCGAAGATTGGAAAAAGTTACAGCACTTTCGAACATATTTCGATTTTTCGAATTTTACTACAACAAATTGCGATTTTCAGCTTGTTTTTTGAAGAATAACTTTGGGGACTGTGTTAGAAAGTACTTTTAAGCCATGAACTGCACTTCTGCGTCCTTAACTCGAAAAATTTTCGGGCTTCGAAAATTGAAAATTTTCAAAGGCTAACCCCTTGCCCGAAAAATGCAAAAAAATATCAAATTGAAAATTTTTCGAAAGCGCCCTAACCAACTGAATCCTGATCAAATTCGCAATTCGGGGTTGCCATCGCTTATTCGAAATTCGAAGATTGGAAAAAGTTACAGCACTTTCGAACATATTTCGATTTTTCGAATTTTACTTCAACAAATTGCGATTTTCAGCTTGTTTTTTGAAGAATAACTTTGGGGACTGTGTTAGAAAGTACTTTTAAGCCATGAACTGCACTTCTGCGTCCTTAACTCGAAAAATTTTCGGGCTTCGAAAATTGAAAATTTTCAAAGGCTAACCCCTTGCCCGAAAAATGCAAAAAAATATCAAATTGAAAATTTTTCGAAAGCGCCCTAACCAACTGAATCCTGATCAAATTCGCAATTCAGGGTTGCCATCGCTTATTCGAAATTCGAAGATTGGAAAAAGTTACAGCACTTTCGAACATATTTCGATTTTTCGAATTTTACTTCAACAAATTGCGATTTTCAGCTTGTTTTTTGAAGAATAACTTTGGGGACTGTGTTAGAAAGTACCTTTAACCCATGAACTGCACTTCTGCGTCCTTAACTCGAAAAATTTTCGGGCTTCGAAAATTGAAAATTTTCAAAGGCTAACCCCTTGCCCGAAAAATGCAAAAAAATATCAAATTGAAAATTTTTCGAAAGCGCCCTAACCAACTGAATCCTGATCAAATTCGCAATTCAGGGTTGCCATCGCTTATTCGAAATTCGAAGATTGGAAAAAGTTACAGCACTTTCGAACATATTTCGATTTTTCGAATTTTACTTCAACAAATTGCGATTTTCAGCTTGTTTTTTGAAGAATAACTTTGGGGACTATGTTAGAAAGTACTTTTAAGCCATGAACTGCACTTCTGCGTCCTTAACTCGAAAATTTTTCGGGCTTCGAAAATTGAAAATTTTCAAAGGCTAACCCCTTGCCCGAAAAATGCCAAAAAATATCAAATTGAAAATTTTTCGAAAGCGCCCTAACCAACTGAATCCTGATCAAATTCGCAATTCAGGGTTGCCATCGCTTATTCGAAATTCGAAGATCGGAAAAAGTTACAGCACTTTCGAACATATTTCGATTTTTCGAATTTTACTTCAACAAATTGCGATTTTCAGCTTGTTTTTTGAAGAATAACTTTGGGGACTATGTTAGAAAGTACTTTTAAGCCATGAACTGCACTTCTGCGTCCTTAACTCGAAAATTTTTCGGGCTTCGAAAATTGAAAATTTTCAAAGGCTAACCCCTTGCCCGAAAAATGCAAAAAAATATCAAATTGAAAATTTTTCGAAAGCGCCCTAACCAACTGAATCCTGATCAAATTCGCAATTCAGGGTTGCCATCGCTTATTCGAAATTCGAAGATCGGAAAAAGTTACAGCACTTTCGAACATATTTCGATTTTTCGAATTTTACTACAACAAATTGCGATTTTCAGCTTGTTTTTTGAAGAATAACTTTGGGGACTGTGTTAGAAAGTACTTTTAAGCCATGAACTGCACTTCTGCGTCCTTAACTCGAAAAATTTTCGGGCTTCGAAAATTGAAAATTTTCAAAGGCTAACCCCTTGCCCGAAAAATGCAAAAAAATATCAAATTGAAAATTTTTCGAAAGCGCCCTAACCAACTGAATCCTGATCAAATTCGCAATTCAGGGTTGCCATCGCTTATTCGAAATTCGAAGATCGGAAAAAGTTACAGCACTTTCGAACATATTTAGATTTTTCGAATTTTACTACAACAAATTGCGATTTTCAGCTTGTTTTTTGAAGAATAACTTTGGGGACTGTGTTAGAAAGTACTTTTAAGCCATGAACTGCACTTCTGCGTCCTTAACTCGAAAAATTTTCGGGCTTCGAAAATTGAAAATTTTCAAAGGCTAACCCCTTGCCCGAAAAATGCAAAAAAATATCAAATTGAAAATTTTTCGAAAGCGCCCTAACCAACTGAATCCTGATCAAATTCGCAATTCAGGGTTGCCATCGCTTATTCGAAATTCGAAGATCGGAAAAAGTTACAGCACTTTCGAACATATTTCGATTTTTCGAATTTTACTTCAACAAATTGCGATTTTCAGCTTGTTTTTTGAAGAATAACTTTGGGGACTGTGTTAGAAAGTACTTTTAAGCCATGAACTGCACTTCTGCGTCCTTAACTCGAAAAATTTTCGGGCTTCGAAAATTGAAAATTTTCAAAGGCTAACCCCTTGCCCGAAAAATGCAAAAAAATATCAAATTGAAAATTTTTCGAAAGCGCCCTAACCAACTGAATCCTGATCAAATTCGCAATTCAGGGTTGCCATCGCTTATTCGAAATTCGAAGATTGGAAAAAGTTACAGCACTTTCGAACATATTTCGATTTTTCGAATTTTACTTCAACAAATTGCGATTTTCAGCTTGTTTTTTGAAGAATAACTTTGGGGACTGTGTTAGAAAGTACTTTTAAGCCATGAACTGCACTTCTGCGTCCTTAACTCGAAAAATTTTCGGGCTTCGAAAATTGAAAATTTTCAAAGGCTAACCCCTTGCCCGAAAAATGCAAAAAAATATCAAATTGAAAATTTTTCGAAAGCACCCTAACCAACTGAATCCTGATCAAATTCGCAATTCAGGGTTGCCATCGCTTATTCGAAATTCGAAGATTGGAAAAAGTTACAGCACTTTCGAACATATTTCGATTTTTCGAATTTTACTTCAACAAATTGCGATTTTCAGCTTGTTTTTTGAAGAATAACTTTGGGGACTGTGTTAGAAAGTACTTTTAAGCCATGAACTGCACTTCTGCGTCCTTAACTCGAAAAATTTTCGGGCTTCGAAAATTGAAAATTTTCAAAGGCTAACCCCTTGCCCGAAAAATGCAAAAAAATATCAAATTGAAAATTTTTCGAAAGCGCCCTAACCAACTGAATCCTGATCAAATTCGCAATTCAGGGTTGCCATCGCTTATTCGAAATTCGAAGATCGGAAAAAGTTACAGCACTTTCGAACATATTTCGATTTTTCGAATTTTACTTCAACAAATTGCGATTTTCAGCTTGTTTTTTGAAGAATAACTTTGGGGACTGTGTTAGAAAGTACTTTTAAGCCATGAACTGCACTTCTGCGTCCTTAACTCGAAAAATTTTCGGGCTTCGAAAATTGAAAATTTTCAAAGGCTAACCCCTTGCCCGAAAAATGCAAAAAAATATCAAATTGAAAATTTTTGGAAAGCGCCCTAACCAACTGAATCCTGATCAAATTCGCAATTCAGGGTTGCCATCGCTTATTCAAAATTCGAAGATTGGAAAAAGTTACAGCACTTTCGAACATATTTCGATTTTTCGAATTTTACTACAACAAATTGCGATTTTCAGCTTGTTTTTTGAAGAATAACTTTGGGGACTGTGTTAGAAAGTACTTTTAAGCCATGAACTGCACTTCTGCGTCCTTAACTCGAAAAATTTTCGGGCTTCGAAAATTGAAAATTTTCAAAGGCTAACCCCTTGCCCGAAAAATGCAAAAAAATATCAAATTGAAAATTTTTCGAAAGCGCCCTAACCAACTGAATCCTGATCAAATTCGCAATTCGGGGTTGCCATCGCTTATTCGAAATTCGAAGATTGGAAAAAGTTACAGCACTTTCGAACATATTTCGATTTTTCGAATTTTACTTCAACAAATTGCGATTTTCAGCTTGTTTTTTGAAGAATAACTTTGGGGACTGTGTTAGAAAGTACTTTTAAGCCATGAACTGCACTTCTGCGTCCTTAACTCGAAAAATTTTCGGGCTTCGAAAATTGAAAATTTTCAAAGGCTAACCCCTTGCCCGAAAAATGCAAAAAAATATCAAATTGAAAATTTTTCGAAAGCGCCCTAACCAACTGAATCCTGATCAAATTCGCAATTCAGGGTTGCCATCGCTTATTCGAAATTCGAAGATTGGAAAAAGTTACAGCACTTTCGAACATATTTCGATTTTTCGAATTTTACTTCAACAAATTGCGATTTTCAGCTTGTTTTTTGAAGAATAACTTTGGGGACTATGTTAGAAAGTACTTGTAAGCCATGAACTGCACTTCTGCGTCCTTAACTCGAAAATTTTTCGGGCTTCAAAAATTGAAAATTTTCAAAGGCTAACCCCTTGCCCGAAAAATGCAAAAAAATATCAAATTGAAAATTTTTCGAAAGCGCCCTAACCAACTGAATCCTGATCAAATTCGCAATTCAGGGTTGCCATCGCTTATTCGAAATTCGAAGATCGGAAAAAGTTACAGCACTTTCGAACATATTTGGATTTTTCGAATTTTACTACAACAAATTGCGATTTTCAGCTTGTTTTTTGAAGAATAACTTTGGGGACTGTGTTAGAAAGTACTTTTAAGCCATGAACTGCACTTCTGCGTCCTTAACTCGAAAAATTTTCGGGCTTCGAAAATTGAAAATTTTCAAAGGCTAACCCCTTGCCCGAAAAATGCAAAAAAATATCAAATTGAAAATTTTTCGAAAGCGCCCTAACCAACTGAATCCTGATCAAATTCGCAATTCAGGGTTGCCATCGCTTATTCGAAATTCGAAGATCGGAAAAAGTTACAGCACTTTCGAACATATTTCGATTTTTCGAATTTTACTTCAACAAATTGCGATTTTCAGCTTGTTTTTTGAAGAATAACTTTGGGGACTGTGTTAGAAAGTACTTTTAAGCCATGAACTGCACTTCTGCGTCCTTAACTCGAAAAATTTTCGGGCTTCGAAAATTGAAAATTTTCAAAGGCTAACCCCTTGCCCGAAAAATGCAAAAAAATATCAAATTGAAAATTTTTCGAAAGCGCCCTAACCAACTGAATCCTGATCAAATTCGCAATTCAGGGTTGCCATCGCTTATTCGAAATTCGAAGATTGGAAAAAGTTACAGCACTTTCGAACATATTTCGATTTTTCGAATTTTACTTCAACAAATTGCGATTTTCAGCTTGTTTTTTGAAGAATAACTTTGGGGACTGTGTTAGAAAGTACTTTTAAGCCATGAACTGCACTTCTGCGTCCTTAACTCGAAAAATTTTCGGGCTTCGAAAATTGAAAATTTTCAAAGGCTAACCCCTTGCCCGAAAAATGCCAAAAAATATCAAATTGAAAATTTTTCGAAAGCGCCCTAACCAACTGAATCCTGATCAAATTCGCAATTCAGGGTTGCCATCGCTTATTCGAAATTCGAAGATTGGAAAAAGTTACAGCACTTTCGAACATATTTCGATTTTTCGAATTTTACTTCAACAAATTGCGATTTTCAGCTTGTTTTTTGAAGAATAACTTTGGGGACTGTGTTAGAAAGTACCTTTAACCCATGAACTGCACTTCTGCGTCCTTAACTCGAAAAATTTTCGGGCTTCGAAAATTGAAAATTTTCAAAGGCTAACCCCTTGCCCGAAAAATGCAAAAAAATATCAAATTGAAAATTTTTCGAAAGCGCCCTAACCAACTGAATCCTGATCAAATTCGCAATTCAGGGTTGCCATCGCTTATTCGAAATTCGAAGATTGGAAAAAGTTACAGCACTTTCGAACATATTTCGATTTTTCGAATTTTACTTCAACAAATTGCGATTTTCAGCTTGTTTTTTGAAGAATAACTTTGGGGACTATGTTAGAAAGTACTTGTAAGCCATGAACTGCACTTCTGCGTCCTTAACTCGAAAATTTTTCGGGCTTCAAAAATTGAAAATTTTCAAAGGCTAACCCCTTGCCCGAAAAATGCAAAAAAATATCAAATTGAAAATTTTTCGAAAGCGCCCTAACCAACTGAATCCTGATCAAATTCGCAATTCAGGGTTGCCATCGCTTATTCGAAATTCGAAGATCGGAAAAAGTTACAGCACTTTCGAACATATTTGGATTTTTCGAATTTTACTACAACAAATTGCGATTTTCAGCTTGTTTTTTGAAGAATAACTTTGGGGACTGTGTTAGAAAGTACTTTTAAGCCATGAACTGCACTTCTGCGTCCTTAACTCGAAAAATTTTCGGGCTTCGAAAATTGAAAATTTTCAAAGGCTAACCCCTTGCCCGAAAAATGCAAAAAAATATCAAATTGAAAATTTTTCGAAAGCGCCCTAACCAACTGAATCCTGATCAAATTCGCAATTCAGGGTTGCCATCGCTTATTCGAAATTCGAAGATCGGAAAAAGTTACAGCACTTTCGAACATATTTCGATTTTTCGAATTTTACTTCAACAAATTGCGATTTTCAGCTTGTTTTTTGAAGAATAACTTTGGGGACTGTGTTAGAAAGTACTTTTAAGCCATGAACTGCACTTCTGCGTCCTTAACTCGAAAAATTTTCGGGCTTCGAAAATTGAAAATTTTCAAAGGCTAACCCCTTGCCCGAAAAATGCAAAAAAATATCAAATTGAAAATTTTTCGAAAGCGCCCTAACCAACTGAATCCTGATCAAATTCGCAATTCAGGGTTGCCATCGCTTATTCGAAATTCGAAGATTGGAAAAAGTTACAGCACTTTCGAACATATTTCGATTTTTCGAATTTTACTTCAACAAATTGCGATTTTCAGCTTGTTTTTTGAAGAATAACTTTGGGGACTGTGTTAGAAAGTACTTTTAAGCCATGAACTGCACTTCTGCGTCCTTAACTCGAAAAATTTTCGGGCTTCGAAAATTGAAAATTTTCAAAGGCTAACCCCTTGCCCGAAAAATGCCAAAAAATATCAAATTGAAAATTTTTCGAAAGCGCCCTAACCAACTGAATCCTGATCAAATTCGCAATTCAGGGTTGCCATCGCTTATTCGAAATTCGAAGATTGGAAAAAGTTACAGCACTTTCGAACATATTTCGATTTTTCGAATTTTACTTCAACAAATTGCGATTTTCAGCTTGTTTTTTGAAGAATAACTTTGGGGACTGTGTTAGAAAGTACTTTTAAGCCATGAACTGCACTTCTGCGTCCTTAACTCGAAAAATTTTCGGGCTTCGAAAATTGAAAATTTTCAAAGGCTAACCCCTTGCCCGAAAAATGCAAAAAAATATCAAATTGAAAATTTTTCGAAAGCGCCCTAACCAACTGAATCCTGATCAAATTCGCAATTCAGGGTTGCCATCGCTTATTCGAAATTCGAAGATCGGAAAAAGTTACAGCACTTTCGAACATATTTCGATTTTTCGAATTTTACTTCAACAAATTGCGATTTTCAGCTTGTTTTTTTAAGAATAACTTTGGGGACTGTGTTAGAAAGTACTTTTAAGCCATGAACTGCACTTCTGCGTCCTTAACTCGAAAAATTTTCGGGCTTCGAAAATTGAAAATTTTCAAAGGCTAACCCCTTGCCCGAAAAATGCAAAAAAATATCAAATTGAAAATTTTTCGAAAGCGCCCTAACCAACTGAATCCTGATCAAATTCGCAATTCAGGGTTGCCATCGCTTATTCGAAATTCGAAGATCGGAAAAAGTTACAGCACTTTCGAACATATTTCGATTTTTCGAATTTTACTTCAACAAATTGCGATTTTCAGCTTGTTTTTTGAAGAATAACTTTGGGGACTGTGTTAGAAAGTACTTTTAAGCCATGAACTGCACTTCTGCGTCCTTAACTCGAAAAATTTTCGGGCTTCGAAAATTGAAAATTTTCAAAGGCTAACCCCTTGCCCGAAAAATGCAAAAAAATATCAAATTGAAAATTTTTCGAAAGCGCCCTAACCAACTGAATCCTGATCAAATTCGCAATTCAGGGTTGCCATCGCTTATTCGAAATTCGAAGATTGGAAAAAGTTACAGCACTTTCGAACATATTTCGATTTTTCGAATTTTACTTCAACAAATTGCGATTTTCAGCTTGTTTTTTGAAGAATAACTTTGGGGACTGTGTTAGAAAGTACTTTTAAGCCATGAACTGCACTTCTGCGTCCTTAACTCGAAAAATTTTCGGGCTTCGAAAATTAAAAATTTTCAAAGGCTAACCCCTTGCCCGAAAAATGCAAAAAAATATCAAATTGAAAATTTTTGGAAAGCGCCCTAACCAACTGAATCCTGATCAAATTCGCAATTCAGGGTTGCCATCGCTTATTCGAAATTCGAAGATTGGAAAAAGTTACAGCACTTTCGAACATATTTCGATTTTTCGAATTTTACTTCAACAAATTGCGATTTTCAGCTTGTTTTTTTAAGAATAACTTTGGGGACTGTGTTAGAAAGTACTTTTAAGCCATGAACTGCACTTCTGCGTCCTTAACTCGAAAAATTTTCGGGCTTCGAAAATTGAAAATTTTCAAAGGCTAACCCCTTGCCCGAAAAATGCAAAAAAATATCAAATTGAAAATTTTTCGAAAGCGCCCTAACCAACTGAATCCTGATCAAATTCGCAATTCAGGGTTGCCATCGCTTATTCGAAATTCGAAGATCGGAAAAAGTTACAGCACTTTCGAACATATTTCGATTTTTCGAATTTTACTTCAACAAATTGCGATTTTCAGCTTGTTTTTTGAAGAATAACTTTGGGGACTGTGTTAGAAAGTACTTTTAAGCCATGAACTGCACTTCTGCGTCCTTAACTCGAAAAATTTTCGGGCTTCGAAAATTGAAAATTTTCAAAGGCTAACCCCTTGCCCGAAAAATGCAAAAAAATATCAAATTGAAAATTTTTCGAAAGCGCCCTAACCAACTGAATCCTGATCAAATTCGCAATTCAGGGTTGCCATCGCTTATTCGAAATTCGAAGATTGGAAAAAGTTACAGCACTTTCGAACATATTTCGATTTTTCGAATTTTACTTCAACAAATTGCGATTTTCAGCTTGTTTTTTGAAGAATAACTTTGGGGACTGTGTTAGAAAGTACTTTTAAGCCATGAACTGCACTTCTGCGTCCTTAACTCGAAAAATTTTCGGGCTTCGAAAATTAAAAATTTTCAAAGGCTAACCCCTTGCCCGAAAAATGCAAAAAAATATCAAATTGAAAATTTTTGGAAAGCGCCCTAACCAACTGAATCCTGATCAAATTCGCAATTCAGGGTTGCCATCGCTTATTCGAAATTCGAAGATTGGAAAAAGTTACAGCACTTTCGAACATATTTCGATTTTTCGAATTTTACTACAACAAATTGCGATTTTCAGCTTGTTTTTTGAAGAATAACTTTGGGGACTGTGTTAGAAAGTACTTTTAAGCCATGAACTGCACTTCTGCGTCCTTAACTCGAAAAATTTTCGGGCTTCGAAAATTGAAAATTTTCAAAGGCTAACCCCTTGCCCGAAAAATGCAAAAAAAATATCAAATTGAAAATTTTTCGAAAGCGCCCTAACCAACTGAATCCTGATCAAATTCGCAATTCGGGGTTGCCATCGCTTATTCGAAATTCGAAGATTGGAAAAAGTTACAGCACTTTCGAACATATTTCGATTTTTCGAATTTTACTTCAACAAATTGCGATTTTCAGCTTGTTTTTTGAAGAATAACTTTGGGGACTGTGTTAGAAAGTACTTTTAAGCCATGAACTGCACTTCTGCGTCCTTAACTCGAAAAATTTTCGGGCTTCGAAAATTGAAAATTTTCAAAGGCTAACCCCTTGCCCGAAAAATGCAAAAAAATATCAAATTGAAAATTTTTCGAAAGCGCCCTAACCAACTGAATCCTGATCAAATTCGCAATTCAGGGTTGCCATCGCTTATTCGAAATTCGAAGATTGGAAAAAGTTACAGCACTTTCGAACATATTTCGATTTTTCGAATTTTACTTCAACAAATTGCGATTTTCAGCTTGTTTTTTGAAGAATAACTTTGGGGACTGTGTTAGAAAGTACTTTTAAGCCATGAACTGCACTTCTGCGTCCTTAACTCGAAAAATTTTCGGGCTTCGAAAATTGAAAATTTTCAAAGGCTAACCCCTTGCCCGAAAAATGCCAAAAAATATCAAATTGAAAATTTTTCGAAAGCGCCCTAACCAACTGAATCCTGATCAAATTCGCAATTCAGGGTTGCCATCGCTTATTCGAAATTCGAAGATTGGAAAAAGTTACAGCACTTTCGAACATATTTCGATTTTTCGAATTTTACTTCAACAAATTGCGATTTTCAGCTTGTTTTTTGAAGAATAACTTTGGGGACTGTGTTAGAAAGTACTTTTAAGCCATGAACTGCACTTCTGCGTCCTTAACTCGAAAAATTTTCGGGCTTCGAAAATTGAAAATTTTCAAAGGCTAACCCCTTGCCCGAAAAATGCCAAAAAATATCAAATTGAAAATTTTTCGAAAGCGCCCTAACCAACTGAATCCTGATCAAATTCGCAATTCGGGGTTGCCATCGCTTATTCGAAATTCGAAGATTGGAAAAAGTTACAGCACTTTCGAACATATTACGATTTTTCGAATTTTACTTCAACAAATTGCGATTTTCAGCTTGTTTTTTGAAGAATAACTTTGGGGACTGTGTTAGAAAGTACTTTTAAGCCATGAACTGCACTTCTGCGTCCTTAACTCGAAAAATTTTCGGGCTTCGAAAATTGAAAATTTTCAAAGGCTAACCCCTTGCCCGAAAAATGCAAAAAAATATCAAATTGAAAATTTTTCGAAAGCGCCCTAACCAACTGAATCCTGATCAAATTCGCAATTCAGGGTTGCCATCGCTTATTCGAAATTCGAAGATTGGAAAAAGTTACAGCACTTTCGAACATATTTCGATTTTTCGAATTTTACTTCAACAAATTGCGATTTTCAGCTTGTTTTTTGAAGAATAACTTTGGGGACTGTGTTAGAAAGTACTTTTAAGCCATGAACTGCACTTCTGCGTCCTTAACTCGAAAAATTTTCGGGCTTCGAAAATTGAAAATTTTCAAAGGCTAACCCCTTGCCCGAAAAATGCCAAAAAATATCAAATTGAAAATTTTTCGAAAGCGCCCTAACCAACTGAATCCTGATCAAATTCGCAATTCAGGGTTGCCATCGCTTATTCGAAATTCGAAGATTGGAAAAAGTTACAGCACTTTCGAACATATTACGATTTTTCGAATTTTACTTCAACAAATTGCGATTTTCAGCTTGTTTTTTGAAGAATAACTTTGGGGACTGTGTTAGAAAGTACTTTTAAGCCATGAACTGCACTTCTGCGTCCTTAACTCGAAAAATTTTCGGGCTTCGAAAATTGAAAATTTTCAAAGGCCCGAAAAATGCAAAAAAATATCAAATTGAAAATTTTTCGAAAGCGCCCTAACCAACTGAATCCTGATCAAATTCGCAATTCAGGGTTGCCATCGCTTATTCGAAATTCGAAGATTGGAAAAAGTTACAGCACTTTCGAACATATTTCGATTTTTCGAATTTTACTTCAACAAATTGCGATTTTCAGCTTGTTTTTTGAAGAATAACTTTGGGGACTGTGTTAGAAAGTACTTTTAAGCCATGAACTGCACTTCTGCGTCCTTAACTCGAAAAATTTTCGGGCTTCGAAAATTGAAAATTTTCAAAGGCTAACCCCTTGCCCGAAAAATGCCAAAAAATATCAAATTGAAAATTTTTCGAAAGCGCCCTAACCAACTGAATCCTGATCAAATTCGCAATTCAGGGTTGCCATCGCTTATTCGAAATTCGAAGATTGGAAAAAGTTACAGCACTTTCGAACATATTACGATTTTTCGAATTTTACTTCAACAAATTGCGATTTTCAGCTTGTTTTTTGAAGAATAACTTTGGGGACTGTGTTAGAAAGTACTTTTAAGCCATGAACTGCACTTCTGCGTCCTTAACTCAAAAAATTTTCAGGCTTCGAAAATTGAAAATTTTCAAAGGCTAACCCCTTGCCCGAAAAATGCAAATAAATATCATATTGAAAATTTTTGGAAAACGACCTAACCAACTGAATCCTGATCAAATTCGCAATTCAGGGTTGCCATCGCTTACTCGAAATTCGAAGATTGGAAAAAGTTACAGCACTTTCGAACATATTTCGATTTTTCGAATTTTACTTCAACAAATTGCGATTTTCAGCTTGTGTTTTGAAGAATAACTTTGGGGACCGTGTTAGAAAGTACTTTTAAGCCATGAACTGCACTTCTGCGTCCTTAACTCAAAAAATTTTCGGGCTTCGAAAATTGAAATTTTTCAAAGGCTAATCCCTTGCCCGAAAAATGCAAAAAAATATCAAATTGAAAATTTTTCGAAAGCGCCCTAACCAACTGAATCCTGATCAAATTCGCAATTCAGGGTTGCCATCGCTTATTCGAAATTCGAAGATTGGAAAAAGTTACAGCACTTTCGAAAATATTTCGATTTTTCGAATTTTGCTTCAACAAATTGCGATTTTCAGCTTGTTTTTTGAAAAAGAACTATGGGGACTGTGTTAGAAAGTACTTTTAAGCCATGAACTGCACTTCTGCGTCCTTAACTCGAAAATTTTTCGGGCTTCGAAAATTGAAAATTTTCAAAGGCTAACCCCTTGCCCGAAAAATGCAAAAAATATCAAATTGAAAATTTTTGGAAAGCGCCCTAACCAACCGAATTCTGATCAAATTCGCAATTCAGGGTTGCCATCGCTTATTCGAAATTCGAAGATTGGAAAAAGTTACAGCACTTTCGAACATATTTCGATTTTTCGAATTTTACTACAACAAATTGCGATTTTCAGCTTGTGTTTTGAAGAATAACTTTGGGGACTGTGTTAGAAAGTACTTTTAAGCCATGAACTGCACTTCTGCGTCCTTAACTCAAAAAATTTTCGGGCTTCGAAAATTGAAAATTTTCAAAGGCTAACCCCTTGCCCGAAAAATGCAAAAAAATATCAAATTGAAAATTTGTGAATTTGATCAGGATTCAGTTGGTTAGGGCGCTTTCCAAAAATTTTCAATTTGATATTTTTTTGCATTTTTCGGGCAAGGGGTTGGTTAGCCCTTGAAAATGTTCAATTTTCGAAGCCCGAAATTTCGAAAAATCGAAGGTGGAGGGTATTCTATAGCTGGTGATTCGTGGTCAAAAGACATGATTTCTATAAAAAGTTTCCAAAAAATCCTGTTTTATGACAAAAGTAGGCTTTTATGTTTCACCCCAATACACACGCACACACACACATATCGTATGACACAATCATAGTTACATCTTGATAATATTTATAATTAGCTCTTATGTTTCGTGTCACTCGATACTTTGTTGTCCGAAAAAGACAGCGGGGTGTTGCCACATAAGCAATTTTGCGAATGTCTTTTCGCATCCATTTCGCAAAAGGTGTTATTTACGATGTAATCGACAACATTATTTACATGCCATGCCAAAGTCTTTTGCTCCAAGCTAAACCATTCACAATCGATGCCATCATGGAGCTCTTTCTTTGTTGTTGCCATAGTCAAAGTAGCAGACGGCGCGGCTGATGTGGCACAAGACAAAGGCTGACATAGGCCAATGCAAATGCAGCAGGTACTTAAAAGCCAATGTCTGTTATGTTTGATGGTTGAAATGGTAATGGCTGAAATAATGCATGCTCGATAATGGCCAATACATAAATAACGTCTGTCTGGCAATTGCCAGTAAATTTGTCCTCAATGCGATGAACTGTCGTCTACAGACGCCTGTGGCAGTTGAATGTTCTGTATTTTCTAGGTCACTCTGGTGATGTTGCACCAGCACTAGTCCCCAGTCACTAGCCTCCATCAATGTCAGCTCAGAGGATAATAACTATTGATGAATAAACGAATGGGGAAGCTTATCATTCGTAATTGATTTATAAAATAGCAATTTGTCATGTATGCATAGAATTTCATCGAAAGGGGAATTGACCTGTTATCAGAAGTAGGAAAAAAAGGAGAGCCTCATGGGTATTGGTTTGCAAATCGTTAAAAGGAAATGAAAGTCCTAGTAAGAATACTGAGACATTACGGAATATAGGCAGAGTATAGGCCTGAGCCATGCTCTCACAGAAATGAGAACCCATAGTGGAACTCCTTCTGACTGCTAGTACGGGACAGATGTTCTATAGTCTCTTCTTCCTCGAAGTCCTCACAGCTTCTGCAATAGTTGTTACTTCCAACCTCCAGTCTGTCAGCATCTTTTCCGATCAGACAGTGACCTCTCATGACGGACATAATGACTGAGACGTTTATTCTAGCCAGCAACATCAAAGTGGTAGATTTGTTCAAGTTTAGATTTGGAGTAGAGTAGAGTAGAGTAGAGTAGAGTAGAGTAGAGTAGAGTAGAGTAGAGTAGAGTAGAGTAGAGTAGAGTAGAGTAGAGTAGAGTAGAGTAGAGTAGAGTAGAGTAGAGTAGAGTAGAGTAGAGTAGAGTAGAGTAGAGTAGAGTAGAGTAGAGTAGAGTAGAGTAGAGTAGAGTAGAGTAGAGTAGAGTAGAGTAGAGTAGAGTAGAGTAGAGTAGAGTAGAGTAGAGTAGAGTAGAGTAGAGTAGAGTAGAGTAGAGTAGAGTAGAGTAGAGTAGAGTAGAGTAGAGTAGAGTAGAGTAGAGTAGAGTAGAGTAGAGTAGAGTAGAGTAGAGTAGAGTAGAGTAGAGTAGAGTAGAGTAGAGTAGAGTAGAGTAGAGTAGAGTAGAGTAGAGTAGAGTAGAGTAGAGTAGAGTAGAGTAGAGTAGAGTAGAGTAGAGTAGAGTAGAGTAGAGTAGAGTAGAGTAGAGTAGAGTAGAGTAGAGTAGAGTAGAGTAGAGTAGAGTAGAGTAGAGTAGAGTAGAGTAGAGTAGAGTAGAGTAGAGTAGAGTAGAGTAGAGTAGAGTAGAGTAGAGTAGAGTAGAGTAGAGTAGAGTAGAGTAGAGTAGAGTAGAGTAGAGTAGAGTAGAGTAGAGTAGAGTAGAGTAGAGTAGAGTAGAGTAGAGTAGAGTAGAGTAGAGTAGAGTAGAGTAGAGTAGAGTAGAGTAGAGTAGAGTAGAGTAGAGTAGAGTAGAGTAGAGTAGAGTAGAGTAGAGTAGAGTAGAGTAGAGTAGAGTAGAGTAGAGTAGAGTAGAGTAGAGTAGAGTAGAGTAGAGTAGAGTAGAGTAGAGTAGAGTAGAGTAGAGTAGAGTAGAGTAGAGTAGAGTAGAGTAGAGTAGAGTAGAGTAGAGTAGAGTAGAGTAGAGTAGAGTAGAGTAGAGTAGAGTAGAGTAGAGTAGAGTAGAGTAGAGTAGAGTAGAGTAGAGTAGAGTAGAGTAGAGTAGAGTAGAGTAGAGTAGAGTAGAGTAGAGTAGAGTAGAGTAGAGTAGAGTAGAGTAGAGTAGAGTAGAGTAGAGTAGAGTAGAGTAGAGTAGAGTAGAGTAGAGTAGAGTAGAGTAGAGTAGAGTAGAGTAGAGTAGAGTAGAGTAGAGTAGAGTAGAGTAGAGTAGAGTAGAGTAGAGTAGAGTAGAGTAGAGTAGAGTAGAGTAGAGTAGAGTAGAGTAGAGTAGAGTAGAGTAGAGTAGAGTAGAGTAGAGTAGAGTAGAGTAGAGTAGAGTAGAGTAGAGTAGAGTAGAGTAGAGTAGAGTAGAGTAGAGTAGAGTAGAGTAGAGTAGAGTAGAGTAGAGTAGAGTAGAGTAGAGTAGAGTAGAGTAGAGTAGAGTAGAGTAGAGTAGAGTAGAGTAGAGTAGAGTAGAGTAGAGTAGAGTAGAGTAGAGTAGAGTAGAGTAGAGTAGAGTAGAGTAGAGTAGAGTAGAGTAGAGTAAAGTAGAGTAGAGTAGAGTAGAGTAGAGTAGAGTAGAGTAGAGTAGAGTAAAGTAGAGTAAAGTAGAGTAGAGTAGAGTAGAGTAGAGTAGAGTAGAGTAGAGTAGAGTAGAGTAGAGTTGAGTAGAGTAGAGTTGAGTAGAGTAGAGTAGAGTAGAGTAGAGTAGAGTAGAGTAGAGTAGAGTAGAGTTGAGTAGGGGTAGAGTACACTGATAGAAAAATGTCAATACAGCCTGGCAATTTTTTGTTCGCGTCATGGTAAAGATTTTTAATACCATTTGGTATCAAATCAATACCAAACAAAGATGGATATTAAGAATTGACAGCGTCACATTTGTATTCTTGTCATCGCGCCAGAGGGTTGCTCAAGTTGTAACATTAATTTTTGTTATTATTTACATAAATTATCGAAATTAAATTAGATTAAAATTATTTTCTGGTTTTCTTTTTTTTTTTTGTTCATTGGGGGATGGAATAACCAATAACTAATACTAAAACCAATCACAGATGGTTATTTAAACAAATACCAGTTTGGTAATAAGGCTAGTACCAAACGGTACTTATCATTTTATGTTTCATCCATACCATCTGCTATTGTTTTTTTTTTTACCATACGATGTTTTTTGACTATCAATACCGTATGGTATTGAAATGAGCACGTTTGTTATCAACTTTTCTCTGGGTGTAGGATTAGAGTAGAAATAGAATAAAAGTAGAGTAGAAGTTGAATAGAAATAGAGTAGAAGTTGGGTAAAAATAGACTAGGAGAAGAGTAGGAATAGAGTTAATATGAAGTAGGAGTAAAGAAGGAATTGTTTAGGAGTAGAGAAGAATAAAAATCTGGCACTAAATTCAAACGCAGGGCATTTGGAATATGTGTACGAATCTGACATTCATTGCTTGGGGACAATTCTATTGTATAAGAAGCCGCTCCACTCCAGTAAACCCGATAAATCGGCGAGAACACCTACCGCTACAAAATAGTCTGCTAATATAAAATACAAGGGAGCAGTGTACAAATCTGACTTGGGGTGAAGTCAACCGAAGATTGCCCCACCGCAATACCAAACGGACGGTTCGGAACAATATGAGAATTAAATAAATGTTTTTGAGAGTCAAATTACTTTGGTATTCAAACTTTAATTAAGTCTCGAGAGGGATGATATCAACAGAGACCACCCAACATCATGTGTATCAGTCAGTACACTGAAAAAAAAAATGTTGTCTTTATTTTAAAGATTCGAGCCAAAGAATAGCGCACTTTATTTAAATATGATACATTTTCCAACATTTTGAGGGAACGGTATACCTTGGGAGAAAAATATTTTCTTTATTTTAAGGTTTTTTTATTTCAAATGGTAAGGCTAAGTTTAAGGTGTTAAGTTAAAAAAAAAATTAAAAAAATAATGGTTCGACAGACATCTATCCAGTTAAATAGGAATCAATCAGCAATCAAAAATCGAAAGATCTCGTCATGTCCGTTAGTAAATAGGAAATTAAATGTAAAGATAGCATATTTTTATTAAAGTTTTGGTTTTTTTGGCTCGTTTTCATTTGTAAAATACTACGAATAAGGAAAAATATTAAAAATATTATGGGCCATTTTTTTGTGAACTGTATGGAATTCCAATTGAAGTATTTGAGAGTAAAAGAAAAAATTGATGTCTGGCTTCTCTGACCGCAATAAGACTTTCAAAAAAAATTTAAAATTTTGGGCCAATTTCTTTTTGTGTACAGTATGGAATTCCAATTGAAGTATTTGAGAGTAAAAGAAAAAATTGATGTCTGGCTACTCTGACCGCAATAAGACTTTCATAAAAAATTTAAAATATCGCCAAAATATGTTTGCAAAATTTTGTCCAAGTTTTTATATTCATATGTGGCATGTTGGCCTGTTGATCCATTGACCCATAGATTTTATAAAATCATAAATTATTACTACTTTACTCTGCTTAAACTCCAGCTAATAGCTTTTAAAGATAAATCTAAACATTATTGAATCTAAATGTGTCAACTGCAGTCCATTTTGTCTAATATACAAATCCGTCGTTTCGTTGACTGACCACTTTTAACTACCACATAAATATCTCCAGCCATTGCCACAGCGGTAATTGTCAATAAGGAACTGCTTAAGTTACGATCGTAACTCAATTCTCCATAATATCAACGTTTACGATAGCATTTCAAGAGCCTCTATGTAGACTGAGTTTAGTTGAGTTGTATTGAGTTTGTGCATAGGTCCCTTAATTAAAATCTCATAAAAATCTCCATAAATTAAGACATTGCCGGGTAACCTTAGTTGGCGCAACTATGCATCGGCTTTCGTTTTTTTCTTCCACCATAATGTTTTTATGATTCATTTCAATAAAGCTGTAATGATGATGAAACAACTTCTCCCCATTCGTTAGCGTTTGTCTTTTCACCGTTTCCTTTTCGCAGACCATAAAAGGCGCTATGATTTCGTCATGAGCCAAATCCAATGCCAACACCTGTAAATACAAAAAGAAAGACTTTAAAAACACTGAGAACTAACACCTTATGTGCCATTAATTGGAACCCAAATGTGGCAATTGATGTAATGTTCGTATTGGCAGAGTGATGTGGGAATTATGTTACAACTGATGTAAGATCTTTTAATGACCAACTACATAATCGTATGAAATATCTTAAAAGGAGTTGATTGGCAAAGGCAGAAAGTTGGGCGAATTCCAGCCTGTTATAACATTTGCAAAGTTTCTAATAAACGGATGCCTTAAAAAATAATTTGTACAGAATATCCTAGGACATTTCCTTGGATACTATCATAGTTATAACGGATTTTAACGGCAAGGAAAGAGGTCAGGGTGGTTTTTATTGACAATGCGGGAGATATAAACCATAGCATAGCAAGGATAACAGGCCCGTCAACCTGTCATCAGTTTCACTGAAAACACTGAAATCGAACAGCCGGTCTGTGAGCTGAGAGATGGACTAAGACCAAAGTGGGTCACAACACGCTTACCACAAGGGTAGATTGATGATAGCCCTCCACACGAGATGTCGAGACGTCTCCCTGAGTGAAGGGATACGCCATGAGGACCTTCCTGGATGCACGGGAGCATATAATAACATGAAAGTAGAGTCGATATACTACTCCCTGGACCACACGTTTTCCACACGAACATATCACAATGGACGTTAAATGTGATATGCAGAAGGACTATCTAACTTAGGGGATAGTGTGGCCAGTAGGCTGATGACAAGATGAACACCTCTGGGAGGAGTGGTCTCAGCGATCCTCTGAAACCAAGGAATAAACGAAAAGTAATTAATGGCAATATCACTCGAAGCAGTGCTGCCGATCCAAGATAGGATTTTGTGAATGATCACCGAGATTAAGAAAAGGCTAGTATGAATAACAAGTGATTAGTAATCATGGACTACAAGGACTAGAGAGCCCGGCACGCGATAGCTGTGGGCGCCACACAGGTTGGAGCAATGAGATTCGATTTGTATGGTGTTCATTGTTGTCACGGGAAGCTTGAAAATGCAAATTTGCCTATGAACATTCCATTTAGAAACTGGGGCAAACTTCTCACAAATCAATGAGTGCTCTTCGATTCAATTTTAAGCTCAATGATAGGGGACCTCCTTTTTATAGCCGAGTCCGAATGGCGTGCCGCAGAGCGACACCTCTTTGGAGAGAAATTTTAACATGGCAAAGAACCTCACAAATGTCGCCAGCATTAGGAGGGGATAACCACCGCTGAAAATTTTTCTGATGTACCTGCCAGCATTCGAACGCAGGCGTTCAGCGCCATAGGTGGACATGCTTACCTCTGCGCTACGGTGGCCTCCGTCACGAGAAGCTTAGCTGCGAGATACCGGGCATGTTCGTAGGTTGAGGATACTCCATGCGGAGTAGCTGCAACAGCAGCGGTATCGAGCGGAGAGTTTCAGTGAGAGGCAGGGCGGCACCGGTTCTTGCACAAATACTGAGTGCCTATGATGCTCGATATGATAAGGCGAGTTATTGGCGCCTTTAAATAACCAATGGCCACCCTGTTGCCGCGGTGATCGGTCCTTTAAAGCGGAACGAGCTTGCTCACCTACAGGAGCTTGACGAGGAATGCCACCTCCAGTGCAAATGCAACAACAACAATAACAACAACAAGGACTAGAGGGCAATGTGCATGGAGAGATTGAAGGCGCAGAAGGAAGTTCACTTAAACGTCCATGTCTTCTTCTTACAAATGCGAGGCAATGACACAAAAAGTGCTCATCCGTCGCCAACACCTCCTCCCTGCCAAAAATCCTGAAAAAGTCCGTCTTCCCGTGTGTCCAACGAAACTTTAAAATTCTGACGTTGTAATGATCTGTTAGGACTTCTATCAGTAGTCAGAGGTCATACTTCCTCAGCCCCAGAAAAGTGCATTCCTATTCCAAGAAACACTTGGCCAACCTGCAGCACACGGCGCGGTTATAGTAGGAAGCATCCAAGCCACAAAGCCACAAGCCACCCAGCGCAGGATTTACTGAATTAGTAAATTAACGCTTAGCACCAACCCAGTCATGGCTAAGTAATAAGCCGCCTATTCCCTGCAGCTCCTTGTTAGCCTGGGACCCTGCAGATCCTGGTAGTTGTTGTCATTGTTGGGAAAACTCCATTCAAAGACTGTGGAACAATCTAGGTTAGGTTATGCAACGTTAAAAAGAGGGTGTAGATATTAATCCGCCCTCTGCCACAATCGACATACACCTAATCCAATAATCGGCTTGTTGTGCGTTCTAAATACAAAAAAAGTAACCTCGAAAAAGAAAATCTAAGTTAGGAATTCCGTTCTATTTACAAAATCCTTAATTGTTTTCCATGCCACTCCCTTAAGTTGTTTCGCTGTTCCAGAATGTTATATGAGCATTCGTCGCCCACTCCCTTAACTCGGAGTGAGCCGACCCGAAAGGAATCGGGTTAACCACGTTGCCATTTCATTTTCCCTTACACCGTTATGGCCCCGCATCCAAACAATACGGATTTTGCCATCCTCAGAGAAGACGTTAATCTCCTTTTTACACTGCAAGATTGTTCGTGACCTTACCGTCTTGGTTACTGCCCTTATGGCAATTTTACTGTCGGTAAAGATGTTCACACTCGACGTCCTCGCGTTAGCACCATACCACTTCACGCATTCCGTGGTCGCCGCATCTCTGCCTGCAGGACCGAATTATGGTCAGGCAGTCTAAAACAGATCTCTGTCCCTGGGTTCTCAATTTAGACCCCCAGGTCCACTCTGTCCTCTAGCTTTGATTCATCCGTGTAACATGATCTTCCAGATGGCAATATTAGGGTTGCAACTCCCCTTAGTTGGTTCATGTCTGGTATAGTGTCCTCATCTAAGTGCCAGTATCTGTTAGAGGCGAAAGCCAGACAATGACAAAGGAAATACTCCAACGTCTCATCATCTTCCCCCCATGCCCTACACATGCTATCACTTGCCGTACTGATTTTGCATAAATAAGCTCGTCCTATGTGTCCTATTATGACACCAAAAGCCATACTGACCTCCTTCGTACTTCCTTTCAGTAAAAGCCTCGTCTTCTCACAATCTGGATCCCCCATAGGATTTTCCGTCCTACCGACCGTTTCGTTGTTCCACAGGGTTGCATGCCCATTCGTTAGAACCACTTAACTGCACACATACATCATGAAGCCCGATGGGGCAACCTGCATCGACATTATTTTCTGTGCGAACAATTCCGCCTGTAAAATCCTATATGCATTCCATATTCCAACTCTTAACTCTTGTCTCGGTGGTCTCATCCAATTCAGACCCACCTTTGTATACAAAAAGTTCTGGAAATGGAAAGGTACCTAAATCCAAGAGGCCCTGTTCCGACGTCCAGTGCGTCAACAAGCAAGGATTTTCCAGACACATAATTTGTAGCGCCGCATAAAGAATCGCCAGCCAATATCAGAACAGAAGAACGCTAACACTGATAGAAAAATTACGGTATTTTGGCAATACCGCCTTATATTATTTTGTTCGAGACTTTGGCAAAGATTTTTAATACCATTTGGTATCAGTTCAATACCAGATAAATGAGGCTATTAAGAATTGACGGCGTCACATTTGTATTCTTGTCATTGCGTCAGATGTGTTGTTGAGTTTTTTAGTTAAAATTTTGACACCATTATAAAATATTTGTTAAGTAAATAAATAAAATGTTTTTATAGAATTTGAGTGCGTAAAAACCTGCTCAAATACTCGAAAGCCATAAAAATGGAATTAGTACAAATTCTAAGGACATTCTACATCAACAACATGAGTCTCTTGTGTCAAAAACGATGCTGAGTTGGTGTATTCATACGAAAACCACTTCTGGGAATCAATGGATATAGAATCTATTGCTGAATTCAGAGAATTGAGGTTGGTCACGGTGTAACATTAATTTTTGTAATTATTAACATAAATAATCAAAATAAAATAAGAAAAAAAAAAATTATTTTCAATGGTTTGTTTTTTGGTTAATTAGGGTGTGGAATAATCAATAACGGTGTGGTACTAAAACCAATAACAGTCTGGTGCTAAAACTAATAACAGATTGGTATTAAAACCAATACCAGTTATGTAATAAGGCTAGTACCAAACAGTACTAATAATTTTATGTTTCATCCATATCATCCGGTATTGCTTTTGTACCAAACGGTATTGCTTTACTATCAATACCGTATGATATTGACATGATTACGTTTGGTATCAACTTTTCTCTGGGTGTAGCGTCCCTGTTGAAAAACCCTTTACTTTTGTAGACTCCTCACTTCCTACCGAAATAGAAAATGCAGAAGACTTTCAGTTTAACTCATAAATGATCTACATATGGAAGCGCCTTTAAGAGAATAACGTTGATAGATGGGTCACTGGTATGATGAAGGACTGTAGAAAGAAGGGCCCGCCTAGGGAGCTCGAAAAGGCCCAAAGACCGAACTCTGTTGGAGTCGCGTTAGAAAGCGACGACGCAGGCATGTTTAAAGGTGATTGTAAATATAAAGCCTATTGAAGTCTATATTCGGAACTGCGCCGCCAAGCTTGTGCTCAGACCGAGAGAGCTTGGAATGAAAGATAACGTGTATGTTCACAGTTACATACATACATATGAGGAGCGTACACTGAGAAAGAGCTCAGAATACCTGTTACCAAGAATCTTTCAAGTTCGCTATCCCCTACGAGACGATTTGGAGGCGGACGCTAATTTTGAGCATGAGTAACCGCAGTCTTAATTGGAGTCTGGGATTCTTTCAGAGTCCTGTGCTACTATGATAGCCGCAAGTGAAATCCTGGAAGGGATTTACCGTCCTCGAAACTCAGGTCTTGTGTTCGAGGAAAGCGAGGACGATGTAACTGAATTAATGTTAATAATACCTGAATAAACTCTAGGCTCGTTACTAGGCGTTGACTTGGGCTTCCGGGCACCCTGATTGAGGTATCTCCAAAACATGTATTCTAAACTCATCAACTGCTTCTTCAGGTTTCGAAAAACTTTTACATCTAATTTTATTTTATAATTATAATCTTGGAAGACAACTGGTAAACAAATTGTTGTGTACCACTCAGAATTGACAGTTCTGCGTTGATCTAGTGCTACGGTTGAGACATTTCCAGTTTTTCCGAAAAAACAGGCGATCATTTGCTTGGAAGTGCCTCATGCGCGAGCAACTTTTATTGGATTTGGCTCATCTTGAAACTCCCATACATTCGACAGCTGTTTTCTTTCGGTCTCATACGCTCAAATCAACGATTCATCACCTGTCACGATGTCATAGACGAGTTTCGAGGCACCGCGACCGTATTTTTGGTACCAATCGACACGAGCCTTTTTTTGAGCGATTGACAAATTGTGTGGAATCCAATGGGAAAAATTTCTTTCACGGTCAAATGTTCATGCAGTATTGCTGGTCCCACTTATGCCTAAAGTTGTCTCAATCTCACGATAGGTCACATGGCGATACTGCAATATCAGTTGGCGCACAGCATCAATGGCTTTTGGAACAAAAACTGTCTTTGAACGATCTTCACGAAAATCGTCTTGGAGTGAACTACGACCTCGGTAAAATTCACCTTACCATCGATAAGCACTGGTCCTTGATGGAGCTTCATAGCCAAAAATTGAGTTAAGTTCATCGATGCACTGTTGTTGAGTTAATCCACGTCGAAAGTTATAAAAGATAATCGCACTAAAATGTTCGCGATTTAATTTAATTTTTTGGGCGAGATGAATCTTTTTAGTTACTGTAAACAACACAAATAGCGCTCGTATGTCAAAACGTTCTGAGTACGTATAACCTCAAAAATCTTAAGCTTTACGATAGAGCTGTCAGTTAGAAGATTGCAATACAAAAGCTGTCCAATCCCGAAATATAAAAGGCTACCCGTATTTAACGAAGGATTTTTCTCTCAAACACTCCAAGTATTGCCTTATTGACAAGCTAGACAGGAATAAACCGCTGGTGAGCGCCGATCGGGCGCGTATAAGGCGTAGGTTGATACCGTGGTTTCCTAGGTGGCCAAGGGCCTGCGGGTGAATGTCTTTGGTCTACTTGGTTCCCTACGTTTCCATTTTGTGCGTTGAACTATTCCCATGGTTCTACTAATGTGGTTCGTAAATAGTATGATGGATCTCCATATATATTCTTCGTATTTTGTTTCTTCTTCTCTCTTCTAGAGCAAACACAGAAGAGTTAAAGTCTCCAAGTCAAGCGGCTTGGAACCGAAAATTCCCTTCCAATCTAATGGTACATCACTTTTTTTAGGTATTTCTTAGGTCTTAGTCCATGTTTCCCTTTTTATACCCACCACCGAGGGATGGGGTATATTCATTTTGTCATTCCGTTTGCAACACATCGAAATATCCATCTCCGACCCTATAAAGTATATATATTCTTGATCAGCGTAAAGATCTAAGACGATCTAGACATGTCCGTTCGTCTGTCCGTATGTCTGTTGAAATCACGTTACAGTCTTAAAAAATTGAGATATTGAGCTGAAACTTTGCACATATTCTTTTTTTTCCATAAGCAGGTTAAGTTCGAAGATGGGCCAAATCGGACTATATCTAGATATAGCCCCCATATAGACCGATCCTCCGATTTAGGGTCTTCGACCCATAAAAGCCACATTTATTATCCGATATTGGTGAAATTTGGGACAGTGAGTTGTCTTAGGCCCTTCGACATCCTTCGCCAATTTGGCCCAGATCGGTCCAGTTTTGGAAATAGCTGCCATATAGACCGATCATCCGATTTAGGGTCTTAGACCCATAAAAGCCACATTTATTATCTGATTTTGCTGAAATTTCGGACAGTGAGTTGTCTTAGGCCTTTCGACGTCCTTCGCAAATTTGGCCCAGGTCGGTCCAGTTTTGGATATAGCTGCCATATAGACCGATCCTCCGATTTTGGGTCTTAGACCCTTAAAAGCCACATTTATTATCCGATTTTGCTGAAATTTGGGACAGTGAGTTGTCATAGGCCCTTCGACATCCTTTGCCAATTTGGCCCAGATCGATCCAGTTTTGGATATAGCTGCCATATAGACCGATCCTCCGTTTTTGGGTCTTAGACCCATAAAAGTCACATTTATTATCCGATTTTGCTAAACTTTGGGTCAGTGAGTTGTCTTAGGTCCTTCGACATCCTTTGTCAATTTGGCTCAGATCGGTTCAGATTTGGATATAGCTGCCATATAGACCGATCTCTCGATTTAAGGTTTTGAGCCCATAAAAGGCGCATTTATTGTCCGATGTCGCCGAAATTTGGGACAGTGAGTTGTGATAAAACTTTCGATATTATTTTTCTATTTGGCTCAGATCGGTCCAGATTTGGATATAGCTGCAATATAGACCGATCTCTTGATTTAAGGTTTTGTGGCCATAAAAGGCGCATTTATTGTCCGATTTTGCCGAAATTTGGGACAGTGAGTTGTGTTAGGCTCTTCGACGTGTATCTGCAACTTGGTCGAAATCGGTCCAGACCGATATCTCGATGAAAAGCCTTGGCCCAATAAAAAGCGCTTTTATAATCCGATTTCACTGAAATTTGACACTGTGATGTATGCTAGGCTTTTCGACGTCCGTGTCGTTTATTCAGAGCGGTTTATTTTTAGATATAGCTACTAAAAACAGCAAAATTTTGTTTTAGACAGTTGAACAATGACTTGTACTTATTAGTATTTGGTCCAAATCGGAACATATTTCTATATAGCTGCTAGGGGTCATAAGGTATGCATTTTTCCCCGGATTTGACGAAAGGTGGTTTATATATATACCCGAGGTGGTGGGTATCCAAAGTTCGGCCCGGCCGAACTTAACGCCTTTTTACTTGTTTACAGTTAAATTGATTGGAAATACTGGCTAAGGCCTTAGATTTTAACTAAATAAACAAACTATCCTCGTAACCCTCTCATTAATGTAACTAAAAATTTCGCTTCAAAGCTAAGCCAACGATTAAATACCTCCCATGGTTAATATGGCGCCAGCATAAAAACACTTTTCGCAACATTGCGTTAAAAAGTTGCGTTAACTCTCGGTTGGGGCTTTTGGGGTCCAGCTAACAGCCACTATCATATCGTTTAGATGTGAAAGCGTTGTATTTACTTCAATGGAAGATTACATGCCGCTAAGGCTGTATACTTCGTAGCCGAAGAAGTTAAAACTGCTGTTTATTTTGCCTTGCATGTTTTGAGGATATTCTAGGTGTGACACTTTAACTAAAGAAGTGGCCAAATGCAAGCATTTCAATCCTTTCCAATGTAATTCCTACTGTTTAGTGGTTTGCTTCGCTTCAAAGGAAAAGCTATGCCTGGCCCTCTTGCAGTCTCGATAAATATGCATTTAATCATTATTATCAGTGGCGTGATCCCACTGCGCTTCCTAAAATCTTAACATTCGTTAGCCACTTTAGGGCGTTGGTGAAGGGCTCCTCATACTTGGCTGGTGGCTGGTGGCTGGCGGTATGCCTTTCCTGTCTGTGTGTGAGGTATGATGTCGATGCAATTCAAAAGATTCCACGAAAAACGCCTCACCTGGCTTCCTTGTGTTATGGCCTCATGTCTTAAAGGATTGTTCATGTTTTTTTGCTTTGTTTTATTTCATCCAAAGTAACTTGCCTGCCATTTGCTGCTTGCCGCTGAAGTGCTTTATCGTGTAAATTAATGTGGTTTTTGTGGTCGATTTCTTTTTGTACGCCGACCATTGATGTGGAATTATTTTTATAGAATGGAACTTGTTAGGTGGCGGATTAAAATGCAATCATGATTTAAGGGACAAGATTTTAATTGAAAACAACTGCGACTTGCGGCAGAGACACGGTCCAAGTGTCATTGATGAAACTTTGGTGGTGCGATTTTTGCATTAGGAATATTGAAGGGTAAACATGGGCACACAAATGTTTCTTGAACATTTTTTGCATACTGTAAAGGGCAGTTGCAGGAAGCTATTTAAATCTATGTTTACTAGACTTGTGAAAAATTTCAAAGTTTTTTTTTTTTGCCGACAAAAAGGAAAATTCGAAAAAATAACCAACGCAACGGACAAAAGAGAAGGTCATCATATGTGAGACATACGTGTAGTCAACTGCTTCTGTATTTTACAATCGTTCAGGTTGGCGAGCTTGGATTGCAATTAGCCACTAAGGCCGCCTAAAGGGAATCCAGTCACGTGTACATCCATAAACTTGTGTCTTCTCCCCCCAAATGCGAGGGAATAACACAAAATGCTCTCGACCATCTTTAACCCATCGTCGTCATCATGAACCCTGCAGAAATTCACATTTCCTTATGTCCAGTGCGACGATAGGGACATGATATTGCAATGACCAGTTAGGAGGCCTATCTGAAGTCTGAAGTTATGCTTACTCAGCTTCAGAATTTGTGATGGCTTGTTACGTCTAACAATCGGCCTTGGCCACCATGCAACCTCCGGCCGCCCTCCTTGCCTCTTTCGCGCGGTAAAGGTAGAAAGCATCCACTTTACAAAGAAGCCAACAAGCGCTGATCAGCAATCCATTTCATCTTCCGTGTCTTCAGGATCCCCTTAACTTTACTTTACTTATGTTAATTGGCTGTGACAGAAAATTTGTACCACTAGCCGAATGTAGAATAAAGTTCTAAAAGCCTAGATCATCTGCGCTCTTTCCATAATCTCAGACACCAAGTTTCAAGGTGTCCCACTCTAATTGATCTTTTCATCGGGCTCTTCACCGTCCCTGTTTGCGTGTACCATTATGATCGCCTTCAAAAGACTTCTGCGCTGGAGCTTCTTTATTCGTTCTCATTACATGACCTATCCATCGCAATCGTTGTATTGTGATACGTTTAACTATTCTAACGCCGTCATATGGCGCATACTGTTCCTGGTTCATACGACGCCGATACTTGCCGTCAATGCAAACTGGTCAATAAATTTTAAGAAGAATCTTTCTCTCAAACAATCCAAACACTGCGTCGTGATCTTCGTCTGTCGAAAGTGGGTTTGTTTCTAAACTGCTTACTCAATCCAAAGTAGCATATGTTTGCCAGTATTATTCTTCGCTTCATTTTAAAACTGGTGTCAATCGTTTCGGCTATGGAGGTGGCTAGGTAGGTAGATAAAAAGCTGACTATCCCAACTTTCTCCATTTTCTTTATCTACTCGGTTGTACAAGGCTTTTTGGGTGTTGATACCATCCATTTCGTTTTATCTCCGTTTACTGCCAGACCCATAGTCAAACGGGTGCGAACCTTTGCTACAACACGGTAATGATGCGAATTTATATTTGCTCACGATCACCTTAAGAACGCTAAACCAGTTCGGAAGCTTAAATGATTGACTAATCCTAAGGAGCTCAATGAAGACACCTTCCCCGGTGCACCATTCAATTAAGTCCATCCGTTTATTAGGCAGGGCTTTGGAGTTTGACCCTTGACTACGACCCGGGGTCGGAATCGTTGTATTAAGCCGTTGTCGTAGTGTGGTTCGGAGTTGGGGCAAGAACGCTCATCTCCGAACCCAACTACGGCTAACTATTCCGATTTCCACTACGACGGCGGGCTCAAAACCTGGTCTCCGGTCAACACCGCAGCCATAAAAAAGTCAGGGAACCATCAGCCCAATCAAAAATGCCCAACTCATCCACAAGGTGCGAAACCCCTAGTACTTAGTCCATCATCTTGCATATAGCCTGCCGCCATGGCGCATAGCCAGCCCCCAGAATAGAAGGGTGTCTATAGTTTAAGAAACGCCAGATTCCTGACTACATTAGCCTAAGTGCGATCATCGTTCCCCATAGCCAACATAAAGGTACACAGACCTAACATTGAGTATGGCAATCAGCTCTTTTTCGAGCACACCTCTTTGCCGCTGATATTAGCATTGCCGCGATACCCTGTACCTTCTCGATAATTTTTCAGCCGTTGTACCCTCTGTCTAATGCCGTAATAATCATTCAGGATTCATAATCGGTCGAACAACAGTTGTAATCATCCAGGGAACTGTCCCGACTGAGCCTCCAATAACCTTCTATCGAGTCGCAATAGGATTCAATTCAGTTCTTTTCTGAAACTGTCCTCGACGATTTTTAACCATTGAAGGAGGAGCCTTCAATGGTTAAAAATCTCGCCCAGGTACTTTGCACCTAGAGAGACTGGTAATACTACCCTATCCAGGGCAGGTTGCCTGAAGACTTTCGGTTCTTGCTCATTGTCATATGCCATGGCCGTTGGCTACCGAGTAATGGTCCTTCTAGGCTTTGAGAGTAGCACTGACCATTGTTAGCGACTTCTTTATTCCAAACATGGGCACTCATGTGTTGTCTCCTGAGACAGGAATCTTTAACTCAACTTTTAGAGTAGGGAACAAATATGTTAAGTATTGTGGAGTTCACAAAAGAACCACAAACATTGGAACAGGCCAGCTTTCCGAAACCGATGAAGGGAACGTCGAAAAGGTATCCTTGCATCCTGATGGAGAGTCGAGCACCTCAAAGGGAAAGAATTATAAACGTCGGGACAAACCAGCTTTACGAAAACGATGATGATAACATTCAAATTGTATCCTTGGATCCTGATGGAAAGATGAACACCTCGAAGGATATCATCAAGTGGATAGTGGAACAGCGCAGGGCTATAAACGCTCGCCATGGTGTCTGAAGAAGATGAAACCATCCAATGTGACAATCCCTGAAAAGGGTTTTTCTGTCCACAGCCAGAAAGATTATGAAAATAACACAACGCAGACTACCGAGATATTATTCGAGAACAAGGATTGAAGACACCTCCGGGGAAGATAGAGCTGGTCCTTTGTACTGGGAGATATAAGATATAGGATTTTGGACTCCTATCTTTGGAGTCAAGAAGGCAAAATGTCTGGCCCTAGTCCTAGATTCAAAACTGTCCTGGAAAAGGAATACGGAGGGAAGAAGCCAAAATGCATGGGAAGCCTTCTACTCCTGCAGTAGTATGTTCGATAGGAGGTCCCCCATCTCGCACGAATACGATTTACTGAAAGTACATGGCAATTGTGAGACCAGTATATGGGACACTGGCATACTGTAGTACGCTTTGAACAGGGAGTTTCAGAATGTACAATGACTGACCTGCGTACAAATCACGGGAACGCTAAAAGGTTTAGAGACCCATTGAAGCCTATATTCAGAACTGTCACGCCTAGGTTTCGCTTATTAGACCAGATACGGCCACGGATATATTCTGGATACTATGGATGCGGTGGGCAAACTGAGGAGGGTCAGACAATCTAGTACTGAAACAAATTCAAAAAAGGTCATCGGGATTCACTTTCCCAGTTGAAAGAGAATGTGATATGAAGAATGAAACTGCGGTCTTTACAGATGGATCTAAGATGGAGTCATGGACAGGATCAGAGACACTCGATATCGGTAGGCCGTTGACACTGCTGGACTAGTGTATGGCTTCCAGTCGCAGGTCTGTGCCATTACGATAGCCGCAGATAAAATCCTTGAAAAGGATTGACAGTCTTCGAGACTAAGGATTATGTGGAGAGTATGGCGGCCCTCAAGGTCTTGGGTTTAAGCACAGTGAAGTCGAAGAGCATGACGGAGAGTTTGGAACCCTGAATAGACTCCAGGCTCGCAACAAAGCGCTAACGAATATCCAAAAAAGCTCTCCTCCACTGGGAACTAACCAGTCGCCGGTCTTTCATACAAACTACTTTTCAAACTACTGAATATCGAAAAGAGTGTCACCAGTCGCAATGCTTTGGCGAGCTGGGAGCCTTTTCATTGATAGGCTACTGCCAGGACACTCTCGCCTACCGCACGGGAGATAGAAGGAAATGCAGGACATCTAAAAGTCGGAAATCTGTACCATTGCGGTAGCCCCGGATAAAATCTTGGAAAGGGATTAATAGCCTTGCAGACTTAGGATTATGTGGAGAGTTTGGCGGCCCTCAAGGTCTTGGGTTCAAGCACTGTGAGGTCGAAGAGCATGACGGGGAGTTTGGAACCCTGAGTAGACTCCAAGCTCGCAACATAACGCTACTTGGGTTTTCCGGACACAATGCTATTCCGGCAATCGAGAAAATAAAGGAATATGCAAGAAAGCGCCCCTCCACTGGGAACAAACCAGTCCCCGGTCTTTCAGGGTGTGGCCAGTCGCAAAGCGGTGGCGAGCTGGGAGCCCTTTCATTGATGGCTACTACCAGGACCGGCCTACCGACCGGGAGAGTAGAAGCAAATGTAGGTCTTTTAAAAGGTCACTGAGTACTATAATCGGGTTTGAATAGAAGACTGTGCGATTGGAGTGCTGTGCAGAATGTCGCACCGTCTTGTTGAAACCCCATGTCATGCAAGTCAAGCTCTTGCATTTTGGGCAAAAATAAGTTGGACATCATCTCACGGTAGGGCTCACCATTTACAGTTATGTTACGATTCGCATCATCTTTGAAGAAGTACAATCCAATGATGTCACCAGCCCATAAACCGAACAAAATAGTGACTTTTCCTGGATGCTTCGAGATGCTCTTGCAATGCTTCTGGCTGACCTTCACTTCAAATCGACAAATCTGCAAAAATGAAAAAACAATGAGGAAAAATAAGCGCGCGATAAACTTTCTTAACAGAGGACGCATTTTGATAATAAAATTCAATAATTTGCAAGCGTTGTTCGTTTGTAAGACGATTGGTGGTTAAATTATAGACCCAACCAAAGATGTTTGACAGTAAAACAAAACACGAAACGTGCTTAAGCTGTTTAAACCAGTGTTGGCAAAAAGATTAAAGCTAAAAAACACCCCTTACTTAAAAAATGAAATAAAATATTGGGTTGCCCAAAAAATAATTGCGGATTTTTTAAAAGAAAGTAAATGCATTTTTAATAAAACTTAGAATGAACTTCAGTCAAATATACTTTTTTACACTTTTTTTCTAAAGCAAGCTAAAAGTAACAGCTGATAACTGACAGAAGAAAAAATGCAATTACAGAGTCACAAGCTGTGAAAAAATTTGTCAACGCCGACTATATGAAAAATCCGCAATTACTTTTTGGGCAACCCAATAAAAAAAAAAAAAAACCACCAAGGCTAATATGCGGTCTATAAAATGTTATGAGTATGGAAGAAGGAACCAGAAATATAAGAAGAAACTTCTTAAGAAAGATCTGAGGATAGACAAAATCTAAAATCTCGAAGCTTACACCACCATGGTTTTCGAAACTAGAAAATAAGCGCGCTTAATCGACGAGCATGGACAAAGTCTCTTCGTTCGGCCATGGAATGGTAAATTTCGTTTCAAACCTTCCACATAAATTAGTAACAACAAACGGAATGGCTAAGTAAATGTACCCTTTTCGCTATGGTGGATGTGGATGTCTAATGGCATACACCAAACAAGTTTGGGCTATTATAAACATAACCCGAATGTTCTGGAAATTATAGTAGTTAGGGATATTAGATACGCCAACTTATCCCCACTCCAAAATAAATCATTATTCCAATCTTACTTACATGCGATGTTCGATACTCCTCCCAATTTTTGTCATTTATCCAAATTGCATTCCATAAATCAATCTCCACTAAGCGCTAACTCAAAATGACTTTGAATCTTCTTTAGCAATTTTCAAAAAGTTCAAATGCTAATTAAATGCTTGCAGAATCTTAATTGGTTTGTTTGCTAGGTAGTAGAAAGATGGACAACATTACAAAACTTTAGCTAACACCTTGGTCTACCCTAAAATAGAAACGAAGTTACATGACGTCTGGCAACAATCGAATGTAAAAAAAACTCAAAATGAAACACAAAAAAGCAACGGAGCTAAGGAAACATTCCACACTGACATTGAGAGCTTGTACTTAAGTGCACGCACAGATCCTGCATGCATTCGCTAAAGCACTTTGAGTTATTTGTTCTAAGTTTGAAGCAGGCAGAGTGGCGACTATGCTGCTGTCAATTGGTCCTGCGCGTGGCTTTGTGTTTGGTGTGCCTTCGATGTGTTGTCATGCCATCGCTGGTACAGCTCACATTGAGGTGTGAAATCCTTAATTGGAAATCAATTGGTCCAAACAACAAGAACCATCTTTGACATCAAATGTGTTGATTTTGTTTATTGTCAATCTTCCCAGATATTGGGGTGGATAAGAAATTTTAGGAAAAAAGCCAATAAGTGTTAAAGTTCAGCTGGGCTGAAGCTTGAGTAGCCAAAGCAATGGATTTTATAATGAATGGTTTGTTCAGTATATAGGTCAACTAGCCTTTGGAGCTTTTACCTTAATAAGCCGCAAGCTAAAATATCGATACATTATGGGTGCAATAAAAGAAATAGAGTAGAAATTGACAAACAACAGGCGAGCATTTGATTTCCACTCCTATAGATGACCACCATAAATAGCCTATTAAGGATCCTTAATAAAGAGAAATATAAGACTGTAAAAAGCTTCAAAGTTGAAGACAACCATGATATAGGTTCCTGCCACTACACATAAAGCACGAATAGATTTGGTCGATGACATAGAAAAGGGTAGTAAGGGCATCCTTCCCTTAAAAAAAGGATGGTTTTACTTTTTATACCCACCACCGAAGGATGGGGGTATTTTTCGTTCCGTTTGCAACACATCGAAATATCCATTTCCGACCCTATAATGTATATATATTCTTGATCAGCGTAAAGATCTAAGACGATCTAGACATATCCGTCCGTCTGTCTGTTGAAATACGCTACAGATTTCAAAAATAGAGATATTGAGCTGAAACTTTGCATAGATTCTTTTTTTTTTTTGTCCATACGCAGGTTAAGTTCGAAGATGGGCTATATCGGACTATATCTTGATATAGCCCACATATAGACCGATCTGCCGATTTAGGGTCTTAGGCCAATAAAAGCCACATTTTTTATCCATTTTTTGCTGAAATTTAGGACACTGAGTTGTGCTAGCCCCTTCGACATCTTTCTTCAATTTGGCCCAGATTGGTCCAGATTTGGTCCATAGCTGACATATAGACCGATCCACCGATTTAGGGTCTTAGGCCAATAAAAGCCACATTTTTTATCAATTTTTTGCTGAAATTTAGGATAGTGAGTTGTGCTAGCCCCTTCGACATCCTTCTTCAATTTGGCCTAGATCGGTCCAAATTTGGCTTATAGCTGACATATAGACCGATTTAGGGTCTTAGGCCAATAAAAGCCACATTTATTATTCGATTTTGCTGAAATTTGGGACAGTTAGTTGTGTGAGGCCTTTCGACATCCTTCTTTAATTTGGCCTGGATCGGTCCAGATTTGGATATAGCTGCCATATAGATCGATCCTACGATTTAGGGTCTTAGGCCCATAAAAGGCCCATTTATTATCTAATTTTGCTGAAATTTGGGACAGTGAGATGTGTTACGCCTTTCAACATCCTTCGTCAATTTGGCTCATATCCGTCCAGATTTCGATATAGCTGCCATATAAACCAATCCTCCCATTTAGAGTCATAGGCCCATAAAAGACCCATTTATTATCCAATTTTGCTGAAATTTGGGACAGTGAGATGTGTTACGCCTTTCAACATCCTTCGTCAATTTGGCTCATATTCGTCCAGATTTGGATGTAGCTGCCATATAGACCGATCCTCCCATTTAGGATCTTAGGCCCATAAAAGTCACATATATTGTCCGATTTTGCTGAAATTTGGGACAGTGAGTTGTGTTAGGCCTTTCGACATCCTTCTTTAATTTGGCCTGGATCGGTCCAGATTTGGATATAGCTGCCATATAGACCGATCCCTCTATTTAAGGTTTTGGGCCCAAAAAAGGCGCATTTATTGTCCGATGTCGCCGAAATTTGGGACCGAGGGTTAAGTTAAGCGCCTCCACATATTTCTGCAATTTGGTCTAGATCGATTAAGATTTGCATATAGCTGCCATATAGATCGATTTAAAGTCTTGGTCCCAAAAAAGGAGCATTTATAGTCCGATTTAACTGAAATTCGACACATTAACATATGTAAAGGTTTTCGACATCCATGTTGTATATGGTTCAGATCGGTTTATTTTTAGGTATAGCTACTAAAAAGACCAATATTTTGTTTCACACAATTAAACAATGACTTGTACTTATTAGTATTTGGTCCAAATCGGATCATATTTCGTAATAACTGCTATGGGACATAAGGTATGAAATTTTCACCGGATTTTGATGAAAGGTGGTTTACATATATACTCGAGGTGGTGAGTATCCAAAGTTCGGCCCTGCCGGAACTTAACGCCTTTTTACTTGTTTTTTTTTCCTTTTTGGTACCTATAAATCCATTCCCTCGGGAAAGTGTACTTTTAGTACCCAATCCCTTGGGAAGGGTACTATTAGTACCCAATCTCTAGAGAAAGAATACTTTTAGCAACCCATCCCTTAGGAAGGGTACTTTTAGTACTGAATCCCTTAGAAGTTTTGTTGCATTTTCTTTGGCAACAGGAAGTTACTCACCTTTTCCTTAGTAATGGGTAATTTTAGTTCCCATTCCCTTGGGAAAGTTTTTTTTAGTACCCACTCTTTTGAGAGAAGGTAGTTTTAGTAAACACTAAAAAAAGGGTAGTTTAAGTAGCTTTCACTTGGTAACGGGTAGTTTAAGAATCCTTTCCCTTGAAAACGGGTAATTTTCCCTTGGAAACGGGTAGTTTAAGTACCCTTTCCCTTAAGATAGATTTGTTTTTGTAACCATTCATTTTTGTACCCATTCCACTAGGACAGGACAGTTTTAGTACCCATTTCTTTAAGAAAGGGTAGTTTTAGTACTCTTTACCTTAAGAAAGGTTAGTTTTAGTACTCTTTGCTAGAGATGGGCAATGGGTAAATACCCATACCTGGTAAAATGGGCAAATAACCGCATATTTACCCATTTATACCCAAAAGCTGGGTATTTATAATTTTTCGGATATTTTGGGTAAGGGAATGGTTACTTAGTAACCATTTCCTTGGAAACGGGTAGTTTGAGTAACCTTTTCCTGGGAAGTGGGTAGTCCACGTATATCGTATATTGGGTTGCCCAAAAAGTAATTGCGGATTTTTTAAAAGAAAGTAAATGCATTTTTAATAAAACTTAGAATGAACTTTAATCAAATATACTTTTTTATACTAAAAGTAACAGCTAATAACTGATAGAAGAAAGAATGCAATAACACAGTCACAAGCTGTGAAAAAATTTTTCAACGCCGACTATATGAAAAATCCAACCCAATAGTATCTCACAAATGTTGGCAGCATTGGAAGGGGATAACCACCGCTGAAAACCTTTTCTGATGATCTTGCCAGGATTCGAACCCAGGCGTTTAGCGTCATGGGCGCACATGCTAACCTCTGCACTACGATGGCCTCCCTTAAGGGAATTCAGGCATGGAAAAATGTTTTCACCCATCATCCTGTGTCTTCTTATTGTCATTGCGGGGCAGTGACACCAAAGGTGCCCGGCAGTCTCCAACTCCTCCTCGCACACCTGGCAGAAGTCCACCTCTCTTTGCGTACAGCCTAAGTCCAAATACCTGATATTGAAATTACCTATCAGGACTTTTATCAGCAGCCCGTAGTCATGCTTCCTCATGCCCAGGATAAGCGACGTTCTTCCGCGAAATACTCGATCACCAGGCCTTTGAAACCCTGCAATACAAAAACAGCTAACGCCTCATCATAGAAGCTCGTGGGGTCATCATAGAAGGCGTGTACTTTGCCAAAAATCTGGCACAGCGAAGGACTGATTCAGTAACAAAATCGGCGCTCAAGAACGATACAATCATGGCCAGCTCGTCGACCGCTTCGTTCCCCGCCACCAGTTTGTAGCCTGCTGGGACCCAGCAGAGCCTGACAAGCTCTCCCATGATTTGAAGCTCTATGAATCACCTAACCCATCTCGACCTTCCATGGCATGACGCTAGAGCCTTCAGCGCCGACTGACTATCCACTCAAGTGTATCGTGACAGTCTTAGCAGGCGGCGGCTGTCGCATCAACATCCACATGAAAGACGCAACAATCGTCTAGAAGCCCTGATTCAACGAATTCATGTCCCCCTTTGCCCTTATTCCTTAATGGAATGTTCAGGGGCAAATTTGCTTATTGTTCTCCACAGAAGTTCCCAGCAAGGTCGGGTTTATCCAAACCCAGAGATCCTTTTTCGGGGAAAAGAAGTCCAACCTGTCAACAAGAAAGAACTCCCTTATTATAGGAACCAACTGTCGAAGAACTTTTGCCACCCTGATTGATGTATCTCCAAAACATGCATTCTGAATGCATCAACCGCTGCTTACGGTGTCGAAAAACTTTGACAGCAGTTGTTTCGTATTTTTAGAGCATTTCTTTCGACCAATCGACACAAGCCTTTTTTGAGTTGTAAACAATAATCCCACCAAAATGTTCACGATTTAATTCCATTTTTTGGGCGAGATGAAAATTTTATTTACGCCCAGAGTACGTATAACCTCAAAGATGTCAAGCTTGACGATATAGATGTGAGTTGGCAAATTGCAACACAAGGGTTATCCAACCCGAAATATAAGGGGAAACCCTCGTATAGTCAGTCGCGCTGCTTGGAGTATACCGTCACTTCGCAGCTCTATTCCAGCCACTTCGCATCTCTATTTCAGATTCAGTGAATGCCCAATATTTGTGCTGCTTGACTTCCTTAGTCAAAGGGCGATCTTCGTTGCTCACATCCAACAAACAGGTGCAAGGCCGAAGATCGGGAATTTAATTCAACGCCTCTCTCAGGGCACTTCTCCTTGCCCCTGTACCTTCTCGATCGTCTTAGGGAGGGCACATTTGTTTAGAGCCCGATGCCACACCAGACGATGCCAAGTCTAGCAATAATGAAAACATCCTGTCTACTGTCCACGGCCTAAGCCCCCACTCCTTCCTCATGATTCGTCTCGTCGTGATTCAGTTACATCTCCGCATCCTATGAAGTCAGCTTTTGTCCCGGTGTTCCCAGACTCAGGAGCCACCACTCAGCTTCATCCAAAAATAAATTTGGCCCTTTTTACTTACAGTCACTAACTCCCGGGGAGCTGTTTGCGAGCAACTAGGGAAACTCGTTGTTCGAAGGTTCAAGCCTTGCTTAACCTACTGTCACACAAAGAAATTCCCTTGCCTAGGCCGCAAACACGATAGATCGTACTTTTGGTGAAGCAAAGAAGAGCAGCAATATATCTCGTCTAGAGTTTTGTACCCCAATTTTCATACCCATTTCGTTGATTACTGAGGTGGCACGTTTCATTGGAGCCAAATCACATTTCTAAACACTTCTCTGATTTCCTTCCTCATCTCCTCATTGCACATCCGTGGCACGTCAACAAAATTCCAAAAAGCGCGTTAATGACACATCATGTGCATTTCAAAGGCCAACAGATAAACACCAGGAAAATAGGAAGAAATAAAAAATCTTGTATGCTACACTGGAAAAAATTTTATTTTCTTTACATTTCTTGTAAATTCTTAACATATTCAAGTACATAATCATCTTAAAGTCAAATATCAGCTGAGGCTGTAAAAATCTTCGAAATGAGCACTGCTTGAAATTAACATGCATATTCTCCTGCCATTTCTTTAAGTGTAAACCAAAGGCTTAAAAGAAGAGATCACCAATTCCAATATCATCATGGGTGAAAAAAAAAATTGGTTGAACGAAAAACATTGTCCGTGTTTTGATGCGAGTAACATGTCACACATCAAGAAGCCTTTCAAAAAAAAAATGCCACAGCCGATAGAGCACAACACTTTGCACGTAAAGGGATGCCAAGATCGGCACTTTTATCGAACCCATTACATTCGAAGGCTGAAGGTGACGACGATTCATCCATCCATGGCCTTTAAACATGTTACCTTAATCGTCTGTGTAGCTAAGAGCGACAAAACTGAGCTGCTTACTGCATAGACAGCGCAACATCAACAACAATTGGTTGTTGTTTCTATTTCGCGTTCGTTTCATTTCATTTGCCGCCGCTTCAATACGAGACATAAATTAAATATTGTCGTTCATTGTCACCTCAAATTACAAAAATCCTTTTAAGGTGTCATTGTTAAAGGTATCATCAACACTGCCAGGCAGAGAATTCTTTAACATGATGTGGAGAAGATTTTGAATTGGAGAGTGTTTTGTTTCTTGTAATTTGGTGCCAAGCCAAGTATAAGGACTTTAGAGCATAGCAGGTGTTTTTGTTTAGATTCCAAATTATGTATCATAAGGGAGGAAGACATTCCTTCTCGATCAATGGCAAGCCCAAGGGGTCCAAAAAATCCTTAAGATTTTGAATTCATACATGCAATGGGACAGAAATCCCGAAATCCACGAAAATAAGAAGGAAAAAAAAAGAACTGAGGTCACCGTAGCGCAGAGATTAGCATACCCGCCTTTGACGCTGAACGCCTGGGTTCGAATCCTGACGAGAACTTAAAAAAAAATTTTTAGCAGCGGTTATCCCCTCTTAATGCTGGCGATATTTGTGAGGCACTTTGCCATGTAAGAACTTCTCTGCAAAGAGGTGCCGCATGCCGTTCGGACCCGTTTATAAAAAGGAGGCCCCTTATCATTGAGCTTAAACTTGAATCGGATATAACTCAAAGATATGTGAGAAGTTTGCCTCTGTTGTTTATGGAATGTTCATGGGCAAATTTACATTTATGAAGGAACCGAAGACATGCATGGATCATATTGAACTGCAGCAGCCTCTAATACCTCATTGAGCCCAAGGCTAGGTTGGTTGTTTCACATGGTGGCTATAAACCCAAAGTACTATTGAGTTGCCCAAAAAGTAATTGCGGATTTTTCATATAGTCGGCGTTGACAAATTTTCTCACAGCTTGTGACTCTGTAATTGCATTCTTTCTTCTATCAGTTATCAGCTGTTACTTTTAGCTTGCTTTAGAAAAAAAAGTGTAAAAGAAGTATATTTGATTAAAGTTCATTCGAAGTTTTATTAAAAATGCATTTACATTCTTTTAAAAAATCCGCAATTACTTTTTGGGCGACCCAATACAATTTTTGTTAATATAAACAAATTTTCCCATGAACATTCCACTAAAGAACAGGGGCAAACTTCTAAAATATCAAATGAGTGCAGTCCAATGATAAGGGGCCTCCTTTTTATAGCCAAGTTCGAACGGCGTGCCGCAGTGCGACACCTCTTTGGAGAGAAGTTCTACATGGCATTGTATCTCACAAATGTTACCAGTATTAGGAGGGAAAAACCATCGATGAAAATTTTTCTGATGGTCTCGCCAGGATTCGAACCCAGGCGTTCAGCATCATGGGCGGACATGCTAACCTCTGCGCTACGGTGGCCTGCACGGTGTTAACATACCGTTTTGAAAACCACATCATCCGAGTGAAGGCAGCTATTTCAATATGGCCATGAAGGAATAGACGACCCAGTCCTTAAAGTCTTTGTTTCATCAGCGCAGATCATGGAATATATTCAACAGTCTTCTTTTCTTTTTCGATAATGGTAGCAAGATTTCAGACGCTTTATTACATTACATGTCTAGCGGATATGATGATAGCCCTATTGGTATAACGTTATCCAGCCTTGTCTATGAGCATCACACTTATTTACCTCCAGCTCAATAAGTGGGCACCAGCCACTGGTAAATTAAGCTCTCCGCGTTTTGTAGCATCCTTGGTATAACACTATCCGGCACCAGGAATTTGTAAGGTAAAAAGCTTGACGAGGTGCAGACATCCCTTTTTTTATAGGTGGAGCTCGAGTGATACTTTTTCATTACTTTGCTGAGCTTGACGGATGGATCAAAGCTAGGGGACAGAGTGGAACTGGGGGTCTATATTGAAAACCCAGGGACTGAGATCTGCTTTAGACTGCCTGACCATAATACGGTCCTGCAGGCGGAGATCCGGGCTATCATGGAATGCGTGAAGTGGTGTGGTGCTAACGTCGAGTGTGAACACTCGACTGTAGAACACCCGACACTAAAATTGCCATAAGGACAATAAAAACCAGGGCGGTAAGGTCACGAATAGTTTTGCAGTGTAAGAAGGAGATTAACGCCTTCTCTGAGGATGCCACAATCCGCATTGTTTGGGTGTCGGGTCATAAAAAAGTAAGAGGGAATGAAAGGGCAGGTGTTTTGGCAGTAAAGGCCAGAGAACTGCCGCCGATAAACTTGGTTAGCTCTAAGCCTTTCGGGTCGACACAGTCCGATTAAAGGGCGTGAGCGACAAAAGCGCTTGTAAAACTTTGCAAAAGCGAGTCGGTAGGACGGCGAAAATCCTATGGGGTAATCCGGATCATGAGAGGACGAGGCTATTGCTGAATGGAAGTAAAAAGGAGGTCAGTATAACTTTTGGTGTCATAACGGGACACATAAGACTACAAGCTCACTTGTGCAAAATCAGCGCGGCAAGTGATAGCATGTGTAAGGCATGTGGCGAAGATGATGAGTCGTTGGAGAATTTCCTATGTCATTGCCCGGCTTTCGCCGCAAACAGACACCGGTACTTAGGTGCGGACACGATACCAGACTTGGTTATGTAGGTCGGGAGAGGTATGGAAAATAATTAAAGATTTTGTTAGTACACGCAATTCCTAATTTACAATCTTCTTTTTCGAGGTTACCTTTTAGTTTTTAGAGCGCAAAACCAATCGATAACTGGCTTAGATGTATGTCCATAGTGGCATGGGTGGGATTAATATATGCATTCTCTTTTCAACCTATCTACTGAGCATGCCTGTAACTCTCATGTTCTCCAGTGATTCACAGAATTCACACAAGGAATGGTTTTTATACCCACCACCGAAGGATGGGGGTATATTCAGTTTGACATTCCGTTTGCAACACATCGAAATATCCATTTAAAGTATATATATTCTTGATCAGCGTAAAAATCTAAGACGATCTAGACATGTCCGTCCGTCTGTCCGTCTGTCTGTTGAAATCACGCTACAGTCTTCAAAAATAGAGATATTGAGCTGAAACTTTGCACAGATTCTTTTTTTGTCCATAAGCAGGTTAAGTTCGAAGATGGGCTATATCGGACTATATCTTGATATAGCGCCCATAAGACCGATCCGCCGATTTAGGGTCTTAGGCCCATAAAAGCCACATTTATTATCCGATTTTGCTGAAATTTGGGAGAGTGAGTTATGTTAGGCCCCTCGACATCCTTCGTCAATTTGGCCCAGATTGGTCCAGATTTGGATATAGCTGCCATATAGACCGATCCTACGATTTAGGGTCCTAGGCCCATAAAAGCCACATTTATTATCCGATTTTGCTGAAATTTGGGACAGTGAGTTGTGATAAGCCCTTAGACATCCCTTGTCTATTGGGGTCAGATCGGTCCAGATTTGGATATAGCTGCCATATAGACCGATCTCTCGATTAAAGGTTTTGGGCCCATAAAAGGCGCATTTATTGTCCGATGTGGCCGAAATTAGGGACAGTGGGTTAAATTAAGCCCTTCGACATACTTCTGCAATAGAGCACAGATCGGTTCAGATTTGGATATAGCTGCCATATAGCCCAATCTCTCGATCTAAGGTTTTGAGGTCATAAAAAGCGCGTTTATTGTCCGATGACGCCGAAATTTGGGACGGTGAGTTGTGTTAGTCCCTTCGATATCCTTTGAAAGTTTGATCTAGATCCGTCCAGGTCTGCCATATAGACCGATATCCCGATTTATAGTCTTGATCCCATAAAGTCGCATTTATAATCCGATTTCACTTAAATTTTACACAGTGACTTATGCTAAGCATTTCGACATCCGTTTAGTGCATGGTTCAAATCGGTTTAATTTTAGATATAGCTACTTAAAAGACCAATATTTTGTTATACGCAATTGAAAAATGACTTATACTTATAAGTATTTGGTCCAAATCGGAAGATATTTCGATATAGCTGCTATGGGGCATTACGTATGCATTTTTCACCGGATTTTGACGAAAGTTGTTTAACATATATACCCGAGGTGGTGTGTATCCAAAGTTCAGCCCGGCCGAACTTAACGCCTTTTTACTTGTTTCTATTGATGTGACCTTTTTCTACTGCTAAGCTTATCCTCGTATGGCCGCCAGCATCTGACTTCCATTGAAAGCGTTTCGCAAGAACTTTAGCCTGTTGCATTTTCGTCGCTTTTCCAGCCGTTTCACTCTCCCACACTATAACGGGCGCGATCGTCGCCCACTGGCTTGGATCGCGCTGCGTCACCTTGGAGGACAGGTTCTAGCTCTCACAGTTAAGTCGTCCGCCTACTCGTTGCCCTTTAATGGCCCCTATGGCCCAGCACCCAAACGATACGGATTTTGTCATACTCAGAAAAGGCGTTAATCTCCAGCCGTCGTAGTAGCCGAGTTGTGTAGCCGAGTTGATGGCATGCTCGCCAAACCAATCGTGAGTTCGATCCCAACCGCCTGATTTGTCGCTTCTGTAATATCACAGCGGTCTAAAATAGTCTAAGTGAGTCTGTTTAGAGTATAACGTGAAAAACTGGACTTTTTTGCGTATTGTGGTCAAAAAAATTTATTAGTCGCTATTGAAAAATGTTGATTGAATACTTTAAGTTTCATAAAGAGGACATGTTGAGGATATGTGAGGAAGATATGTCAATCTAAACGGGTGTTATATGAACTGCAAAATAGGCATTCTTTATGAAAAAATTTGGATTAAGTTTTTTTACTTCATCAGTCCCCTAAACACATGAAAAAAGTGTTTTGGTCCAAACAGTATTTGTAGCCTCCGCACCCAATTCACTTAACAACGATGATTTTTAAATCATCTTTGTCCGAAATGGGTATTTTGGGGATTTTTGTGAAAAAAATTTTAAAAAAATTTTCGTTTTCAAAGCGTTTTCAGGTTTTTTCGATTCTATCCCACAGTGTATCGTCTACCAATGTCTCCGTTTGGTTATCAGTTTTCAAGAGAAACGTTTTCATCTTAGCTGCATCAATAACGCTGTCGATCTGATCGCAGAAAATCTTCCAGGAACTATGCTTTCCCGCTCTGATTATCTTATTGTATTCCCTAAGTCTATCGTAGTATACGTTTCAGTATATTGCCGATTTCATATGGAGACCTGAGGACTTCTTTCCCGACATTGCGAACCTCCCCGGTCATCTCAGGCTTTTGCTGGCATGATTTCCTTTCTTGAAGTGGACAACTATCTTCGAAAGATGCCACTACTAAAGTAGTAATCCAATCCAAATCATCTTGCTCAAGTCCTGCGGCATATAGTGTTCACCTTATCGAATTTCGGCCATGGCGTGTTTTTCTAACCCTTATGCAACGATGCTTTGACAGGGAGTGTTCATTAAAGGCTCTTCCCTGCAGTTCATCGATCAAAATTTCCGAACATTTTGTCACATCTACAACCATCTTCCTACTTCTGTTAGCAGGTTGGTATTTTGCCTCTATTTTGTGTCATTAGGTCATTAATATTAAAAAATTCTAGCAGGGCTTGCACCTTAGAAAAAAATCCTTCACAAGTGTTCATCACTCTGAGGAAAAGTGGTGCCGCTTTGCCTTTTTAGAAACGCAAAATTTTCAATGAATCGAAAAACACCTGAAGAACACAGGTGCCATAGCCAAAGCAAACCACTTCAAATCTTACCAGCAATCTCAAAAGTAGTGATTGAGTCTCAAGATTTCCGGCAAGGACGCTTAGAAACTCTCTCTCTCTCTCTCTCTCTCCCTATCTATTTAATGTAATGTCTGCATGGAATAAACAAACCCCAAAGAGTTATCCGGAAAACAAGTGACTTCATTTTGCTTCGTTCATGCTAACTGAATACGAGGAAAATTCAAGGGCAACTCATAAAATGGAAATTCTCTTATCTGGGTCATATCAATGGCACTATACATGAAGAATGAAGTCTGTCTTGCAGTCCTTGCTTCGCCTTCCGTTGCAGCAGGAACTGCCAGTTTGTGGTGTTTGGGCTATTACACGCTCAAATACACTTCAGTTCGTATCTAAATAACAACATGCGCACACCAACACTTGCACAAAACCCCAACGGCCAAAGGATACAAATACAATGTTGCTATATCAACGACAGCATGGCAAGTAGCATCATAAACTCGTCCTTAAGACGACACGAGATGTCGTTGCTTGGCAAATGGTGAATTCGTAAATGGTGCCACAAATGCGGTCGGAAACAGAGGACATGATGTGACCTAATAAATTACTGCTAGACACGATGATACAGGCATTTCTTCAAACAGCATACACTAGGAGAAAATTGAATATGACCAGAGGGTTATACAACACAAAGGTTGGTATACACTCAAGATTCTATTGGAATTTATAATAATGACATACTTCGTGGTAAATGTTAAAATGTCAGCGCATTACACCAGAGTTGGAATTCTAAAAATATTGATAGGTTAGAATAGACTGAAAAGAGGGTGCAGTAATCGGCTTGTTGTGCGCTCTAAAAACTAAAAAGTAGCCTCAAAAAAGAAAAATTTAAGTTAGGAATTCCGTGCTACTGACAAAATCTTTAATTGTTTACCATACCACTCCCCTAAGTTGGTTCATATATTATGTGTCCACCTAAGTACCGGTGTCTGTTAGCCGCGCAAGCCGGGCAATGACATAGGAAATGCTCCAACGTCTCATCATCTTCCCCACATGCCCCACACATACCATCACTTGCCGCACCGATTATGCATAAGTGAGCTCGTAGTCCTATTTGTCCCGCTATGACACCAAAAGCTTTACTGACTTCCTCCTTACTTCCTTTCAGTAATAGTCTCTTCCTCTCACGATTAAGATAGCCCCATAGGATTTCGCCGTTCTACCGACTGTTCGCTGCTCCACAGTGTTGTCGCCCACACCCTTAAATCAGACTGAGTCGATTTAAAAGGCTTCGGGATAACCAAGTTTATCGACGGCAATGCTCTGGCCTTTACCGCCAAATCATCTGCCCTTTCATTTCCCTTTACTTCGTATGGCCCGGCAACCAAACGATGCTGATTGTGCCATCCTCAGAGAAGGCGTTAATCTCCTTCTTACACTCTTCGTGACCTTACCGTCGTGGTTGTTATTGTCCTTTTGGACATTTTACTGTCCGTAAAGATGTTCATACTTGACGTCCTTGCGTTAGCACCACACCACCTCACGCATTCCGTGATTCCCCGGATCACCGCCTGCAGGATCGTATTATGGTCAGGTAGTCTAAAACAGATCTCCGTCCCTGGGTTCTCAATGCAGAAACCCCGGACCACTCTATCGTCTAGCTTTGATCCATCCGTGTAACATGATCTTCCAGATGGCAATACTAGGGTTCCGTCATTCCAAGACTGTGCCGCTGGCAGCAGTGCCTCGCACTCGACCTCAAGGTTCATTTCAGGTATCCGATCGGAAACCTCTTATTTTCCCTCCAGATTTCCTATCGTCGCCCCGATTATACCGCGATGGTATGAGCTGCTCCCATCCTCAATTCATTCTCCCATCGCCTTAAGTCTCATGGCCGCAGTGGGTGCCTCATACTTAATCTGTACGTCTATGGGTCGGATATCTAGAATATTCTCCAGTGCCCTAGTGGGCAAGGTTTTCATAGCTCCGCCTATGAATAGACAACATGTTCTCTGAACTTGTTGTTTGGTCCTAATATTACACTTTTTCTCCTAGCAGTCCACCAAACTACTGAGACGTAAGTAGGTTAGTCCATTGTGATACCACAGTAGTGACAGACCAAGACTTTTGGCGTGAATCGAACGCACGACCCCTACACTGGTATTCCATTCACGCTACCAACTCGGCTACCGGGGCGCCCGTAAGGTATTGGCGTAAGTAAGTATTGGTCTAATCATGCTCATGTAGAGACAGTGAACTATCCTCGGATTCAGGCCCCATTTCGAGCCTACGGCCCATCTACATAGTACCCAACATCCGTGAGCTTTCTCAGTACGCTCCTAAATGTGACACTTCCAATTACTTAAGATCACTCCTAAGTAGTTGAAATTGTCAGATATCGAAATCGTTTTATTGAGGAAATGTGGTGCGTCAAATTGGCCCATCTTCGTCTTCCTCGTGAACAGGCATATTTCAGTCTTCTCTGAGTTAACATTGAGACCAAGACCCTTTCGGCCCTTCTGCATAACTGGTTCGATTCCTTCCTCCTTAGAAGTATTATAACATCGTTTGCCTAGCAGACAGGCTCAAATCCTAAATACGTGTCCACTCTTTGTTGAGTGGACACGCATTTCGACCGTGTCCAACGATATGTTCTTCAATTCTACAACGAAGATCATTTTTGGCTCAATGGGTGCGTAAATAAGCAGAATTTTCGATTTTGGAGTGAAGATGCGGTTTATGGACCGGTGGCAGCATTGGACCGTACTTCTTCAAAGATGATGCAAATCATAACGTTACGTGTTTGCGAGCCGAACGCCGGGTAAACGCACAACTGACTGGCTCACTTTATCGATATTTTCCGGTGTTCTGATGGTACGTTGAAATCCATTTCTGGTTAAAGAGACACTTTCCCACTCCCGAAATGAGTTAACCCACGATATAATCGAATTACGCCCAGGAACGAGTCTGTGAGGAGGAATTTCAAAGCGAGCGAGGAAGGCACGCTGTGTAGCAACAAGTGAGCGATCTTCGTCCTCGACGGCGAAGACCCATTGCTCCCTAGACCAGATCATGATGGGAACTGACTGGAGAAGAGAAGCAAAAATGGGGACTTCTCCCTCCAAATGCGCCATCTCTCGCCCCAGACATGGCTAGATCGACTCAAAGTGTCACTGCAATCAAGAATATGTAAAGGGTGATTTTTAGCTATTGCCGAAGCATTGCAATTGCCACCAATGCATCCAGAAAAAGTCACAGTTTGGTGCGGTTTGTAGGCTGGTGGCATCATTGGACCGTACTTCTTCAAAGATGATGCTAATAGTAACGTAACTGTGAACGGTGAACGCTATCCCACATGATATCCAACTTTTTTTGCCCGAAATGCAAAAGCATGACTTCCATGACATGTGGTTTCAACAAGACGGTGCCACACAGCACGCGTAACAATCGACTTATTGAGAGGCGAGTTCGGTTTAACGCCTTTAAACTAATTTTTGTGGGGATATGTTAAAGCTCACTTTTATACAGACAACCCCGCTTCAATTGACGCATTGGAAGACAACATTGAAGAATTTATTCGTGAGACACCGGCCGAAATGTTGGAAAGAGTATGCCAAAATTGGACTTAGCGGATGGACCATTTGGGGCGAAGTCACCGTCAACATTTGCATGAGATAATCTTCAAAGGTACGATTCAAATAAAAATTTCATGAATTGTTCTGAATTTTATGTGGGTTTCTTAACATTCCTACAACTCTTAAAAAGTCACCCTTTATATGTACTTTATGGGGTCTTAGGAACAATATTTCGATATGTGACGAATGGATTGAAGAAGATAGTATATCCCCTTTTTAAGATGGAGGGTATAAAAATTGCTCTTAGTTTATTAAATGCCAGTGTAATGGCTCACACTAAACTTGTCTAAAGCAGAGCATGACTCATTTGAAATTCCTCTGTTTTCGCCTTTTATCTGTCCGTCTGTCCTTCCCATGTGTCTTCTCGTAGTCGTCTTCGTCGTCGTCGTCGACGTCCTTCCTTCCTTTCCAATGCATTGCGTGTGTATTTTGGGATTTAGACAAGTGTTTTCTTCTCCTTCATCAGCATGTTGCCGGGCCCAGCACAGCACAGCATGTGCATTGAATGAAATGTTTTTGTTGTTGATCCTTGTCAAGATGGATGAATGGTATGGCGGAGCGTAGAAATGTGTGTGCTGCTTCTGTGGCTGTTAAGTAATTAGTTGGTGTGGCCTGCGTTCTTTGGCATCTCAGCCAAGTGCAATTTCATAAGCAACCACCCTGAATAAGGATGTAGGACTTTAACAACCCTATATCCTTTGGCTGATGTAGAAAACAAAACAAACGGCATAGAAAATTGTATGTGGCACACAGTGGTTAGCTTGAGGAAACATAAAATGAGTACAAATATAAAAAGCAATAACTCCAGCTGAGAATCCACCATAACTCCTACTTGAACCACTGTACTTAAGTATCAGTTGCTATGCGTAAACATTACCTGCATTGCCAAGACGTGTTTATGTTGGCATTTTGTGTCTTTTGCTGCTTTTCTTGAACCACCAGAAATTCCAATTCATTCCGGTCCTCCGTGTTGTCTACAATTTTAATAATTCTCCCCAAAGACCTGATGGTTCTTTGTGTGTCTGTTTTTTTTTTTCAATATTTTTATTTTTTTTCATCTTATGTTGGCTGCCTCAGCAAAAGTGGCTTCATCTGTTCTTGGCTTGCTGCATACAAATGTAGCCAACATTTGTCGTCCTCAATGTCATAATCGTTGTCTCTCAACATGGCCTCAGGTGTTTTTTGGCACTTGCCACAAAAATGCCCATCTCCATACCATTGGCAGCTGATCTCGTACACAACCACCATTTTAATAGCCGTACGCAATTCTCGTACCAGCAGCTAAATACAAGCAGCATTTATTTGCCACAAAAGACTGGGGAAAAAATGATAATAAAACATTTGGTTTTGGTGTCCTTTCGCCAATTTGGTTTTTATATTCATTTGCTATTGACAATTGCCACTTTTATAACTTCATAACCATCTGCTTTATCTTAATATCAGATTCTATTGATTTTTACGTAACAAAGAAGCGGGCTTAGTGGAGTGGAAAACTTTCGTTAGCGCCTTAAAATACAATTTCATAGGAACTCTCTAGAATTTTGTACACCAAGGTTTGGCAAGAGGTAGGTTAGGATAAGAAAGAGTGTCAGCCCTTTACAAGCTCACTTGGACAATTTGACGATCATTGTGATAACACAGCAGCAACCGACCAAGGCCTCTAGTGGGAACCAAACCCACAACCCCGCACTGGCAATCCGAGCACTCTACAAACTCGGTTACCGAGGCGCCTTTAACAAAGAGTAAGAGCCGAGTAAAATCTAGGGTGATCAATGAACAAACTTTGCCAAAGCCAACATTTCATTCAAATGTTAATTCAAAACAAAATTTTAGTAAAATTCTTCAGTCCGATTTAAGTTTAAGCTCAAGGCTGATAATCTATGCAGGATTATCTATGCAAAGTTTAACCTCAATGCTTATCATTGAGCTTAAACTTGAATCAGACTGCACTCATTGATATGTGAGAAGATTGCCCCTGTTCCTTAGCGGGAGGTTCATGTGAACAACTTGCAATCCTGCCCACCGGGAGATATTTGGGTAGAACCCTGTGCGATGTAGTGCGGCAACCATAGTTCGTATCTCTTCGTTGGCCCTTTCATGCCCAAAAATCCGCTCCAGAGCACCTTATGGGCTTTGCATTTTTTGGCCGGGTTCGAACGGCGTGGCTCTTTGGAGAGAGGATTTTACATGTCATAGTACCTCACAAATGTTGCCAGCTTTATGAGGGGGGAACACATCGCTGAAAATTTTTACTGATGTTCTCTCCCAGGCGACCAGCATCATAGGCGGACATGCTAACCTCCACGCTACGATGTCCTCCCGGTGGGCAAATGCAAATTTTGCCCACGAACATTCCCCTAAGGAACAGTCCGATTCAAGTTTTAAGCTCACTGATAAGGGGCCTCCTTTTTATAGACGATTCCGAACGGCGTGCCGCAGTGCGACACCTTTTTGGAGAGAAGTTTAACATGGCATAGTACCTCACAAATGTTGCCAGCATTAGGAGTGGAAAATCTCCGTTGATAATTTTTTTCTGATGTTCTTGCCAGGATTCGAACCCAGGCGATCAGCATTAGGAGGGGAAAATCTCCGTTGATAATTTTTTTCTGATGTTGTCGCCAGGATTCGAACCCAGGCGATCAGCGTCATAGGCGGATATGCTAATCTCAACGCTACGATGTCCTCCCGGTGGGCTGGATTATCTGATCAAATTTTTTCAGGCAGTGTATTCGAAGGCAGGTGAAAAGTGGAATGCCTGAAGGTGGGTTGTTCTCACCGATTATCTGGAACCTCATGATAAACAAAGACCTATTGTAACTAAACAACGATGGCAAAATGTCTTCATACTGATCCGAAGTATATGCCGAGAGTTCATAGTAAGGTTACTGAAGAGACTATGGAGGTGAACTCGAGAAATAAGATGAGGACAAGAAGGTCATCGTGGCGCGGATGCAATCATGTCCGACTATGACTCAAAACAACTGGGTTCAAACTCCCGGGCTGCATATCAGAAACATTATTGGGGTTGTTATCCCCTCATTAACGCTAGGGTCATTTGTACGGTAACTAGACATGCCAAAACTTTAATACGAAATGGACTGAAGAGACAGTGGAGGTGAACTCAAGAAATGAGATGAGGACAAGGAGGTCATCGTTGCGCTGAGGTAGTCATGTCCGCCTGTGATTCAGAACGCCTGCGTTCAAACCCCGATCTGAACATTAGAAAAAAATTTCGGTATTGTTATCCCTTCACTAAAGCTAGAGTCATTTTTAAGGTATCTAGCTATGGCAAAACTTTAATACGAAATGGTGGTGCTCAGTGGCACGCCTTTCGGCATAAAAATTTAAGCGAAAAACTTCAATTGAACTGTATAAGAGAAGTATCCCCTGTTCCTTAGTGGAATATTCATTCATATTCATATTTAAAAATATTTATTTATCTAACCACTTCCGTCATTTTGGACCCCAGAGCTGGTTGGTCTAAGAAAGGACTGCAGAAAACTCTACAAGAGACCAAACGCCACAAGAGCATCACACGATTGGTACATCTATAAGGATGAGCTAAGAAAATATAAGGGCGAACTGAGAAAAGCTCAGAAAAAATCCTGGTTAGAATTCTGCAGCTCCGAGGATACATCTAAGGCCTCTAGGCTAGTGAAGATTCTGTCCTCGAGACCTATTACGGTGGGGTATATTCAGAAGTCAGAGATAGAGAATGTATGGACAATGTCTAGTGAGGAAACACTAGAAGAGATTGTCACTGGCATGCATTCGTCGGAGGTTATTAGGGAAATTGGGTCTGAGCCAAAAATCCTTTGGGCGATAAGAAGTTTCGACTCCTTTAAGCCGCCAGGCCCAGATAATGTATCACCGGTCGAATTACAAGCTGTGTCTGATAGACTGGCTCCCTGGCTGAGGGAGATATACTCTGCTTGTATCAGCTTGTCATATATACCTGTGGGATGGAGGGACACTAAGCTCATTTTCATTCCGAAAGCAAGAAAACCTTACCACACGAAGGCGAAAGATTCTCGTCTGATTAGCCTGTCATCCTTTATACTGAGAAGTGGACTGCCGAAAGTGGTTTAGGTGTTAATCCGTGTAAAACAGACTTAGTTGTTTTCAGCAGGAGATACAAGCTGCCTACAGTGGCAATTGTCTCCTTGGAGTAGAGAATGTTCTATTTACAGAAAGCAAAATACCTGGGTGTTTTGCTGGACAGAAAATTGAAATTCAAATCCCACATTTTGAAAAGTGAAAGAAAGGCAACTCTTGCCCTATACACCTGCAAGAGAGCCATTGGCAAAAGTTGGGAGTTTAGACCGCGTGTCATGCATAACCCATAATGCTATATGGTGTTGTGGTCTGGTGGACGGCGCTTCAAAAATCCACCTACTGCTCAATGCTTAACCGGATCCAAAGGAAGGCTTCGTCATGCATCACAGCCGCGCTGAGGACGACATCATCTGATGCACTGAATTTAATGCCTCTGGATATTGTGGCTAGACATAAGGCAGCGACCATTACCATGAGGCTAAGGGAGCTTTCTCATTGGTCATGTGGCGGCTACGGACACTGTGTTATCCTTGATACAACATTCGATGTTTCAGTTGGTGTTGATTACACCCTACCCGAGCCGCTCTTTGATAAAAAGTACTATACCACTATAACTGATCGATTGGAACTACGATATCCCTGGTAACAGAAGTTACATAGACTTCTGTACGGATGGTTCCAAACTAAACGACCAGCTGGGCTTTGGGGTGAACTCTGAAGATCTATAACTGGTCTTGTCGAAAAGATTAACCGACCACTGCAGTGTGTATCAAGCGGAGATCCTTGCAATTAAGGAAGTGGGGGATTGGCTAAGATATAATGACATAACGATGATTGGCATAAATATCTTCTCAGACAGCCAGGCAGCCATTGAAACCCTGGAGAACATATTTCTGAACACAAAAACCGTCCGTGACTGTCGCAGATCTCTCAACGAGATGGCTGAGCAGTTCCAAATTCACCTGTTCTGGGTGCCGGGCTACAGAAATATCCCAGGGCATTGTAAAGAGGACGAGCTTGCGAGACTAGGAACTGCCCTACACATTTCAGGGAAACTGAAATCTGTGGATATGCCTCTAGCGACATGTAAGCTAAGTTTTCAGGATCAGAACCGAAGGGCAACGAATGATAAATGGTCACAAAGTGGGTGTTGTGAGCATTCCAAAACTATGTGGCCCAATCTAGACTTGAAGTGGTCTGCCACTTTGTGGTCATTGACTAGAACAGACGTCTCAGCCATTGAATACATCATGACAAGTCACTGACTGAGTGGAAGACTTTCTGACAGACTCAAGATTACCAGTAACGACTTTTGCAGTAGCTATGAGGACGTTGGAAAGAGAGACTATAGAACTTTTGCTGTGTAGGTGGCACGCACTAGCAGTCAAAAGGAGTTCCATTTTAGGTTCTCATTTCTTTGAGAAGCTGTCTGATTTAGCGGATGTGAACATTCACAAGTTGTTGGGCTATTTTAAAGCGATCTGGATGTTTCAACGGTAGGAACTAGAAGGCATCTTCCTTCTTCTGTTCTTGAGTCTAAGTGAGTCTGATGGCAGACTGCCACTTGAACCTAACCTAACCTAATAATCTACAAAGCGGTTAGCAAAATCGGAATCTATGAGGACTTCTAAGAAAATTTGCCCGAAAAATCATCGGTCTGAAATCAAAATTCAAGCTTTTGGTATTCAACGACAATCAATCGTCCATCGTGTGGTATCTTTTGAGAAAAATTTAGAAGAGGATTTTAGATGGGAAATAGCACATGCCCTGCCAAATTTCAGCAAATCGGTTGAAAACTGTAGTCACTACTTTCATACAGGCGAATATCGTTGAATATGTATACAGTGGCACAGATATGTAAACAACCCTTTTCATAAAGAGGAGTTACGTAATCTGACAGTAACGTAGTTAGGATAAGATTTTACAAATCCACAACGGAAAAATTTGTCAAGTCTTATAATTTTCAAGAAAAGCCACATAACCTAAGAACAAAATAAGATTTTGATCGTAAAAATCGGATCACATATTTCGTTCTTATTAACACTTTATTGAAGATACCTCATTTGGAATCGTCTTTGGAACAACCGTGAACAACTTTCTTATAATTCTCAGATTTAGGAAAAAATTAATAAGAAACAAAATGTTATGCCATTTTTAGGATTGCGGTAGGAAACTAATAAACTCGCATAAATGTATGCTTAATTGCTCTTTGTGTTTTTTTATAATACTCACTCCGTTTATATTCAACCTTCAGGAGAAAAGGGATAGTGCATTGCAATTGATGTCTGTTTTTCCGTTGGCTACCTATTGGGGATGATTTTGGTACAGAAACCGATTTATAAGGATTCATTAATTTGGAAGTTTTATAAAATTTGCAACGTACACGTGCTAGTTTTTCTGTGAAATTTTCTCTAAAGACAAAATTTCTGTGAAATTTTCTCTAAAGACAAAATTTCTGTGAAATTTTCCCTAAAGACAAAATTTCTGCGAAATTTTCTCTAAAGACAAAATTTCTGTGAAATTTTCTCTAAAGACAAAATTTCAGTGAAATTTTCTCTAAAGGCAAAATTTCTGTGAAATTTTCTCTAAAGACAAAATTTCAGCAAAATTTTCTCTAAAGACAAAATTTCAGCAAAATTTTCTCTAAAGACAAAATTTCAGCAAAATTTTCTCTAAAGACAAAATTTCAGTGAAATTTTCTCTAAAGGCAAAATTTCTGTGAAATTTTCTCTAAAGACAAAATTTCTGTAAAATTTTCTCCTAAGGCAAAATTTCTGTGAAATTTTCTCTAAAGACAAAATTTCAGTGAAATTTTCTCTAAAGACAAAATTTCTGTGAAATTTTCTCTAAAGACAATATTTCAGCGAAATTTCCTCTAAAGACAGAATTTCACTGAAATAACAAAGACAAAATTTGTGTGAAATTTTCTCTAAAGACAAAATTTGTGTGAAATTTTCTCTAAAGACAAAATTTGTGTGAAATTTTCTCTAAAGACAAAATTTCTGTGAAATTTTCTCTAAAGACAAAATTTCTGTGAAATTTTCTCTAAAGACAAAATTTCTGTGAAATTTTCTCTAAAAACAAAATTTCTGTGAAATTTTCTCTAAAGACAAAATTTCTGTGAAATTTTCTCTAAAGACAAAATTTCTGTGAAATTTTCTCTAAAGACAAAATTTCTGTGAAATTTTCTCTAAAGACAAAATTTCTGTGAAATTTTCTCTAAAGACAAAATTTCAGTGAATTTTTCTCTTAGAACAAAATTTCAGTGAAATTTTCTCTAAGACAAAATTTCTGCAAAATTTTCTCTAAGACAAAATTTAGTGAAATTTTCTCTAAAAACAAAATTTCAAAGAAATTTTCTCTAAAGACAAAATCTTGGGAAAATTTTCTCTAAAGACAAAATTTTTGTGATATTTTCTTAAAGACACCATTTCAGTGACACACAAGATACAAAATATGTGGCATTTGGCATTGCCGCAAACAAATTGCCTTGTTTCCTCAGCATATCCAAACACAAAACCAATGTCCTGCCTAAAACAATGGCATTTGAGTAGGTGTATGCATACAAACATCCCATTATAGATATTCTATTTTTATGACATCCTGACTGCATCTCTATTTGTTTGTGTTAATGTTAGACTGCTTACATCAGTGGTGACGTATTGTGGGCACAACATCCATATCATCATTTGACATCACGTTGCAGAAAAGCCAACAAATGGTGACGTAGTCGGTAAATCTCATATGGATGGCATGCACAGGCGCGTGTCAAGGAGTTATCAAACGCACTTTTGCCAGCAGAAACATGTGAACATTTCATAATTGCATTAATCAGTGGGAATTATGCGATATTGGATTATGATCAGGATACGAACTCACATGTTCGATACTAACTTGTGTTATGGCACAAGAGAAAAAAAATGATGCAAGTGGTAGACTTCGTAATTAATAAAGAGGATATGATGGTAAATGTTTGGGGGCTTACCAGGTTGGTTGGCATAAAACTTGAATTTTTTCCAACAGGTTGCAAGAATTTCATTTCCCCGCCTTCGTAATTTTTTACTTAAAAATACAAATTGTTTTTCTTTGCATTAATTTAAATAAAATAATTAAATGCTTATACTAATATTTATCTATTGTTATAAATAAAACCAAACTGCTTTGGACTTTTGGCGCAGGCGGAGAGGGACAATTATGATAATAAAAAATTGTATTATTCACCTTGTGTCTATGAACAGATTTATGGTAACTATTGGCAATACAAACTTTTCTTTATTGATAAGCAAAAAAAAAAAAAAAAAATTAACAACAAAACTACCGGCAATTAAATGTTGCCTCCCTGGGGGTGCTGTGTACAGATGCAGTTCGTTTAAGTCTCCGTTTGACTTTTGCACCTTTTCGGTGTATAGTATTCAGAAAATTAATATCTGCTGTTCCGAAGCTATATCCACAACGTTCCATTATTCCAACGAAATCAAAAGTCATATTTTACAGTATTATAAACACTTATTTGCCTAGCATTTCCTTAGAAGCCAATGGCAACTAGATAACAGCAACAACAATTAAAGTAAATATGAAAATATCAGCTAGATAATGCATGGGTATTTGTATAGGGAGGTTAGTTTATTGGTATTGGGAGGTTGCTGTAATAATCGCCATACTCAGTTTATTGCAAATCACGACAATCATATTTTCACACTAAATTACTTAAGTGTCGGTAAGATATTTCAATGAGTTGGAGATGGAGAATCATAAAATTTCATAATGCTGTGGCACTGTGGTTTAGGGACATCTTTCAGTGTTATACAACTAAATTCCCCAGCAAACCTCTACATGTCCTGTTAATGAGTTTTTGAGGTTTGATGCGTACTCTTTTCTTAAATACTTGTAATTTGACACCCATATTGTCTTAATCTTGTTACATGCAATTTTGGTTGGGGCGTTTCCGCAAATTATTTGATCCAAAAGTTTTATACCGTGGTAAAAATAGGGTACTACATTTTTTGATATCTGAGGAGGGGGCGGACCCTCCCCCTAAACTAATTTTCAGAAACGCCAGATCTCGGAGATGTGTGTTGCGATTTAAGCGAAATTTTGTGCTCTCATATAGTACTCTAAAAATAAAAATTTGGTATCCAAATTTCGCATGGGGTACCTAGGGGGGCCGCCCCACCCTAAAATCTACCAAACATACATTTTGACCAATCACTACAATATGGGACTCAATTGAAAGGTATTTAGGATAAGAAAACGTATCTGATATCCAATTGTCGGGCCAAGTGTTAGGGGGCCACCCCAAGCCCCAAAACACCCCTAAATCGGACATATTTACCGACCATGGCAATATGGGACTCAAATGAAAGGTATCTGCGAGTAGAACACGAATCTAATATCCAAATGTGAGACCACGTTTCTGGGGGTCACCCCTTCCCCAAAACACCCCCCAAACAGAACTTATTTACTGACCATGGGAATATGGGGATTAAATAAAAGGTATTTGAGTGTAGAATTAGAATCTAATATCCAAATATGGGATCAAGTGTTTGGGGGGCCGCCCCCTCCCCAAAAACATCCCCCAAGGGGACAAATTTACGACCATACCAATATGGGACTCAAATGAAAGGTTTTTGGGAGTAAAGCACGAATCTGATATCAATATTCGGGAAAAGTGTCTATGGGGTCACGCCACTCCCACAACACCACCCAAATAGTAAGTATTTTCTGACTATTGCAATTTGAGGCTCAAATAAGAGGGTTAAATTGAAACACGAATCCGATATATATTTTCAAGGCCAATTCACTGAGTGGCCGCCCATCCCCCAAAACACCCCCCAAGCCGGTCATGTTTACCGACTATGGAAATATGGGACTCAAATTAAAGGTATTTGCGAGTAGACCACGTACCTGATATCAACACTAGGAACCAACTGTCCAGGGGACGTCCCACCACCATAACAACCCCCCCCCCCCCCCCCATTGGACGTATTTGCTCACCAAGACAATTTGGGCCTTGAAGAGAGTGGAACTAAATATTCATAGTTTTAAGGGCCAATACCCCTAACCGGACATATTTGCTGACTTTTGCATTAAAGAGTTTAAATGAGATTAGAAAACGAATTATATATCCAATTTTGAGGCCAATGGCAATATGGGGTTCAAATAAATGACATATAATTATATGAGAATAGAGCACGTTGGTAATATATTTTCCGGGCTTAGTGTTTGGGGGACCACCCCAATCCCCAAAACACCCCTAAAGCGGGCATATTTACCGACAATGTCAATGTGGAGCTAAAATGAAAGGTATTGGGGGGTAGAGCAAGAATTGATACCCACTTTCGGGACCAATTTTCTGGGGATATACCCCTTTCCCAAAATATCCCACAAACAGCAATTTTTTACTGACCATCGCAATATGGGGCTAAAATAAAGGTATTTGGGAGTAGAATGCGAATTTGATATCCAAATGTAGGATCATGTATTTACGGCATCACCCCTAACCCAAAACACCCCCCAAAGGGTAAAAATTTTTCGATCATGCCAATATGTGGCTCAAATGAAAGGTAATTGAGATTAGAAAACGAATTTGATAACCTATTTTGGGGCCATGTGTTTGGAGGATGCCTCATCCTGTAAACTCACCTAAGCCAATGGCAATATTGGATTTAAATAAATGGTATTTGAGAGAAGAGCACGATGCTGATATTTTTTCAGGGCCAAGTGTCTGGGGGACCACCTCAACCCCGAAAACACCCCTAAATAAGACATCATGAGAATATCGGACTGAAATAAAGTATTTTAAGAATGGAGTACACCTTACATCCCAACTTAAATTCGTAGACCAATAAAGATCATATGGAATTCAGATAAAGGCTCTTATATTGTTAAACTATTAGTCAAGCGATATACTATTGGGTTGCCCTAAAAGTAATTGCGGATTTTTCATATAGTCGGCATTGACAAATTTTTTCACAGCTTGTGACTCTGTAATTGCATTCTTTCTTCTCTCAGTTATCAGCTGTTACTTTTAGCTTGCTTTAGAAAAAAAGTGTAAAAAAAGTATATTTGATATGATTTGATGATTTAAGTTCATTCTAAGTTTTATTAAAAATGCATTTACTTTCTTTTAAAAAATCCGCAATTACTTTTTGGGCAACCCAATATTTTCGTAGCATGGTATTTCACTAAAAGATCTTTAATTGCCGAAAATAAATATTCTAAGGAAAATTTTGTTCCATATAATGTAAAAAAAGGCGCAGCGGAGCGGGCCCAGGTCAGCTAATATACTTATAAGACTACCGTCCGCAAGAAAATCTTGGAAGGTTATATTCGACATTTAAGTCGAACCACATTTAGGCTTAGGTTCTATATATTAAAAGTAGTACGTAGAATCGGTTATGTAGGGTATTGTACCGAATTATGTTGGTTTCTTATGCAACCACTGTGCAACCTACGGCCACTTCGATTACGGGGAAATCTACAGATAATGAACAAATTGAAGTCATAATTAATTGCTGTAACAATTTTGTTGTTAAACTTTGAAATTCAATCGATACATCTGTTGGCGGCAACAAACAATGTATTGAACTAATCCTAGTCAGTCACTTATTTTCAATTATAGTTGAGAATTACAATTCTGTTATAACAATAGCATATCGAATGTAAGCGAGTTTCATTGCAGGCAGCAGGTGATGGCTATTGGGTGTTGGTTGGTTGACTTCATGCACTAACATTGATTGATTATTTTGTTTTGCTCAATGCGATTGACTGGCACTAACACGGTGATCATTATTGGCATGTCCAGAGTTTTCCTAAGTAAATTGTTCAATTAAAATTAGAATTTTATCTTGGGAGATTTTTCAAATATCACAAAACGTGCTACTGGTGTTTTTGTGTTATTTGATTTACTTATAAATTAACCATAGCGAAGTCATTAGAACGATTAATTTGCTCTCTGTAGACTATTCGCATGGAATTTCCTGGCACTGAGTTGTTTTTTTTTTTTTTTGCAATTTTGCAATTGTCAGTTTGTTTACGAGACAATTAATTGTGTTTTGTTTTTGTTTGATTTTTTATAGAGTTATTAAGCAAACTTCAATGCAACATTGTGTGAAATTAGCTTGGCATCAATGGCGACTAGCGAAAAATAATGCAAGTTTCATTCAAAAAATGACTTCCCAATTAACAACATTACAAGTCAAATGTGTTGTGATATTGATGACGTAATTAAATTGTCTTGAATGGCCTATGCACTTGAGAATAGTATACAATGGAATAGGTTAAGACCAATTTTAAAACAGATGTACTGGTTAGAGCTTTGAAAACTCAGGTTACTTTAGTAGTACGTATGTGCCTAATATACTAAAGGGAGCACAATTTGCGAATCTGTACCGAGAACCGTACGCATTGCCAAGCACTCCCTATAAAAAGTGCTATAGGCGGGCAAACGCATCACAACAACAGCAAAAAGGAATGAGTCGTATGATATTTGCCTATATATTGGGTTGCCCAAAAAGTAATTGCGGATTTTTCATATAGTCGGCGTTGACAAATTTTTTCACAGCTTGTGACTCAGTAATTGCATTCTTTCTTCTGTCAGTTATCAGCTGTTACTTTTAGCTTGCTTTAGAAAAAAAGTGTAAAAAAAGTATATTTGATTAAAGTTCATTCTAAGCTTTATTAAAAATGCATTTACTTTCTTTTAAAAAATCCGCAATTACTTTTTGGGCAACCCAATACAAATCGCCTGTCGATTTATGGCTAATCGGAGATTTTAACACCTTAGCTCCACATTTACTCCGGTGGATGGGAGGCTAGACACAAATCAATTTGTGTTTGTTTGTTTGTGTGTTCCTTATAGATGCAAAAACGGCTGAACCGATTTTCTTGAAATTTTCGCTGATGGTGCACAATGATCCCGTGGTGAAAATAGGGCACTACATTTTTTGATATCTGAAGGGGGGCGGACGCTCCCCCTTACTCTAATTTTCAGAAACTCCTGATCTGGGAGGTGTGTGGTGCGATTTAAGCGAAATTTTGTGTGCGCTCATGTAGTACCCTAAAAATCAAAATTTGGTATCCAAATTTCGGATGGGGCACCTAGTGGGGGTACTACATTTTTTTAATATCTGAGGAGGGGGGGGGCCTCTCCCTTACCCTAATTTTCAAAAACGCCAGATCTCGGAGATGGGTGGTGCGACTTAAGCAAAATTTTGTGTGCTCTCTTAAAGTAACCTAAAAATAAAAATTTGGTAACCAAATTTCGGATGGGGTACCTAGGGGGGCCGCCCCACCCAAAAACCTACAAAACATATATTTAGACCAATCACGACAATATGGGACTCAAATGAAAGGAATTTAGGATAAGAAAACGCATCTGATATCAAATTGCCGGACCAAGTGCTAGGGGGACCACCCCAAGCCCCAAAACACCCCTAAATTGGACATATTTACCGACCATGGCAATATGGGACTCAAATGAAAGGTATTTGCGAGTAGAATACAAATCTGACATCCAAATGTGGGACCGCGTTTCTGGGGGTCCACCCCTTTTCTGGGGGTCCACCCCTTCCCCAAAACACCCTCCAAATTGGTCTTATTTACTGACCATGGGAATATGGGGCTTCAATGAAAGGTATTTGAATGTAGAATATGAATCTAATATCCAAACATGGGACAAAATGTTTGGGGGGCCGCCTCTCACCAAAAACCTCCCCCAAAGGGGACACATTTACGACCATAGCACTATGGGGCTCAAATGAAAGGTCTTTGGGAGTAAAGCACGAATTTGATATCAATGTTCGGGAAAAGTGTGTATGGGGCCACGCCACCCCCACAACACCACCCAAATAGTAAGTATTTTCTGACTATTGCAATTTGAGGCTCAGCGCTACGCTCTGCGCTACGGTGACCTCCATAATGGCGGTATACATCCAATAAATCGCTCGGTTATGCAGCCTGCAGTGCGGATCTCAGAGCCCCTGTGAGGCTCTGGGCTCACTCGTACGAGTCTTCTTAACCACGCCACTCCATCCCCTTAGGTCAATTTTGAACTCATAATGACCCTCTTAACGGCCTCCATCCCCTTAGGTGAGTTTTGAACTCTTAATGGCCGTATACATCTAATAAATCATTTTCCTTCTTAACATTCTTCTTTCCTACGTATTCCTCTTCCAGGACAGCTTCGAATCGAGGACTCTGGCAAGGTAATTCGGCTCCCAGTCTCTGCGGGTAAAGGGCACCAGCTTCGTCTTTTTGGGGTAGGTCCTTAAACCATTTCTTATAGCCCATCGAGAAAATCTCCTAAGTGACCCTTCCATGATCTCGCTAATCGTCGACAAAAACCTGCCTCAAACCAGCAACACGATGTCTTGCGCATAAGCAAGAGGATTTCATCCAGAACGAGGTACCACAGAATCGGCGAGAGTACCCCTCCCTAGGGCGTTCTTCTGGGCACCCGCATTCTCCTGCCACAAAGCGTATTATTTGTCCACTGGAAGATTATGGGGCGAATCCCCGTGCGGTCCAGTGTGCCAACTATTGATCCTATTTCATCGTTTTTGAAGGCCCCCTCAATATCCAAGAAGGCCGCCATAGTATACTCCTTCTGCCGAAGGGACCTCTCGTTGTAAAATGTGTAAAATTTTAGCGGAATCCATGGTGGTGAGTACCCAAGATACGGTATTGGCCTCCATGCACTTACTATGCAGGAGGCCACCTTACCTCAGAGGCTAGCATGTCCGCCTATGACGCTGAACGCCTGGGTTCGAATCCTGGCGAGACCATCAGAAAACATTTTCAGCGGTGGTTTTCCCCTTCTAATGCTGGCAACATTTGTGAGGTACTATGCCATGTAAAACTTCTCTCCAAAGAGGTGTTGCACTGCGGCACGCCGTTCGGACTCAGCTATAAAAAGGAGGCCTCTTATCATTGAGCTTAAACTTGAATCGGACTGCACTCATTGATATGTGAGAAGTTTGCCCCTGTTCCTTAGTGGAATGTTCATGGGCAAAATTTTTATTGTATTGTACTTTCTATGCTATGAGGGTGATTCCAGGTGTGGATAATAGCCAGGATTAAAACTTAGATATTCAGTGCCATATGCGGATGTTTTTATCAATGTACCAACGAAGTCCCAATCTCTTTCTAGTACAATGTTTGTCTGTCACCATGAGTAATGAACGTTATTTGCTTGGTTTTTCTAGTGTTAAGGTATGAAGCTGTCGATTATTGATTTTTTACCTGCAAAGACTTGGCAGATGTCAATCTGCTTAGCTTCTATCTTATTTGCTATACCATCATTATGACATAGACTATAAAGAGCATTCACAGCCTTTAATTTGGTACAAATCCTCTCAAAACTGTTGCTCGTGGATCTATTTTTACCTAAGCAAATATTTTTGCTAAATTCAATCCATAAACAAAATGTCTAGTTTTTTAAGTCGTAAACAGCGCAAAAACTTTATAAAATCATAGAAACTCAATCTGGATTTGAGCACAATAACACTCGTGCCAGTGGTTTATGGCCCCCCCACAGACTGAAGTCCAAAAGTTTATCACATTGCTCTCTGTCTATATCTCCAACGGGCTGTGTTTGTTTTGACTGTCTCCCATTTATTAGATAAAATATGCTAATTGTTTGGTTCAATAAAAAAAAAACATTTTTTTTTGTTTGCAATTTTCACATTTGTTGCTATTATCTCTCACGCTCGCGGTTAAAAATATAACTGAAGCGATTAAAAATAGTAAAGCCAACATTCGTTGATCTTCTCATTTTATTGGTTCACGCAGTCGTCTGTCTCGTATCTTGTTTATACAACATTGACAAATGACTGTTGATTCGCCAATGTCGTGAGGAAAAAAGTGCTCTAATTAAATGTTACTTATTTATAATTTGCTTATTAACAATAAGCTGAAACAGGTGACAACGCTGAGAAACTAGGTTGGCTCGAATGTGATGTGCGTAAAATTATTAAGGTAAACTTGAAGTCCTATTTTAGGTTTAAAAATAAATTTTTGTGTGTTCAAAAAATTAGAAAAAATTTAAAATATGGTCCCACAAACGGGTGACATGTTTTGGGAAAGTATAATGTCCAAAGGCATGAAGTGGCTTTGTACTTTGCACTAAATGTAACATTTAATGATCTTTGCCATAACAGGCAAAAAACTCGAAAATGAAAAATTCGGCGGAGTCCGGCCGGATTTCGAACCTGGGCACACGGCGCAACAGCAACAACCGTTGTCTAGTGTTCGAAGCCATCAATACAAGTTCCAAGAGAAGTACAGAATCATGTGTATACCATGGGAGTAGCGTAAATTGTGTAGACAAAAAATCTGCCTTTACACAGAAACACATGCATTGAGAAAAGTACAGCTAATAGGCATGGATGTCGAGCGTGATTAATGTGGAATTTATATCATAGATGCGTTTTCTGCTTGCCTTGAAGCCAAAAACAGGTGACATGTTTTGGAAAGCTATAATGCCCAAAGCCATGAAGTGGCTTTGTACTTTGCGCCAAGTGTAAAATTTAATGATCTTCGCCCTAACAGGTAAAAAACTTTAAAATGAAAAATTCGGCAGAGTCCGGCCAGGATTCGAACCTGGGCACACGGCGCAACAGCAACAACCGTTGTCTAATGTTCGAAGCCATCAATACAACTTCCAACAGATGCACAGAATCATGTGTATACTATGGGAGTAGAGTAATTTGTGCAGACAAAAAATCTGTCAATACACAGAAACACATGCATTGAGAAAAGTACAGCTAATAGACATGGTTGTCGAGCGTGATTAATGTGGAATTTATATCATAGATGCGTTTTCCGCTTGCCTTGAAGCCTTATCACCTAATATGGCTGTTGAGTAATTGTAAACCAAATTACGAAACGCGTCCCATAGTGTTTGGTGTGTGTTGCGATCTCTGGCTTTCCTTTTCCATTTGCATCGAAAAAAATTTCCGATCAGGATTATTTACATCTAAAGTCTATGAATTACAGTTGATTGTCTGCTTGTTAGGTCTGACGCAGGCACTCCATCAGTCGACGATTGAGTAGCAGAGTAGCATGCTGCGGCCTTAAAGCCCCACGAGTTGGATTTTGGAAGTTCATGCTAAGCCTACTCTAGAACTTAAGATCTATCACTCGACTGGAAATGGGTAAATATCACCTACCGCTTGGAAGATAATGATAAATTGCTATGCAGGGTCGTTGTTACCATTTACCTATTACGAGGTGGAGAGCTATACGAGATATTTAAAATAATCCAACTACTTTCAACGGTTAGAGATCAAATATTTTCTTGCAATGGGAAAGAAAGGCCAAAGCATACCATAGAGGATGCATCTAATCAATAATACATTTACCAATCGGTTGCCCAATCTAGGTTATCAAGACGTCAGGCCCAATTTCAAACGGCTAGCTTTAATTATTTGAAAGTTAGGGAGGTCTGTACAAACGAAAAGTCGTGCGAACAGAGCAAGGTTGACTTAAAATGTCAAGGCAAAGAAAACAAGTAAAAGTGTGCTAAATTCGGCCAGGCTGAGTCTTGAGAACCCATCACCATAGATTCTGCTAAAAATTTATACAAAATAAATTTAGTTGAAGGGCATAATTTTCATTCTGTTTGTAACTCCTCGAAATATTCGTCGAAGACCCCATAAAGTATATAAACATATTCTTGATCGACATGACAATTTATGTCGATCTAGCCATGTACGTGCGTCTGTCCGTCCGTCTGTCCGTCTGTCTGTCCGTTTGTCCTTCCGTCCGTCCGTCTGTCTGTAGAAAGCACGCTAACTTTCGAAGGTGTAAAGCTGGCCGCTTGAAATTTTGCACAAATACTTCCTATTAGTGTAGATCGGTTGGGATTGTAAATGGGCTATATCGGTCCATGTTTTGATATAGCTGCCATATAAACAGATCTTGGTTCTTGACTCTGGGCGCCTCTAGAGGGCGCAATTCTCGCTCGATTTCACTCAAATAAATCGGTCCATAACCTAATATTGCTGCCATATAAACCGATTTGGGGTCTTGACTTCTTCAGCTACTATGGGGCTCAATTCTAATCCGATTTGGCTGTAATTTTGCACGTGGTTTTTTGGTATTACTTTCAACAACTGTGCTTAGTATGATTCAAATCGGTTTAAAACCTGATATAGCTACCATATAAACCGATCTGGGATCTTGACTTCTTTAGCTATTAGGGGGCACAATTCTTATCCGATATGGCTGTAATTTTGTACGTGGTGTTTTGGTATCACTTCCAATAACTGTGCTTAGTATGATTCAAATCGGTTTACAACCTGGTATAGCTGCCATATAAACCGATCTGGGGTCTTGACTTCTTAAGCTTTTAGGGGGCACAATTCTTATCCGATTTGGCTGAAATTTTGCATGAAGTGTTTTTTTATGACTTCCAATAACTATGCTTAGTATGGCGCAAATCGGTACATAACCTGATATAGCTGCCATATAAACCGATCTGGGATCTTGACTTCTCGAGCCTCTAGACGGCACAATTCTTATCCGATTTGGCAGAAATGTCTACAACGACTTCTCTCATGACCTTCAACATGCATGTCCAATATGGTCTGAATCGATCTATAGCTTGATACAGCTCCCATATAAAACGATCTCCCGATTTTGCTTCTTGAGCCCCTACAAGGCGCAATTGTTATGCCAATGAAATGAAATATTACACAATAACTTCTACAATATTCAGCATTCAAATCATTAATCGTCCGAATCGGAATATGACTTTATATAGCTCCAACAGCGTAACAGCTCGTATTCATTATTCTTTGTTTGCCTAAAAAGAGAGATACCGCGCAAAGAACTCGACAAATGCGATCCAGGTGGGTCCAAACTCCTGTCAAACCAGCAAAAATTAAAGTTTCTAGGAACCCAACAAGGAAATTAGAGAGACCGGTTTATATGGGTGCTATATCAGGTTATGGACCGATTTGGAACGTACTTTGCACAGTTGTTGCAAGTCATAACAGAACACTAACTACAACATTTTAGCCAAATCCGACAAAAATTGCGGCTTCCAGGGGCTCAAAAAGTCAAATCTGGAGATCGGTTTATATGGGAGCTATATCAGGTTCATGACCGATTTGAACCGTACTTGGCACATTTGTTGGAAGTCATAACAAAACACTATCTACAAAATTTTAGCATAATCCGACAAAAATTGCGGCTTCCAGGGGCTCAAGAAGTCAAATCGGTAGATCGGTCGATATGTGTGGACCGTACTTGGCACCGTTGTTGGAAGTCATAACAAAAAGCTATATGCAAAACTTCAGCCATATCCGACAAAAATTGCAGCTTCCATGGGCTCAAAAAGTCAAATCAGGAGATCGGTTCATAGGGGAGCTATATTAGATTATAGACCGATTTCGACCGTACTTAACACAGTTGTTGGAAGCCATAACAAAACACACCACCACACGCAAAATTTTTTAGCCAACTCGGACAAAAATTGCGGCTGCCAGGGACTCAAATGGTCAAATCGAGAGATCGGTTTATCTGATATACTTGTTACCCAAGCATATCAGTCTTGAGGCATCAAATAAGAATGCGTTTTAAGCATATTGGCATCAAAAAAGGAACAAATCCTTTATTTGCATATCACATTTACTAAGCTTTTAGTTTTTATTTAAAATAAAATAAATTATCTTTTTCCCTTACAATGTATTACGTATGCTTTGTCTACACTTACGAGGAGCTCCTAATAAAGCAGTTGAGTTTATTCAAAAATGCTTATCGCTTCCTGACAGTTGGTTTTTGGATTTGTCTCCAAAACTAAACAGACCACTTTTGGTATCTTATCTCTCACATCATAATAAACTTCAGTCGTAATTTGTTGCCATAATCTTTGCACTTTGAAAATGGGAACATCTGTTTTCAGATTCATTGTCGATGGCAGTGAACTGAACCCAACTACAATACATTGACGCAGTAGGCCATGTGAGCTCATATATAGTGGATGATGGTGCGTTGCTGCACAGTAGGATGTAAAAACTTGACAAAAAAAATTTAAGAAAATTTTTTATAAAAACAAAATTTTGACAATTTTGCCTGAATAAAGCACTCACTGTCCCTATGGTATAGCAGCGCAATTGCAAATCATTGCCCACTCCATGCAAAATGCCGCGAAATCCGTATATTGAGTACCAAAAGCTAGTACTTTATAGGGTCGGAAATGGATATTTCAACGAGATGCAAATGTAATGAAAAGATGACTATACCCCCTTGCTTCGGTGGTGGGTATAAAAATCTAAGGACAACGAAATAATTGGCTTTTATAAATACGACTTTAGACCCGGTAAATGCAGATATCAGCACCACGTCATATCCTGTAAAAGACCCGAAAAGGACATTATTTTCGTTGACTAGAAAACCGCTTTTAACAGTCCTATACGTTCACAGGTATTTCAAGCCATGTCTAAGTTTGGTATCCCTGGAAAACTGATACCACTTTGCAGGATGATGCTTGCTGATTGGGTCCTCAGTAAAAATAGGAAAAATCCTCTGTGAACCTGAAGACAGCCTATCGTGTGATCTTTTTAATATCCCACATGAAGCCTTTCGCAAAAATCAAAACTTAAAAAAATCGTTGGGTATTTTAATCCCCCCCTCATTTTAAGATTTGCAATTGTATCAACCACTGTTCATTACTTTGTGTCATATCCCTCTGTTATCAGCAGTTGTTGACTATGTTTGGCAAGTATTTAAATTTGCATTACCGTTATATGCGCCTACAGTAAATGCAATGCTGTAATTATTCATCCCTTTTTATGGGACCTCACCTACATGTTCACTAAATATTTGCTTATTTGTTGAACTAACAACCCCCACATTTATTTGATTTTCGGAGAGCAGCTGAAAAATGGCATGCAAATTTACCAAATAAATTGCATATACTTTTTTTCGATTTAAGAGAAAAATAAGTAAGAGCAGGCTAAGTTCGGCCGGTCCGAATCTTATATATTCTCCAACTGGATCGCATTTGTTGAGTTATTTGCGCGGTATCTATTTTTAGGCAAACAAAGAATAATGAATAAGAGCTGCTATGCTATTGGAGCTATATCAAGTTATAGTCCGATCCGGACCATTAATGATTTGAATGCTGAACATTGTAGAAGTTATTGTGCAATATTTCAGTTCATTCGGATAAGAAATGCGCCTTGTAGGGGCTCAAGAAGCAAAATCGGGAGATCGGTTTATATGGGAGCTGTATCAAGCTATAGATTGATTCAGACCGTATTAAACACGTATGTTGAAGGTCATGAGAGAATCCGTTGTACAAAATTTCTGCCAAATCGGATAAGAATTGTGTCGTCTGGAGGTTCAAGAAGTCAAGATCCCAGATCGGTTTATATGGCAGCTATATCAGGTTATGTACCGATTTGCGCCATACTAAGCAGAGTTATTAGAAGTCATAACAAAACACTTTATGCAAAATTTCAGCCAAATCGGATGAGAATTGCGCCCTCCAGCGGCTCAAGAAGTCAAGATCCAGGATCGCTTTATATGGTAGCTATATCAGGTTATGGACCGATTTGAACCATACTTAGCACAGTTGTTGGAAGTGATACCAAAACACCACGTGCGAAATTACAGCCAAATCGGATAAGAATTGTGCCCCCTAAATGCTGAAGAAGTCAAGACCCCAGATCGGTTTATATGGCAGCTATATCAGGTTATAAGCCGATTTGAATTATATTAAGCACAGTTGTTGGAAGTGAAACCAAAACTCCATGTGCAAAATTACAGCCAAATCGGATAAGAATTGTGCCCCATAAAAGCTGAAGAAGTCAAGACCCAAAATCGGTTTATATGGCAGCTATATCAGGTTATAAACCGATTTAAATCATACTCAGCACAGTTGTTGGAAGTGATAACAAAACTCCACGTGCAAAATTTCACTTAAATCGGCCGAGAACTGCGCCCTCTAGAGGCTCAAGAAGTCAAGTCCCAAGATCGGTTTATATGGCAGCTATATCAAAACATGGACCGATTTGAACCATACTTAGCACAGTTGTTGAAATTAATACCAAAACACTACGTGCAAAATTTCAAATCGGATAAGAATTGCACCCTCTAGGGGCTTAAGAAGTCAAGACCCAAGATCGATTTATATGGCAGCTATATCAAAACATGGGCCGATTTCAACCATTTACAATCCCAACCGACCCACACTAATAAAAAGTATTTGTGCAAAATTTCAAAAAAATTCTTTTGAATAAAACTTTGATAGAAATTTCGAAATGAGCTCAATGATCGGTGATTTTTCTGCAATGGAAACGGAAAGCCAGAGATCACCACACACACACCAAACACTATGGGTCGCGTTTCGTCTTTGGTTAGAAGACTTTTCAATCATATTAGGTGTGAAGGCTTTCAAGGGCCGTACGCTGCTATATTGTAGTTATATCGTATTCAACGCCTCTATGATATAATTACCACATTAACCACGCTCGACAACCCTGTCCGCTAGCTTTACCTTTTCCTGTTTGTGTAATGGCAGATTGTTTGACTACACACTTAAACTACTCTCATGGTATACACATGATTCTGTGCACCTTTTGGAAGTTGTATTCATGGCTTCGAACGCCGTGTGTCCAGGTTCGAATCCCGGGCGGGCTCTGACGAATTTTTCGTTTTTTTCAGGTTTCTTGCCTGTTAGGGCGAAGATATTTCAAAGAACATTTTTTATGAGAAAACTTGATACAAAATCATTGGAAAAGTGTCATAAAATTTGTGTAATTAGAGGAAATTTCAAAGAAATTAATTTATAATATATAAATATAATATATAAATATATATATAAATATATAAATATAAATATAATATATAATTACAATATATAAAGTTTCATGGAATGTTATGACTTCCATTAAAATGTCGTCAAAGAAAGTAAAAAAAAAATCGTTTAAAGAAAGTTTCGTAGAAATGTTGTTATTTTTTTTTTTAATTTTATTTTGAGAGAAATTACGTCAAAGGTAAGATAAATTTTTAAAAATTTTATCTTACAAAATTTTTTTTTTAAATTTTTTCCTTACATAAAATTTTATTGCCTTATGTGTATAAACAGTGCGGGTTCACTTGCACCTCAATATCTAATGCTTATTATAAAAATAAATTGAAGTAGCACCCTTCAGTCATAGCGCTTTGGCATACGCTTTCCAAGATTACCACTATTATGCTCCGATAAGGGAGCACCAATAGAAAATCCATGCACATTTTGCACACCTGTCTAACAAAAAAATCCCAATTCATATCAGGTTTAATGGGAATTAAAACAAACTGGTTTTTTTCACTTGTTGTTACTCTTCAGATAACAGGGCTTATTTTAGTGCGGTCATATGTACTAGGGGAAAATAAGCAGCCCGAAACAATGTAAAAATGATTAAATGTCTTATAATTTAGTGAAACTGAAATGAAATATGTTTGGATTTGGGTCACCATCAGTGTCTTTTGACACTGAGGGGGCCTTTGACAATGTTGAGAGCGACACATTTATCCAACCCCTAGACCAGTATCAGTACTATTTGAGAGCGTATGAGGGTTACCTCTTATAATTCGGTATTGCACAATCTTTGTGTTACAATCTGCCAATTGACAGCTGTATCATAAAGCTTGACGTTTTTGAGGTTATATGTACTCCGAACGTTTTGACACACGAGCGCTGTTTGTGTTGTTTACAGTAACTTAAATGATTCATCTCGCCCAAAATGGAATTAAATCTTGAACATTGTCGTGCGATTATTTTTTACAACTTTCGACGTGGATAACCTCAACAACAGTGCATCGATTAACTTAATTCAATTTTTGGCGATGAAGCTCCATCAAGAACCAGTGTTTATCGATGGTATGGTGACTTCAATCGAGGTCGAGGTTCACTCCAAGATGAATTTCACGAAGATCGTCCAAAATCAGATGTTGTTCCAAAAACCATTGGAACTGATATTGCAAGATTGTCATGTGACCTATCGCGAGATTGCGGCAACCTTAGACATTAGTGGGACCAGCATACATTCAATATTGCATAAACATTTGACTGTCAAAAAAATTTGTTCGCGTTGGATACCACACAATTTGTCAATCGCTCAAAAAAAGGCTCGTTTCGATTGGTCAAAAGAAATGCTCCAAAAATACGAAATAACTGAATTTTTGAGCACTCTAAACATCAATTTGATGAGTCATCCGCCGTATAGTCCAGACTTGGCATCGAATGTCTTCTTCTCCGTTCGTTTTTGGTTCATAGGCAGGCTGAGTTCGACTATATCTTGATAAAGCCCCCATATAGAACGATCTGCCGATTTAGGGGGTTAGACTCATAAAAGCCGCATTAATAACCCGATCTTGCTGAAATTTGGCACATTTGGTCTTGGGACCATAAAACGCTTATTTATTAACCGATTTCGCTAGAGTAGAATAGAGTGAGGTGTATTAGACTCCCACACGTCCTACACAAACATGGTGGAAATCTGCCTATATTGGGGGTATCCAAAGTTCGGTTTGGAATTTAATGGCTTTTCACTTGTTTTTTATTTTTTAAGTTCCTGGCTATATACAAAATAAATTGCAAAAAAACAATCTCTTCGGCTTGTTGAATATCACATTTAGTCAAAAATTTTATTTTTATAGAAATTTTTGTAACCATTTTTTCTGCAGCAAATTTTGAAAACCCTTGTTCTGCAGAAATTTTTGACAAAATTTAAATTTTAACAATGCTGCAAGAGTTTTAAACACTAACACTTTAATTTAGGTGCTCCTGACCTTAGCGAAAAATATAAACAAACGCAATATCACCTCATATCAACTCAATGATAACAATGGTAATCGTATTGAAGCACACACTGAACCATGGGAATATCGTATCAATGCCTATTTTGGTATTTTGGTTTGGTTTTCTTCAAACAGGTGTACATTTTGTTATGCGTATTGCACGAATGCCTCACCTATCGCTGCAATTATTCGAATAAATAAACAAGCGCTTATATTTATTGGAAATATATTAGCAAGTCATTGCCAAGCGGCAAGTTTTTTTTTTAAGGCAACTCATATCAATCACTCCCCAAAACCGCAAAAGTGCAGACGAACTATGCCGGCAGAGTGTTTATCAAAAAATTAGACCAATAAAAGACAGATAGGAATGGCAACAAAAAAAAAACATTGTGACGTCAAATGCTATGCTATGTTCGCAATTTATTAATTTCCGAGGGCAATTGCACCCCAACATGACGAAACAAAAACATATGGAGGTATTAAAGTTAGGTGAGGTTAGGTTTGAGTGGCAATCTGCCATTGGACTCAATAAGACGTTATCGTCCATTGAACAGGAGAAGGAAGATATCTTCTAGTTCCTAAAGTTGAAGCATTCAAATCGCCTTAAAAAGCCTAACAACTTGCGAATGTTCACATCCGCCAAATCAGACAGGTTCTCAAAGAAATCAGAACCTAAAGTGGAACTCCTTCTGACTGCCAGTACGAGCCACATACACAGCAAATGTTCTATAGTCTCTTCTTCCTCAACGTCCTCACAGCTTCGGCAAAAGTCGTTACTGGCAAACTTCGGTCTGTCATCATGTTTTCCGAACAGACACTGACCAGTCATGAGGGACACATTGACTCAGACGTCTGTTCTAGCCAGCGATAGGAAAGCGGTAGACTTCTTCAAATCAGATTGGGCCACATAGTTTCAGAGTGTTTACAACACCCACTTTGTGACCATCTGTAATTTTTTGCCCTTCCAGCCTGATCCTGAAGACTAAGCTTACATGTCGCTAGAGGCATACCTGCAGATACCAGTTGCCTTTGGAATGTGATAGGAGTTTCTTAGTATCGCAAGCTCGTCTGCTGTACAACTCTCTGGGATATCTCTGTGGCCCGGCACCCAGAATAGGTGAATTTAGAACTGTTCTGAAATCTGTGACATTCGAATTCAGGGCAAAATTCTCCAGAGATTTAATGACTGCCTGGCTGTCTGAGATGATATTTATGCCAATCGCCAAGAATATCCGTTTTATACACACTACAGTGGTCGGGTTATCTTCCTGATATGACCAGTCATAGTTCTTCAGAGTACACCCCAAAGCCCACCTAGTCATGTAGTTTGTACCCATCCGGATAGAAGTCTATGTCACCTCTATTACTAGGGATATCGTAGTTCCAATCGGTTCTATCAGGAATAATGGCACTGCTCTTTTTATCAAAAAGCGGCTCAGGCAACACAATGTCCCTAGCCGCTGCATGACCAAAAAGAGAGTTTCCCTTAGCGTAAGAGCAGTGGTCGCAGCAATGTGTCTATGTGTGACAGCGACAATGGTGCAGAGGCATAAGGTGTAGCATTCGGTGCATCAGATGGCGGAACAAGCCACCCTTTGGATCTGGCAGAGTTTTGAAACGCTTTCCACTAGACACCAACACCAAATAACATTATAGGATTGACAACTGCAGTAAACACCCAGTGCATTACGCGCGGCTTAATCTTCCCCAACTTTTGCCAAAAAGCTCTCTTGAAGGTGTCTCGTATAGGGCAAGAGTTGCCTTTCTTGCCCTTATATGCGCTTTCAGTAAATGGAAAATTCTCTCCTCCCGAGGAGAGAGGTGCCACTGTGGGTAACTTGTATCTCCTGCCATCAGAAGGACTTTTAGTGCCGCCGAAGCGGCCTTACAATGGTGACGATTAACCTGTAGAATTCGTACCATAGTCAGGATTTAGGATTCCCACCACCGTTGCGCTAGCCTTGTCTTCTGTGTCCACCAGGAGTTCATCTCCATAAGATTCATTCGATCTTGTTATGATAAGTTTACTTACGCATCCAGGGGCAATTGATAAAGTAGTGCAACCACTCTTCCTGAGGACGATTCGTCTTTAGATGCTTTACTAGCTGCTGCTGTCGAAGTACTTTTTGAGTTCCATCCTTCCCCGCTGGCGCGCACCTTGAGCCCAATCTAAATGGATGACACACCCACACAGGGCTTGTCGGGTCCCATTTGGATGCCTTTCCCATCTGTTCCGATTGTAGCAGGGGGACTTCCAGTCTACTGCAATCCTCCAGACTTTAGAGATGTGGTCGATAGTTCCTCAGACAAGTGTTCAGCAACAACTGGTGAGTCATCTCCTGTTTCTCCAAACCAACCGCCTCTATAGATCTTGAGATCAGTTTAGTTGAATCCGTAGGACACAACTCCATTAGACTTGTTGAGGTTTGCGAGACAGCCGGAGTTAAGTACGAATACGTCATGTCTCTGGTCGCCATCAGCATCATTCAATCCACCAATCTTCCAGTCTGTGGTTGAAAAATTGGTATTAAAGACCCTTAGTCTCCCAAGTATGGATTTAGGATCTGGGAGAATCCTTGATATCCAAACGTGCGTCATTAGTCGAGAACAAATATCTTCCTTCTTGCCTTATCCAGTGCTGCGTCTGGCCAGATCTAGTCAATCTACTTTATGGTGCAACGATACATCTCAATTGAGCGCTGATCCCCGAAGGCAATTAGTTGGTATCGGCCCCGATACCAACCAGCATCGTCGTCAACCAGAGGAGACCCAGATAAATCCGCAAGGACTTCGGGGTACGAGTTTATAGACGATAAGTACATTGACTATTCCACTCCAATTATTCCTAGGTATGCAGCCCTGTTCTTCTCCCTTGTCCACAACTGCCATCAGCAAAATGTCCCTAGCGACATTAGCAAAGGTTCATGGACCCATCTCACTATTGTTCGCCCTAGTTCTTTTAGGCATGGGATGCCATCCAGATGACCGCATCCTTTTGGCTGACTGCGGTGCAGTTTCCGAATCTACAGGTGTAATCTTTGGGGTAGACTGTGCAGCGAGCTCAATATAGAGGGTATCCTCCCTATTAATGAGAGTCCTACGATCATTCGCACCAAGCCTCTCAATAAACCTGAGAGCGTTGCATCTTCTATTATTCCAACCTCTTAAAAAGCGTGTTGGTTTGTCGGAGAAGGCCGATGGCTAAAGCAAATTATAGGCATGCGAAGATAGAATAGGTTCGGCCTTGTCCTTAAGACTCGAACAAGTCGTCTTCGTCAAAAGCCCCTGCTGACTCGTCGTTGTAATAACTAAAACCCGAGTAGACGACATGAGAGTGAGAGCAAAGACAACGGAGTACATGTTGAGGCTTTTGATGAAAACACAATTTCCACAGGATACGACGGTACTCAAGGAGACACCGGAATCTTGGAACAATGAGGTTGATCGAAGGCTCATCATAAAGGAATTTATGGTAAAAGAAGCTTTGGGGAGCTTGAAACCATTTAAGAAACCCAGACATGGTGGAATATTTCCGGCGCTATTACAGAAGGAGGCCGACTATCTGACGTCCCAGCAAGCCATTAATTTCACAACGTGCCTAGGACTTGCATATGCTCCGAAAGCCTGGCAGAAGGCAAGGGTGGTGTTTACACCTAAGGCCGGTAAGGCAAGTTATGCGACACCAAAGGCCTACAGACCTATAAGCCTTACGCCCTTTCTACTCAAAATCATGGAACGTATTATGGGCACCATGATAAATGCTAAAATACAGCGGAATACTCAAATACAAACAGCATGCCTACGACAAGGAAAGGTCGGTGGACACTGCCCTGCACGAAGTTGTGCATAAAATAGACGAATCCTTCGATGCCAAGACATACCCATTGACGGTTAGCATTGATATCGAGAGGGCATTTAACAATTTGCGGGCCGACACATTGATCCAATCCTTAGACCAGTACCAGGTGGACCGGGTCCTTAGAGAGTGGATAAACCATATGCTAAGGAACAGGTGGATAAATTGTGGGTCCCATGACATAAAATAAGGGAGAAAGTGCCACAGGGTCGCATTTTATTGCCACTCCTTTGGATGACGACCATAAATGACCAATTACGTATGCTGACTGAGAAGGGATTTAAACCCGTCTACTATGTAGACGACGTTATAATGCTTCTTAGGAGTAAGGATCCGAACCGGCTAAGCAGAAGGGTCGAAAAGGTCTTGCATATACTACAATATATGACTGGGCTAGACCCAAGGGTCTCAATGTTAACCCAGAGAAGACTGAAATATGCCTGTTCCCGAGGAAGTCAAAGGTGGGACAATTTGACGCACCACGTTTCCTTAACAAAACGATTTCGATATCTGACAACGTCAAATTCTTAGGAGTGATCTTGGATAGGAAACTTAATTGGAAGTGTCACATTCAGGGGCGTGCTGAGAAGGGTCACAGATGTTGCGCACTATGTAGACTGGCAGTGGGCTCGAAATGTGGCGTGGATCCGAGGATAGTCCACTGACTCTACAGTAGCGTGATTAGACCAATACTTATCTAAGCCTCAGTAGTTTGGTGGACTGCTATGGAGAAAAAGTTCAACATAAGGACCATACAATAGGTTCAGAGAACATGTTGTCTTGGCATATTCGGAGCCCACTAGGGCATTAGAGACTACTCAAGATATCCGACCCATTGAAATACAGATTAAATGTTAGGCAGCCACTGCGGCTATGAGACTTAAGGCCATGGGAGAATGGATTGAGGATGGGAGCAGCTCATACCATCGAGGTATAATCGAGGGGACGATAGGAAAACTGGAAAGAATGGAAGATTTTTCCGATCGGATAACTGAGACGAGTTTTCAGCGAAGAGTGAGCTCTGCTGCCAGCGCCATCTGGAAGATCATGCAACACAGAGGTATCAAAGCTAAAGGACAGAGTGGGCCCGAGATCTATTTCAGACTGCCTGACCATAATGCGGTCCTGCAGGCGGAGATCCGGGCGATCACGGAATGCGTGAAGTGGTGTGGGGCAAACGCGAGGAAGTCCTGTGTGAACATCTTTACGGACAGCAAAATTGCCTTAAGGGCAATAACAACCGGGACAGGAAGGTCGTGAACAGTCTTGAAGTGTAAGGAGATTAAAAGATGGCAAAATCCGCATCGTTTGGGTGCCAGGCCATAACGGAGTAAGGGGGAATGAAAGAGCAGACGGTTTGGCGGTGAAGGCGAGAGGACTGCCGTCAATAAACTTGGTTAACCCGAAGCCTTTCGGGTCGAAGCAGTCCGATTTAAGGGCGACAAACGCCCGCGCCCTTAAATCTAACACTGTGGAAAAGCATAACAGTCGGTAGAACGGCGAACATCCTATGGGCTGATCCGGATCTTAAGAGGACGAGCCTATTACTAAAAGGAAGTAAGAATGAGGTCAGTATAGCTTAAGGTATGATAACGGGACACATAGGACTACGACCTCATTTATTCAAAATCGGTACGGCAAGTGATAGCATGTGGGAAATATGATGAGATGTTGGAGCATTTCCTATGTCATTGCCCGGCTTTCGCGGCTAAAAGACACCGGTACTTAAGTGAGGGGAGGCCACCGCAGAAGTTAGTATGTCCGCCTATGACTCTTAACGCCTGGGTTCAAATTCTGGCGAGACCATCATAAAAAATTTTCAGCGGTGGTTTCCCCTCCCAATGCTGGCAACATTTGTGAGGTACTATGACATGTAAATCCTCTCCAAAGAGATGTCGCACAGCGGCACACCGTTCGGACTCGGCTATAAAAAGGAGGCCCCTAATCATTGAGCTTAAACTTGGAACGGACTGCACTCATTGATATGTGAGAAGTTTGCCCCTGTTTCTTAGTGGAATGTCCATGGGCTAAATTTTAATTTTTACTTAAGTGGGGACGCCATACCAGACATTAACCAACTTAAGGGAGTGGTATGGAAAACAATTAAGGATTTCCTAAGTACCACAGAATTCCTAACTTAAAATTTTCCTTTTCGAGGTTACTTTTTAGTTTTTAGAGCGCACAACAAGCCAATTACTGGCTTAGATGCATGTCCATAGTGACATGGGGGCGGATTAATATTCGCACCCTTTTTTCAACCTAAGTCCAATAACTTTTTAGCCGTTAGAGATATACCAGACAGCATGTTTTTTGTAGGGTTTTACGAGCTCTAAATTTAAAAAAAAATGTATAAAAGAATCAAGCCAATTGAGTCAAAAATGACTGTTTGGCAAGCAATTCAAAATTTGACATGCTCGAGGTGATCAACTTTCAAGCCCCATCGATCAGTCTCTGGAACTACCCAAATTTTGCACACTTATTGGAAAATAGCTTAAAATTGATTATGTTAAGTTAAGTTTCCATACCTCTATCCGTTCAAAAGTTGCAGAATTATTTCCAAGACTTTTCAATTTGGCAACACTATGCGCAGTAAGGTTAAGGCCCTTAGAAGCAGCATTTATTACCCAATTTCGCTGAAAGTTGGCATTAAAAGCCGTGTTAGGCCTTTCGTCGTCCATGCAGAGTATGCTTTTGATTGGGCCATATTTGGATATAGCTGTCATATGCACTGATCTCCTGATTTATCGTCCTTCACCAATAAATGGGATTTTCTTACCAGATTCCGCTGAATTTTGGTGCAGTGAGTTGCGCTAGATTCATGACGTTCATGCTGGGTGAGGACTAGATCAGATCATAATTCTATATTGCTGCTACGAGTTCAAATGTGGCTAGTATACATATATGGCTGAGATAGTGGTTAGATTTGATTAAAGTGGCAGTCTTAGCAAACTCACTTAGATTATTCTATTCTATTGTGATACCAAAGTAGCGGCAGATCAGGCCTCTGCTGACAACGGCATCCACGACCCCTGTAGTGGTAATCGGAGCACGCTACCAACTCGGCTAATGAACCGACCAAGCAAACTTTTTCAGCTTTTTCTGAAACTTCGGTAACTTTGATATCATGTTAATAACAACACACAAGTTGCCTGTACACAAACGCAAGCTTTACCCAACTTTTTCTTTCTACAGAAACCACTCTTCTTGTAGTATGAAAATTTAGATTCTTTCTTGTATCCCTGATTAACATATGAAAGAGATTTAAATACAATGACGGATCAAAAGCCCATTATTACTACATTTCTTCTATGGCATGTGATAATGGGTATTTAAAACTTTCCTTAAAACGTTTAGCGCACCTGATTTTAGCAAATAAGGCGTGGAAAAAATTGAGTAGCATATAAACATCACATTTTTCTAGATCACACCTAAATATATATCTTACTAAGAGTTCACGTGCATAATCTACTGTACAGAAGGCATTTTTCCATTTGGCAAAAATATTTACATAACATTTTTTGTTTAGTTACCAGGATTGACTTAGCGTAAGGGTTCATAGCTAAAATGCCATAATGAGTTGTACAAACAATTATTATAAAGTTGAAATGTGCTAAGTGGTAATTTTGTTGCACTAAATGCATTTTAAAAAACAAATTTTGTTTGATTCGCGTGTACATTTATTTGCTTTGCTAAATGTGATCTATTTTTTTAGAACGAATTAAGGTTTGTTGGATAGATACAAACATGAAGCTGGTGATCGTGTAAACATTTCCCATCGATACTGATCAATAAAGAATTGCGAAACAGAAAACAACACCTAACCTTATGGTCTTTAAAAACACAATGACGAAATTCTAGAAATCATGAGTCAAAACAAGTAAGAGCGTGCTAAGTTCGGCCGGGCCGAAACTTATATACCCTCCACCATGGATAGCATTTGTCGAGTTCTATGCGCGATATCTCTTTTAAGGCAAACAAAGAATAATGAATAAGAACTGTTATGCTATTGGAGCTATATCAAGTTATAGTCCGATTCGGACCATAATTGGATGCTGAATATTGTAGAAGTCATTGTGTAATGTTTCAGTTCAGTCGGATAAGAATTGCGCCTTGTAGGGGCTCAAGAAGCTAAATCGGGAGATTGGTTTATGTAGGAGCTGTATCAAGCTATTGATAGATTGGTACCATATTAGACACGTATGTTGAAGGTCATGAGAGAAACCGTTGTACAAAATTTTTGCCAAATCGGATAAGAATAGCGCCCTCTAGAACCTCAAGAAGATAAGATCCCAGATCGGTTTATATGGCAGCTATATCAGGTTATGTACCGATTTGCGCCATATTAGCACAGTTATTGGAAGTGATAACAAAAAACTTCAGGCAAAATTTCAGCCAAATCGGATGAGAATTGCGCCCTCTAGAAGCTCAAGAAGTCAAGACCCAAAATCGGTTTATATGACAGCTATATCAAAACATGAACCGATTTGAACCATACTTAGCGCAGTTGTTGGAAGTGATACCAAAACACCACGTGCAAAATTTCAGACAAATCGGAGAAGAATTGCGCCCTCTAGAGCCTCAAGAAGTCAAGACCCCAGATCGGTTTATATGGCAGCTATATCAACACATGAACAGATTTGAACCATACTTAGCTCAGTTGTTGGAAGTGATACCAAAATATCACGTGCAAAATTTCAATCAAATCGGAGGAGAATTGCGCCCTCTAGAGGCTCAAGAAGTCAAGACCCAAGATCGGTTTATATGGAAGCTATATCAAAACATGAACCGATATGGCCCATTTACAATCCCAATCGACCTACACTAATAAAAAGTATTTGTGCAAAATTCCAAGCGGATAGATTTACGCCTTCGAAAGTTAGCGTGCTTTCGACAGACAGACGGACGACGGACATGGCTAGATCTACATAAAATGCCACGGCGTTCAAGAATATATATGCTTTATCGGGTCTCAGACGCATATTTCGATGTGTTACAAACAGAATGACGAAATTAGTATACCCCCATCCTATGGTTGAGGGTATAAAAATTATATACTATGGTACAATTGGGGAGAACAAGCCGATTAACACTTGAACGGTAGTCACGGTTATAAGGTGCTGCTTAGAGATAGCATACCAAGTGCAGGTGGATTCTGCCAATTTGTGCAGTATGGACATATCTAGGCTGTTCATTCATTTCACCTCTTCATAATTATCTGCATTGCCGCCGCCAAACATACATTAACTAGAAGAAACTTTATTGGAATGGCTTCAGAGAAAAAACCAGTCGCCGTTTCAGTGATCTATCACCCCGCACCTCGGCGCAGTTAGGGCGATTGAAAGCGAAAATCGAAGGACCTCCACTAGGCAGGCGCAAGCTTATGATGGAGGCCTGCAATAGTATTTATATCCTACACCACCGCTGTGGTACAGAGTATTATAAGTTTGTGAATTTTTTTGATAAGTGTACCGATCGGCTCAGAATCACTTTCTGATTCGATTAAGCCATGTCCGTCTGTCCATCCATATGTCCGTCCGTCCCTCCGTCCGTCTGTGAGTCCATATATTCTTGTAATCAAAGTGGAGGTCGTATTTGTTGTCCAATCATCACGAAATTTTGCACATATCACTTTTTTGGCCCTAGGACGGATGCTGTTGGTCAAAATCGGTTCAGATTTAGATATAGCTCCCATGTATATGTATCGCCCGATTTGCACTTAAATGACCGTAGAAGCTACAATTTTCAACCGATCTGCACAAAAGTTGGCGTGGATTGTTTTGTTACTGATCTTAACATATGTGCAGAATTTCATCAAAATCAGTTCAGATTTAGATATAGCTCCCCTATATATGTAACACCCGATTTGCACTTAAATGGCCGTAGTAGCAACAATTTTCAACCGATCTGCACAAAAGTTGGCGTGGATTGTTTTGTTACTGATCTTAACATATCTGCAGAATTTCATCAAAATCGGTTCGGATTTAGATATAGCTCCCATATATACGTATCGCCCGATTTGCATTTAAATGACCGTAGTAGCTAATATTTTCAACCGATCTGCATAAAATTTGGCACGAATTATTTTGTTACAGATCTTAACATATGTGACAGATTTCATCAAAATCGGGTCAGATTAAGATATAGCTCCCATATATATGTATCGCCCGATTTTCACCTAAATGGCCGTAGTAGCAACAATTTTCAACCGATCTGCACAAAATTTGGCACGAACTGTTTTGTTACTGATCCTAACATATCTGCAAAATTTCATTAAAATCGGTTCAGAGTTGAATATAGCTCCCATATATATGTATCGGCCGATTTGCACTTAAATGGCCGTAATAGCTACAAATTTCAACCGATCTGCACAAACTTTTGCACAGATTGTTTTGTTGTTGATCTTTATATATCTACAGGATTTCATCAAAATCGGTTCAGATTTGGATATAGCTCCGATTTATATTTATCGCCCGATTTGCACTTAAATGGCCGTAGTAACAACAATTTTCAACCGATCTGCACAAAATTTGACACGGACTGTTTTTTTACTGATCCTGACATTTCTGCAAGACTTCATCAAAATCGGTGCAGATTTGGATATAGCTCCCATATATATATGTATCGCCCGATTTGCACTTAAATGGCCGTAATAGCTACAATTTTTAACCGATCTGCACAAAATTTGACACGGATTGTTTTCTTACTGATCCTAACATATCTGCAAGATTTCGTCAAAATTGGTTCAGATTTGGATATTGCTCCCATATATATGTATCTCCCGATTTGCACTTAAATGGCCGTAGAAGCTACAATTTTTGACCGATCTGCACAAAATTTGGCACGGATTATTTTGTTGCCGATCTTTATATATCTACAAGATTTCATCAAAATCGGGTCAGATTAAGATATAGCTCCCATATATATGTATCGCCCGATTTTCACCTAAATGGCCGTAGTAGCAACAATTTTCAACCGATCTGCATAAAATTTGGCACGAATTGTTTTGTTACAGATTTTAACATATGTGCAAGATTTCATCAAAATCGGATCAGATTAAGATATAGCTCCCATATATATATGTACCGCCCGATTTGCACTTAAATGGCCGTAGAAACTAAAATTTTCAACCGATCTGCACAAAATTTGGCATGGATTGTTTTGTTACTGATCTTAACATGTCTGCAGAATTTCATTAAAATCGGTTCGGATTTAGATATAGCTCCCCTATAAATGTATCGCCCGATTTGCACTTAAATAACCGTAGTAGCAAAAATGTTCAACCGATCTGCACAAAATTTGGCGTGGATTGTTTTGTTACTGATCTTAATATATGTGCAATATTTTATCAAATCGGTTCAGATTAAGATATAGCTCCCATATGTATGTATCGCCCGATTTGCATTTAAATGGCCGTAGTAGCAACAATTTCCAAACGATCAGCACAAAATTAGGGTAGGTGTAGCGTATTATAAAGTCGGCCCCGCCCGAATTTTTTGCCTTTCCTTACTGGTCATATATATGCAAGCGAGATTTGGGGTAAATCCTTATAGACCAAACGGCCGCTCTAAGTGTTACGTCGTCTACATAGTGCCAAACATTTGTGAGCCTTCTCAGTACGCTCCTGAATGTGACACTTTTAATTCAGTTTCCTGTCCAAGATCACGCCTAAGTATTTGACCTTGTCAGATATCGAAATCGTCTTATTGAGAAGACGTGGTGTATTAAATTGGCCCACCTTCGTCTTTCTCGTGAACAGGCATATTTCAGTCTTCTCTGGGTTAACATTGAGACCTTTGGGTCTAGGCCAGTCATATGCCATATGAAAGACCTTTTCGGCTCTCTTGCATAGCTCGTTCGGATCCATACCCCTTAGAAGTATTTTAATATCGTCTGCGTAACAGACGGGTTCAAATCCCTCCTCAGTCAGCATCCGTAATAGGTCATTTATGGTGGCCACCCATAGGAGTGGCGATAAAATGCCCCCTGTGGCGTGCCTTGTGCCACTATCTCCCTTATATGTATGTAATGGGACATACAATTTATCCACCTGTTCCTTAGCATGTGGTTTATGTAGTCTCTAAGGACCAGGTCCACCCGGTACTAGTCTAAGAATTGGATCAGTGTGTCGGTCCGCAAATTGTTAGTTGTTTTATGCATTTTTCCACCTTATGGCAAAAAAAAACCCTCCCAAAGGTAGAAGTTGTTTGCCGAGCAAAAATTCTGAGTCATGATTAACGTAGCAACCCTTTGCTATATTCCAGCCGTTTAAAGACCCCAGGTGAGGCCCTATTTCCCGACGTAGATAGCGAAACGCTTCGAGGAGCATGGTGGAGCTCGTTGCCAAGATATGTGGATTTTTGTCCAAGTGTTCTCGCAGCACACTCCTATGGACCACCTACATAGGCAGATACAGACTCTTCTCGTACGGAGACACTTGTCTAGGAGCTATTTGCTGGGCTTTTATTACAACAATCCTTCCAATCTATGTGGATAGCCAAACACTCCTCAAAGACGTCAGTTCGGACCTTCATGATTTAGCACAAGAGGTTCAGTATTTCAAAAACTAAATAGTAGTTAAATAGTATTCCCAAGGATATGGTACGAAGGCTTTAGAGATCATCCGTACCTTATTGCAGCTGATGTAGTAAACCTTCGTCGGCAGATCGAAGCAGCAGCCTCAATTACTAATTGGCTGGATAAAGTAAAACTTCCGTGAAATTATGATTACGCCCACCCTGGTTCATAGGTAAGATTCGCCCATAACAAAAAACGTCTGAGTTCAAATCTTGACGAGCACATGAAACAAATTTTCGGTGTTTAGTCCCTCTCACTAATTATGGTGGAATTTGTGAATATATTCACGTGGTCAAACTGATCCGCAAGGCGGAGCGCTGACTGTGGAAAGATTTAAAGCAAATACTTTTTATCGTAAAATTTTGAAATATTTTTATTACAATACATAGGCGCTATAGCAACAAGAAACAATCTAAAACAGTGATATGATCCCGTAGCAGAGCTTTTTTGAGGTTAATGACGTTTACTGTTTTGTATAAGTTTTATACAAGTATTTGACGTTTACAACTTTTTGACAGTCGAAAACCTAAAAAGTCGTCTTACGGGCCATCTCTGCTTTTAACTCAAGAGAACTTAAACGACAATAAATTCCATCAAAACCACCAGAATTTCATCAAAGCTGTAGCTGTTGACCTTGTTAACTGTTTTTTAGCAGTGTTTTTTCTTTGTACACAAAAATCTATCATTTCTTCAATGTATCGGACACGGTATATCCAAAAAGTTCACTCGATTAGCAAATAAAATAACAATTGGTGTAACGGTTACTGATCAGCCCCATACCAAAGAACGAAAAAAATACTTTTTAATTAATTTACTATGGTAACCTAAAATGCAAAAGAACGTTACTATTAAATAAGAAGTAAAACAACGGAAAAGAGTTATTTTAGTTAGTCCTTGATAAAGGTTAGGTTTAGTACACTTTTCTTTGTGAAAGAGTAGTTTCCTTACACTTTTCCTTGGGAAAGGTAATTTTAGTACTCCTTTCTTTGGTAAACGGTAACTTTAGTACGCTTTCTCTTCAGAACAGGTAGTTAAAGTACACTTTATTTTAGGAAAGCGTAGTTATAGTAAACTCTCCCTTGGGAAGAGTAGATTTAGAACACTTTCCCTGGACAAGGGTGGTTTTAGTACTCTTTTCGCTGGGAAAGGGTAGTTTTAGTAAAATTTCCCCTAGGAAATAGCATTTTTAGTACACTTTTTACTAGCAAAGGGACTACCCTTTAGTACATCTCACACTTAACCTTGGAAAAGGTACACTTTAACGTGGAAAAGGACACTTTAACGTAAAAAAGAGTGGTCTAAACACAATTTCCTCGGCAAAGAGTAGTTTTAGTACTTTATTTCTTGGGAAATGGAAGCTTCAGTACTGTTTTCCTTTGGAAGGGGAAGTGTTAGAACTCTTCCCCTTGGAAAAGAGTAGTTTTAGTACACTTTCTTTTGGAAAAAGATTATTACACATTCCCTTGAACTACAGTACGCATTCCCTTGAACTACTCTTTCCCAAGGGAACTCCCAAGGGAAAATGTACCACAAGTATATTTTCCCAAGGGAAAGTGTAATAAAACTACCTTTTCCTAAGACAAAGTGTACTAAAACTACACCTTTCCAAGGGAAAGTGTACTAAACCTACCCTTTTCCAAGAGAAAGTGTACTAAAACTACCCTTTTCCAAGGGAAAGTGTACTAAAGCTACCCTTTCCCAAAATAAAGTGTACTAAAACTACCCTTTCATAAGGGAAAGTATTTTCAACTACACTTTCCCAAGGGAAAGTACCACGCCTATCCATTCCCAAGGGAGACTTCGTTTTCAAAAGGAGAGTGTACTTAAACTACTTAAACTACTCTTTCCTAAGCAAAAGTGTACTAAAACTACCATTTCCTTAGTACTAACACTAAACTTTTCCTTAGGAAAAATGTACTAAAAGTAGTACTTTTTTGGGGGAAAGTGTACACAAACTGAACTTTCCCGAGCGTAAGTACACTAAGACTAATCATTGCAAAGGGAAAGTGTACTAACACTAACCTTTCTGCAAGGTAAGTTTACTAAAACTACCCTTTCCTTGGGGTACGTGTACTTAAGCTACTCTTTCCCAAGGGAAAGTGTACTAAAACTACACTTTCCCAAGGGATAGTGTATTAAAACTACCCTTTCCCAAGTGAAAGTGTACTAAAACTACCCTTTGCCAAGTGAAAGTGTACTAAAACTACCCTTTCCCAAGTGAAAGTGTACTAATACTACCCTTTCCCAAGGGAAACTGTACTAAAACTACGCTTTCACGAGGGAGAGTGTACTAAAACTACCCCTCCCAAGAGAAAGTGTACTATAACTACCCTTTCCCAAGGAAAAGTGTGTTAAAACTACCCTTTCCCTAGTGAAAGTGTACTTAAACTACCCTCTCCCAGGGAAAGTGTTTTAAACCTACGCTTTCCCAAGGGAAAGCGTAATGAAACTACCGTTTGGTACTAAAACTACCCGTTCTCAAGGGAAGTGTACTACACCTAACCATTCCCAAGGGAGAGTATACTTAAAGTTAGTTAAAGTAAAGTTAAAGTGTACCAAACCTACCTTTTAACAAGGAAAAGTGTACTTAAATAACCCTTTCCCTAGGCAAAGTGTGCTAAAACAACCTTTTACCAATGGAAAGTGTTCTAAACCTACCCTTTCCCAATGGGAAGTGTACTAAAAGTGATTTTGAAACCCTTTTCTATGGAAAAGAGTTGTTGTAGTACCCCTTCCCTCGAAAAGGGGATTTTGGTATTCTATCCTTGAGAATGGGTAGTTTTGGTACCCTTGCTTCTGGGAAATAGTAATTTTGTGATGCTTTCTCTAGGGAAACTGGAGTTTGGGCAACCTTTTCCTTGGAAATCGCTATTTTTGGTATCCTTTCCATTGGGTAACGGTATTTTCGGTACCTTTTTCTACTAAGAGGGCTAGTTTTGGTAATATTTCGCTTGGAATGTGGTAGTTTTGGTACTCCTTTCTATGACTAGGTGTATGGTGGCCTTTCTTTTGTCAGAGTCGATTAAATTGCAAGGTACTCTTTAACTTCTCTACTGGTTCCTTGGTTGAGTGGAAATCCACATTTTAATATTTATTCCATTTTGCATATCACTCTCACGCTTTATTACACTATTAGCATCCATTTGAAATAGAAAATGTTTGCATCATACTCGTCTGCGACCCAATCGCTAACATGTTGAAAATGCTGATGTGTAAACACCTATTTTCCATCAGGTTGAACACCTTGACAAGGTGTTCTTGGTTGGGGTGTTCCTAGAGTAAAATTTCCACAGAAAAGTGCACACAGCGCTCAACGTATGTTCGAATATTTACAAATGTCTGTCAGAGCTTAAGGTGTTATTGTTGTTATATTAATTGCAACATTTGTTATTCGATTATCTATCGAATATTTTATGCCAGAGAATTGAATGCAGCCACACAGCAGCAGCACGACTCCACAACGCCACTGTGGTAGTGACCGCTGGCACCGCTTTTACCAACAACTATGGCAACGATAAATGACAACAATTTCAAATATGCTAATTTTACAAATGCTGCAGTAATGAAGATTATGACGAGACGAGACAGTGGTTTGACTAGACTGTAAAATATTGCATATCGGGCTCGTTAAACAACAAAGCAAGGTGCTTGAGAGTGAGTGTGACATTTTGCATTGTTTTAATGGTATTTCTACTGCTGCCAGACAATTGCAATAACTCAAGGAAAACACTTTAAATGAAATTAATTGATGGTATTGTGGTGATAGAAGGTTTCTATTGGGCATTTATGAGCTTTAATGTAAAATACCTTTTGTTGTGAAGTACCTAGATGAGAATTTTACAAAGGCAACAAAATACTGAACCTGTTTGTAATACCCCAAGGTGGGAAAAATTGTTATTATTCAAATCACTTGAAATAGTGATAAACCAGAAAGTGGTGGAGGGACTTACACCGTAGAACTTCAGAGGGGTGCAATATGTATACCTAAAGGGTAGGTCGATGGAGACAGAACTTTGGGTAAGCTTGAGAAAGAGGGTGCAGATATCAGTCAACTGTGGACATATACATAAGCCAGAGACAATCCATTACAAAGTGGTACGAGAAATCGAAACCTGTGGGTATTTAACAACGTGGCGAACCCTAATAAAACTCACTATTCTGAATGACAGCTATATCCAAATATGCATCGATCTGAACCATATTTGGTTCGGATATCGACGAGCATAATAAAACTCACTATTCTGAATTTCAGCGAAATCTGGTAATAAATGCACCTGTCATAGGCTTAAGACCCTTAATCACCATATTGGTCTATATGGCAGCTATATGTAAATATGGGCCGCCATGCACCATATTCGGGTTGAATGTCGAGGCACCTGGTGAAAATCACTGTTTCAAATTTCAGCAAAATTGGAGAATAAATGCGCCTCTTATGGTCTTTAGACCATAAGGTCTATAGACTCTACAGCTGAAGATCGGTCTCTATGACAGCTATGTCTAAATATAGCCCGATCTGAACTATATTCGGGACAAATATTGGGAGTCTTGATACAACTCACTGTTCCAAATATCAGCGAAGTTGGATAATAAATGTCCTTGCAATAGGCCCAAGGCCCAAAATCGGCAGATCGGTCTATATGGCAAATATATCCAAATATGTTCTGATCTGGACCATTTTTGGTTCGGATATCGACGGGCCTAATAAAACTCACTATTCTGAATTTCAGCGAAATCCGGTTATAAATGCACCTGCTGTAGGCTGAGGCCCCTAAATCGCCATATCGGTCAATATATGGCAGCTATATGTAAATATGGGCCAATATTCGGGTTGAATGTCGAGGCGCCTTGTACAAATCACCGTTTCAAATGTCATCATTCTTCTATTTGAGCATAAAATAAAAGAATCCTTCGATGCCAAGACGTACACATTGACGGTTTGTATCAAGGGGGCGTTTATTAATGTACGAACTGACACATTATGTATTGGACAAGTACCGGTCGGACGGGGTCCTTAGAGACTGGATACTCCACATTCTAAGGAAAAGGTGGATAAATTGCGGGTCCCATGACATAAATATAAGGCAGAAAGTGGCACGGGGCACGCCACAGGGGGGATTTTATCGTCACTCCTTTGGGTGACCACTATAAATAAACTATTACGGATGCTGACTATGGAGGGATTTGAACCCGTCTGCTATGCAGACGATGCTATAATACTTCTTAGGGGTAAGGATCCGAACCAGCTATGCAGAAGGCCAAAAGGGTCTTGCATATGGCATATGACTGGGCTAGCCCTAGAGGTCTCAATGTTAACCCAGAGAAGACAGAAAAATTCCTGTTCACAAGGAAAACAAAGGTGGGCCAATTTAACGCACCACGTTTCCTCAATAACGCCATTTTGATAGTTGACATGGTCAAAAACTTAGGAGTGATCTTGGATAGGAAACTTAAATGGAAGTGTCACATTCAGGTGCGTACTGAGAAGGGTCACAGATGTTGGGCACTATGTACACGGGCCATGAGCTCAAAATGGGACCTGAATCCTAGGATAGTCTAGTGGTTCTACTGGAGCATGATTAGACCAATACTTACTTACGCCTCAGTACTTTGGTGGACTGCGACCGAGAAAAAGTGCAACATAAGGTCCATACAACAAGTTGAGAGAACATGTTGCCTTGGCATAAGGCGATGGGAGAATGGATTGATGATGGGAGCAGCTCATACCATCGCGGGATAATCAAGGCGACGATAAGAAACCTAGAAGGAAGGGAAGAGGTTACCGATCGGATACCGGAGACGACACATGATCTCGAAGAACACAGGGTCTGAGGCCTGTTTTAGACTACCTGACATAAACCTAGAAGGAAGGGAAGAGGTTACCGATCGGATACCGGAGACGACACATGATCTCGAAGAACACAGGGTCTGAGGCCTGTTTTAGACTACCTGACCATAATACTGTCCAACAGCCGGAGATCCAGGCTATCACGGAATGAGTGAGGTGGTGTGGACGTCAAGTTTGAACATTTTTACGCACAGTAGACTAGCCATAAGGGCAAAAACAACCAGGTAAGGTCACTAACAGTATTGCAGTGTAAGGAGATTAACGCCATCTCAAAGGATAGCACAATCCGCAACGTTTGTGTGCCGGGCCATAACGGAGTAAGGGAAAGAGCAGATGATTTGGCGGCGAAGGCCAGAGGACTGCCGTCAATAAACTTGGTTAACCCGAAGACTTTCGGGTCGACGCAGTCCGAGTTAAGGGCGTGGACGACGAAAGCGCATGCAACATTGTGGATCAGCGAAACGGTCGGAAGGTCGATCCCCTATGGGGGGATCCAGATCGTGAGAAGACGGGGCTATTACTGAAAGGAAGTAAGAAGGAGATCAGTATAGCTTTTGGTATCATAACGGGACACATAGAACTAAGAGCTCATTTATGTAAAATCAGTGCGCCAAGCGATACCATGTGTAGGGCATGTGGAGAAGATGATGAGACGTTGTAGCATTTCCTTTGTCATTGCCCGGCTTTCGCGTCTAACAACTGAACTGAACGGAATTCCTAACATAGATTTTCTTTTTCGAGGTTACTTTTAGTTTTTAGAGCGCATAACAAGCCGATTACTGGCTTAGATGTATGTCTATAGTGGCATGGGGCAGATTAATATCTGCATCCTTTTTTCAACCTAACCTAACACCAACATCAGGTATACCCATTGCCAACAGTTTTAAACAATCTATTTATCTTCCATTACAAGTCCCTTTCCTGCCATATATGCATTTGAGAACTGTTAAATTGTTTGTAATGCATGCGCGTGTCTAAAGAAGTCATTGGCTCATTTAAAAAACTGCTGTTTGGTAATGATCCACATTTCTCCTTTGGTATTTGCAACCACTGTCTATGCTCGCATTAATATTTTATTTCTCCATAACGTACCTTCCATTTCAGTCAATCGATATTAAATTAGCAAAATATTATCGAAATAAATGATTGACATACTATTTTCGTACATACAATGTTGTTGACTTACAAAACAAAAAAGAAAAACAACTTTATTTGCCCAACTGTTAGAAGCCTAGGAATTCAAACCCCGTCTCCAACTCCCTTCCCCAACATGATGGGCGATGTCAATGTGAAAAGCAGTTTCAAATGCATTTGCATATGACCACATTTTAACACAAAACATTCTTTCATATCAAGCATGCATGTACCATAAATCAAAACTGCCGGAATCGACCAATAAAAATTATTACTTATTGTCCCAGTTGACGTTTATAGACTGCGATCAGACTGGACCAGATATGCTGTGAGAGTTTCATAGATATGATTGAAATGATACTTGGGGAGCGCTGACAAACTGACACCACCTTGCCTTCACACAACTTCAGTTTAAGGCAGGCGGTAGGCAAGTCACTTGATTAGGGGCAGTCATGATATTTAAAAGCAAGTGACATGAGAATGAAATTATTTAAAATTTTATAAAATACGACGTGTTGTATGTTGCTATTAGCATTTTGCTAATACGCCTTTTATGCTGGACTTTCTCACTTGCCTCCACAAAGAGATTATTAATTAAAAGTTTAATTAAAACCATTTATTTATTAGGTTTAAGTAACAAATCGGTGATTAAAGGCCTTTACATCAACAACTCGATGAAATTCGAGCTGGGCATGCGCAATCAGCAGTTGGGGAACAGTAACAAAAGGCAATATGGTGATTAATATCGTAGACAAGCGTGATAAGATTCTTGCAGACTCTAAAAGCAGGGAACTGAATCTAGAAATCAATAGGGTGTTCAACGAACAAAAGAGGATTTTATGGCTACAACAGTTGAATTGCACTGTAGCTTAGGTGTCGGTATAAGCAATCCATGGTCAGTAGGCATGCTCATTCCCTTTCGGGGAATGAGCATTGCCTGCCCCAAAGAGCATCTCCAGAGCGATTGTGCAAAAAGTAGGTTTGTTCTGCGGAAACCTAGTCTTAGAACCGATGAACAATCATCAAAATTTTCCATCGACCAAGTTAAGAATGACACTCGCAGTGCGAAGACGTGCAAAAGGCTAAGCCTTAACGTTTCTCGTCTACCGATCTTTCTGCTTACTACGCTGACAGAAATCTGAAGATATCCCACACCAAATTATCAGCCACATATACTTCTAGTCCAAGTAAATCAGCAGCTGAAAGAATCAATGAAGTAAGGATTCCAATCACGCCTGACTCACGAGACGCTCTCGAAACACTAACGAGACAATCACGACTCACGACACCTTACGAGACACTCACGACTCACAAGACCCTAACAAGACCCTAACGAGACACTTACGATTCAAGAGAAAATCGTGAGTCTTGATTTTTCTCATGAGTCGGGAGTCTCGTAAGTCGCAATTAGTGCGGTTTATTCACGAAGAACGGCACACTCACGCAGGATCACATGATGAAATTTGGAAGTCACTCACGAATCGCGTGACTCACGCGTAATTTGAGCGTGACACGACAACTCACGTGCATACCTCTACAAATGAACAGGCAGGCAATGCTCATTCTCCGAAAGGTATTGAGGACCTAGCATAACTTCTGAACATCATCAGTGTTTACACGACAGCTATGCGACACATAAGATTCAGACTTGTCCGAATGATGCTCTACGTATTGCGACGAGTTGTCTCCACATCACTTATGTGGACAAACTGCATACTGATGCATAATGAGCTTCATCATCTGAGAGTTTAATCAGCATTTCTAAGAGGTTGGCACAGGTATGTGAACTAGACGAGACAGTTTTGACAGAGGACTTTTACTTGCTGTTATGCGTGTTGGAGGCCACCGTAGCAAAGAGGTGAACATGACCGCCTATGGCGCTGAGCGCCTGGGTTCGAATCCTGAGGAGAACATCAAAAACAAATTTTCAGCGGTGGTTATGCTGGCGACATTTGTCGATACCGCTGATTAACCGCGACTGCAGTTACAGCTACTCCATAAGGAGCCCTCCACTAACTGTATAGCAACCTGTGGATGCGCCCGGTAACTTGCATCTAAGCTTTTCGTGAAAACGATGAATACCATACAGATCGTAGTTTGAAGTTCCAGCCTGTGTGGTGCTCATAATTATCCCGAGCGTTTCTTCAACTCACTATCTCGCCTTTGGGTCTGACATAGGTACTCGCGCTTCATATGTCCTTTTGCTTTACCTCTCATCCTCTCTCTCTCTCTCTTATGCTGGTAACCGAGTGAACTCACATTTGTGGTGGGCTACCCGTTAAAGCTAAATCTAAAGCAGCCATTCAAATCTGCATATTGCAAATGCAAATCTGCCCATGAACATTTCACTAGGAACAGGGGCGAACTTCTCAAATATCAGTGAGTGCTGCCCGATTAAATTTTAAGCTCAATGATAAGGGGCCTCCTTTTTATAGCCGAGTCACAACGGCGTGCCGCACTGTGACACCTCTTTGGGGAGAAGCTTTTACATGGCAAAGTACCTCACAAATGTAGCCAAAATTGGTAAGGAGATAAACACCGCTGAAAATTTTTCTAATGTTCACGTCGGGGTTTGAACCCAGGCATTTAGCGTTATAGGCGGACATACTAATCTCTGCACTACGATGGCCAATCAGCATATTATGGATAGCCAATTATCACTCAGTGTTACAAGGAAACCGGGACAACTATAAGCCTCCAAGTGCGGCCCAATTTACCGGCGCAGGCAGTGGTACTCGCAGACGAACGTAATGGGATTCGTTCTACGGACCCCACTAACCCCAGAATCAGCGAGATCCCACTAACCACCGCTGAACATTTTTCTGATGTTTGAACCCAGGCGTTCAGCTTCATAGTCGGACAACCATAAGCGTCCAAGTGCGGCCCAATTTCCCGGCGCAGGCAGTGGTACTCGCAAACGAGCGTAATGGGATTCGTTGTACGGACCCCTCTGAATCTGAAAATGAACAGGGTAGTCAACGATCATAAGCGAAATTTGTTGCTGGAACACTTGGCGCAATGTAACTTAAGTACCGCTTTAAGTAAGCTGTGGTCTGCTATTAAGTCACTCTCGAACCCCTGTCGAAGGGATGACAGGACCTTAGCAACTTTTGGCGACTTGACCGTGACTGATCTCAAGAGGTGCGCCAGGTTGTTCAACGGTGAATTTATTGTGCATCCCGAGAGTGACAGGCCAAGGAGGATAACCACTCGTCGTATCCGTGGTCTCCGCGCCGATGGACAGCCATCACAAATTACCGTGGGCGAAGTTGTCGAAGTGGCGCCGATGTCTGGAAAATGGGCAGAGTGACACCTCTACTGAAGCCTGGAAAGGACCCGAGTTAGGGGGAGTCGTACAGACCGATCTCCCTTCGCTTACCTGTAGCAAAGACGCTTGAGGCATTACTCCTAATGAAGACTGCATAGTACAACAACGTGGCTTCAATCTGCCCAGGCCATTTTATAGGACGGTCCTCGTGGCACTGGACCTCTCGAAGGCATTCGACACTGTCAGCCATGCCAAACTAATTGAGGACATTGCCAACAAGTCGCTCCAGCCAGGCCTGAAACGTTGGGTCGCGAATTATCTGTGTGGTCGCCAGTCATTTGTGGAATTAATGCATACAAAGTCGAAGTACCGTAGAGTGAAACAGGGAGTTGCCCAAGGGGTTGTGATACCTCCGGCACTGTTTAACCTCTTCCTATCCTCCATTCTACCCCCTCCAGACGGCATAGAGATCGTATCATATGCGGACGATAGAAACAGGCCCCCTACGCGTGAGGTGAATGCCGAGCTGACTGTGATGGTCGATGGAGAAATGATTTCGACCAACAAGTGTCCCAAAATACTTGGCGAAACATTTTATAGCTCACATGCCACAGCAATTTGCCATGAAGTCAAAAATAGAAACAAGGTCCTCAAGTCACTTTCCGGCAGCACTTGGGGTGCAGGCAAAGAAACCTTGTTGACCACGAACAAAGCAACTGACCGGTCTGTGGTAAGTTATTCAGCGCCAGTGTGGTCTCGTTAGCTCTGTGTAACGCAGTGGAATAATATTCAGTACTGTAAGAATGCCGTCCTCGAACTGCGACGGGCTGTATTCTCAGTTCTCTTGTGAACCACCTCCATCAGGAGACAAAGATCCTTCCAGTGCGAAGACAACTACATGCTGTCTAAGCAATATCTTTTGAGCTATTATCGCAGAGACCATCCAAATCATCATCTTGCGGATAGATATCCACCGCCCAGAAGCCTTAAGGTAGATCTACATGATCTAGAGCGTGAGGTTCAGCGCTGCCAGAGAAAACCTCTACATCTAGCTGCATATCATGCGGGGCTAGACAACATTCATTCAGACACGGTAGCAGATGCGTTAAATAGCTACCGGATGAATGTCGCCCTTGGAGAACGATCGCCTCCCATTGCACCTGAAGAAATTGATCTCCCCCGGCAAACCAGAGTAGTTCTGGCTTAATTTCGTTCCGGCAGATGCAGCCGCTTCAAAACCTACATAGCAAGGATTGATGCCGACGTGCATGATGTATGTTCCGATTGTGACCAGGGACCACACGACACACGTCTCCTGTTTAACTGCCAAGTTAGACCCACTCCACTCTGACCCAGATCTCTCTTGACGAAACCAATTTTATTCGCAAAATTCCTGGATCTGGACACTCAACAGAATCAAGCAGACAAAAGATAGAACACAACAAACTGTTACAACAACTTTAAAAACAACCAAAAGCCCGATGGAAAGATCAAGTGGTGGGAGACACCTCCAAACTTTGTGTCAGAGATTAAAAATTGAGCGCAGAAGATCGGCGGCGCTTGGAACGCTATTCTACGTTCGACTAGTAGAACAAATTTGCTGTCATAGCCAATTGAAGTAAGTAAAGAAAAGTAAGTGATTATCACTCAGAGTCGTCAGTAGGCTCTTCAAGTTCGAGGCCAAAGGGTTCAGCGGAACCTTTAGATCAAGGATCGGTTCAGGCGGATCTAAATACCATTCTAGAGGGTATGGTTGCAAAAAATACGAACAGCTACTGAGTGATTGCCGTGTTTGGAGACCATTCGCCGCTCATAACACCTGAAGACTTCCTTCGGCAAACCAGATAGTGCTGGCTTAACTTTGGGAAAATTGTTGTAACATTTTTCTTGAGATAAAATTTCATGAAAATTTTGTCTTTAGACAAAATTTCATGGAAATTTAGAAAAAAGTTCTTTCAGTGCTTTGTCCTTAACTTCTTTGATTTTTTTTTTTTTTTTTTTTGTTAGTAACACCAGCTAATTGATGACCTTCATCATTCACCTTAGCAAATGCAATACACAATAACACCGGAGCCACTTCAAACTAGTCTGCCTAAATATCGATCACCTTTTCGTTTTAACCATGATCAAAATATAATGAAATCTTAAAAATTTTAAAAATTTATTCTATCATCTTTGCCAACAATCTGCGGCGAGGATGTTTTAACTAATCGCCCCTAAAAAAAATACAAAGAAATTTCATTGACGCAGCCAAATGTCATTGTTGATGCAAATTCCTAGCAGAAGCATGTGTGGCAGAGAAATACTATGGATGCAGGGCGACATCAACATCCACATTAGCATCAGTCAATTGATTCAATTCAGACAGTCGGACGGACCACCATGGCAAAACATTTGAAATTCTAACTGATTAAGATCATCGATTTATTTAGCATTAATTGATTGTATCGTTTAGCCTGGTAATTGAAGACAATCAATCACCAATAACAGAAAAAGAGAGCCAGCCATGCAATTGCAATGATTTCATCACACAGGTGCAAAGCAAAAACAACAATAACGGCAATAACAACTACCAGAGCAACGGCGACAATTGCAGGAAGCAAAAATGTTGAATGAAATTTGTAATGAGAAAACAAACAACAACAACAGCATGAAACAAAAATTCAAAGTTAAATAGCACACAGAGATGGGAAAAGTATTAGTCAAATAAATTCCTAGGGAATTTCAAGGGATAGGTGGTGGAGTGTTTTGCTTTGGTAAGGAGAGTTAGCTAATAAAGTTATTAATGTTTGCAATTATTTCTTTTTAGCAATTTACCGTTAAGCTACCTTGGGTTGAGTGAGAGAAATATAAAGGAGACATAAGCATAGTCTGTTATCTTCAACAGACTGTGCTTAGAGAGAGTTGAGTGTGCATCGTGTGCATACATTAGCAACTTAATTACCCCTCCAATCAAAATGTATGTATGTGTGTATGTGTATTCAACTCAGTCTCGACTGTTTAAAACAGAGAGGAGAGCAAAGCTAAGAGCAGAGTGTTGGGTTTCATACTGAGGACAATGTACAGGGATAACAGAGAGAGTGCTGCTTATAGAAACATTAATCAAAAGCTGCGCTAAAACAACAACAATAATAACTGATTTGATAATGATCTACTGAAGTTTGATTATCTTAAGAAAGTGATGAATTACCACATCGATATTTTTAGGGCGCCCCGGTAGCCCACTTGGTAGAGTGCTTGGATTACCAATGCAGAGGTCGTGGGTTCGATTCCCGCCAGAAGACTTGGTCTGGCGCTACTGTGGTATAAAAATGGACTTAAAATTGTCTAAGTGAGTCTGTTAAGGACTACCACTTTTACCTAACCTAACACCGATTTTGCAATGGAAATTTGCCCATTAACATTCCATTAAGGAAAAGGGGCGAACTTCTCACATATCAATGAGTGCTGTTCGATTCAAGTTTAAGTTCAATGATAAGGGACCTCCTTCTTATAGTCGAGCTGCAACGGCGTGCCGCAGTGCGACACCTTTTTGTGGAGAAGTTTTTATATGGCTGCCATACCAAATGGTAGAGTACCTCCAAAATGTCGCCAACATTAGAAGGGGATAACCACCGCTGAAACCACCGTCAGGATTCGAACCCAAGCGTTTAGCGTCATAACCGGACATGCTGACCTCTGCACTACGTTGGCACCGATTTTACCAAAGAAATGTTGCAGTGGGTTAAATGTTTCACGATTCGGAGAATGAAATAGGGAAGGGAAGAAAGTTCTTCAGTTCTTAAAAGACAAAATTTTGATAAAATTTTCTACAAATAATCCAACTTAGTTTTAAAAACTTTTATGAACATAGGATTCTATTCCAAAACACATCTATTCCATGCACTACGAAACAATGGCTTATCTACTAACTACCCATTGTGGGTTGCGCGACAGTCCTATTACAATGGCAGAAAGTTCAAAGGGCATGCTTGCAATTAAGAGCAACGACAAAAGGCAGTGAACGAATACAACAAAAGCTGCAACATGTTCTAAAAATCGAAGGTTTTTCTTTTTGCTTTGTTTTTTTATTGGCAATGTATTGCCTGCTGTTTTTATTGTTGCTGCTAGAAAATGTTTCGCATTTGTTTTTTGGCAGTTTTATTTTTATTTTACAAAGTTTTTACGATTGGACTTTGCATTCGGATGCAAAAGTTCAATTGTTATATTTGTGAATGGCGGACACACTTTCGGTCAAATAGAAAACGAATATTAGAGTGTGTCGGAAAGAAAGAAAAGAGAAGTGTATACAAAATTAAAAGCTAACCCAAAAACACAAGCTTCCGTTTAGAATTTTGATTACAGAATGATTCTCATTATACCCACCACAAGAGGAGGGGGGTATACTAATCTAGTCATACCGTTTGTAATACCTTGAAATATTCGTCTTAGAAACCATTAAGTATATATATTCTTGATCGTCTCAACGTTCTGAGTCGATCTAGCCATGTCCGTCCATCAGTCCGTCTGAACGACCGTCCGTCCGTCCGTCTGTCGAAATCACGATAGCGTTCGAACGCTTAAAGCTAGCCGCTTGAAATTGTGTACCGATATTTATTATTGAAGTAGGTCGTAGGGGATTGCAAATGGGCCATATCGATTCCGATTTAGATATAACTCCCATATAAACCAATCTGCCGATTTGATTTTTTAAGCCCCTGGAATCCGCAATTGTTATCCAATTTTACTGAAATTTTGCATGTAGCGTTTCGTTATGACTTCTAACAACTGTGCCAAGTACGGTCCAAATCGGTCTAAAACCTGATATAGCTCCCATATAAACCGATCTCCCGATTTGAATTCTTGAGCCGTTATAAGCCGCATTTCTTATCCGATTTTGCTGAAATTTTGCAAGTAGTGTTTTATTATGACTTACATCAAATGTACCAAGAACGGTCCAAATCGGTCTATTACCTGGTATAGCTCCCATATAAACCAATCTCCCGATTTGACTTCTTGAGTCCTTAAGCCGCAATTTTTGACCGATTTGGCTGAAATTTTGCACGTAGTGTTCTGGGATTACTTCCAATTCTATCACTTGCCCCACCGATCTGGCATAAGTCAGCTCGTAGTCTTATGTGTCCCGTTATGATACCGAAAACTATACTGAACTTCTTCTTGTTGTTGAAGTCACTCTTGAATGTGGAGTTGGCGATCCTTTGCAAGCTCTTATAGGCGAGCAACTTGCTATCGCGGGATCACGGGGCCATTGGTTATTTAAAGGCGCCAGTAACTCGCCTTGTCATATCGGGCATCATAGGCACTCAATATTTAAGCAAGAGTCGGTGCCACTCGGCCTCTCACTGAGACTCTCCACTCGATACCGCTGATTGTCCTCGACTGCAGTTGTATTTACTCCGTATGGAGCACTCCAATATTCGCAACCTGTGGACGCGCCCGGTAGCTCCCAGCTAACCCTTTCGTGAAAACGAAGTACACCACACAGATTGAAGTTCAAAGTTCCAGCCTGTGTGATGCTCATAGTTATCCCGTGCCGGGATGCGATTTGTGCCATTCTCAGGAGTTAAATTCCTTCTTACACTACAAAGCTGTTCGTGACTTTACCGTCCTGGTTGTTATTGCCCTGCTGGCCAGTTTACTCTCCGTAAAGATATTCACACTCGACGTCCTAACACCACCTCAAGCATACCGTGATCGCCCGGATCTCCGCCTGCAGGACCGTATTACGGACAAGCAGTCGAAAAAAGATCTCTGTACCTGGGTTCTTAATGTAGACTCCCACGCCCACTCTATCCTCTAGCTTTAATCCATCTGTGTAGCATGACCTCCCATATGGCAATATCAGAATTCCGTCAACCCAAGTCTGTGCCTCTGGTAGCAGTGTCTCTCACTCGACCTCAAGTGTCTACTCAGGCATCCGCTCGGAAACCTCTTTCCTTCCTTCCAGGTTTCCTATCGTCGCTTCGATTATACTGCGATGATATGGCCTTTCTCCTATCCTCTATAAATTCTTTCATCGCCTTAAGTATCATAGCCGCAGTGGCAGCCTCACACTTAATCTGTATGTCAAGGGGTCGGATATCTAGAATAGTCTTTAGTGCCCTAGTGGACGTGGTCCTCATCTCTCCGCATATGCAACACGTTCTTTGAACCTGTCGTATTATCCTTACTTTACACTTGCTCCATAGCAGTCCACCAAACAACTGAGTCATAGGTAAGTATTGGTCTAATCACGCTTTTGTAGAGTCAATGGACTATTCTCGGATTCAGTCCCCATTTCGAGCCTACGGCCCGTCTACATAGTGCCTAATATCTGAGAGCCTTTTCGATACTCTCCAGAAAGTGCCATTTCAAATTTAGTTCCTGTCCAAAATCACACCTAAGTATTTGACCTTGTAAGATATCGAAATCGTCTTATTGAGAAAATGTGGTGCTTTAATTTGGTCCACATTTGTCTATCTCGTGAACAGGCATATTTCTGTCTTCTCTGGGTTAACATTGAGACCCCTGGGTCTAGTCCAGTCATTTGCCATATGCAAGACTCTTTCGGCCCTTCGGCATAGCTCGTTCGGATCCTTACCCCTTAGAAGTATTATAACACAGTTGTGGTGTAGGTTATGAATATGTAATCTCCTATTTATGGTCGAATTTTAACTCCAGATCGCGAGGCAACATCTTTTGATAGAAAACTTCTATTCCAAGAATGAAATGCACTTAAATGTCATCAGCATGTGGCGAGGAGCGTGACCATAACTGAGAACTTTTTCGAAATTTTCAACAGTAACAGTATGTCCCTTTATGACCCTGGACCGTGAGAACAAAGGGACATGGTACCCGATACGCCACAATTGTCCCTCATTTTAACTTTAATTATTTCCCAATTCCCATTAGGCTATTTATCTTCCGACAATCTTCAGTTTCAATGATAGAGAAGTTAACTAAATATACGGATTCACGCTTCTCCTTAGCTCTCTCTTACTCTCTCTCTCTCTCTTGCTATCTCTCTGCCTCCCACTCACTATTATACAAACCAAGATTTACCGCAAGTCTGAATCTCAACATAGAAAAAAGAAAGAATGTACCACAATGAAATATCGACAAACTCTGAAAACTCATTTCCCATTTGTTAGTAACAAATGCTTCAAAAATAGCCAAACTTAACTTTTATTTAATAAAGTTGAAGGTTAACGAAGCACAAATGGTAGAGTGGTATCATCGCGAACCGGACATTTGTATCCAATGAACAAATAAATGCAATTGAATTCATTCTTCCCAAGCAGCAGCAGCCGCAGCACTTGACAGGGTGTGTGTTTGTTTGTGTGCATTGGTGTATACCCCCATCGGGCTGTGTGTATGAGTAAATGTGGACTTTGTCACTTGAAATTGCCAAGATTTTGTTGTTTTCTATTTCATTCTCCTCATTGCTGTGATGATGATTGTGGCATTATTTTTGTTGTTGCTTCTGCGGTGTGAGTGTGGGTTTACAGTTTATCAAAAGAGTGCCAGGCGTGCGAGTATTGTCGTTGCTAATGGTGGGGCCAATGTTGTTGCTATTACTGCTACTGCACATTTGGTTGTTGCCCATGTGCATTTGTTTTTGGTTGCTGTTTTTTTTTTTTTTTTGGGTGATTTTGGCACTTGTTTTGCATATTTCTTTAGTTTTTCGTGTTGCATTATTTTCAGTAATGGATTGGCGACAAAAAGCCGCCATCCTATTCTGTTTCTCTTTTTTTTTTTTGGGTGCTGCTGCTGTCGATGTCAATGTATGGCCTGTTTGTTGTTGCTGGTTATGGTTGCGAGGTTGCTTCCAATAGCAATATTGTTGTCTTTGTTGTTGTTGATGTTGTTTTTGCATGTTCATTTGACATATACGCACGCACTTAGTCGCCAATTTACATCAAAACACAAGCACACGGACACACACATAAAGGCACAATTAAAGTTTTTTGGATATGCGAACAGTTGGCGCGCCTGGTATTTAGGATATGAAATGGATTTGTGGCTGGGAATGTTAGAAAAATTTTATCGAAATCGAATGATCCTTTGTAATTGAAGTATTGAAAATAGAATTTTCGAAGACTCAAAATATGTAAACACACACTGACTTAGGACACCCAGCATAGTGGCTTAAAATTGGGGCTTTTAGGACTTAAGAAAACAAAGCGGGTCAGTTTTGGTGCCATCAGGATACGAATCATATTTGATATGGATTTTTGGGGTAATAAGTGTACTTCACATGGCGGTCGCCATAGCGCAGAGGTTGGCATGTCCGCTAATGACGCCGATCGGCTGGGTTCCACTCCTTGCAAGAACATCAGAAAATAATTTTCGGCGGTGGTTATCGCCTACTAATGCTAGTGGCATTTGTGAGATACTATGCCTTCTCAAAGAGGTGTCGCACTGCGGCACGCCGTTTGGCCTCGTCCATAAAAAGAAGACCCCTTATCATTGAGCTTAAAATTTTAATCGGACAGCATTCAATGATATGTGAGAAATTTGCCCCCGTTCCTTAATGGAATATTCATGGGCAAATTTGCAAGTGTTCTTCACATACCAAATTCCGTTGTAGCCAGCAAAAATGTAAACTTCCTTGCTCTCAAGAAGTGACATCGAGTGATAGGTTTATATGTAAGCTTATGAAAAAGCCACACAGAATGCCTATTCGAAACGAGTACCTAAGAAAATTTTTTTCAGTGTTGGTTATCCTCTTCCTAATGTTGGTGAGGTATTCAAGTATAAAACTTCTCTACTTAAAGCAGGTCCCTCATCATTGGGCTTTAACTTGAATAGGACAACACTCGTTGACATGAGAGAAGTATCCCCGCAGTTTCTTCAGCCAGTTTGCATTTACATAGTTATTTATACACTCATCTGGACCGCATTTGGTACGACGTTGAAGGCATAATTGGCGAAATATCATATTTCGTAAAAAAGTTTAAGCTTCTGTGCAATATTTCTTTAAAGGGCCGACAAATTGCCTAGATGACCTGATGCATACACCTTACCCAGTTTTAAGTAGTTCAGTCAGCAACCCATCGGCTCCTGCTGTCTTATTGTTTTTCAGTCGGTTTACTGCTACGTGGACCTAATTTTGACTAGGTGGTACACATTCTTCACCATCATCAGTGATTGGTTCTGTGGTATACTCATGGCCACCATCATCGCCGTTTCTATTTCAACAGCTGGGAAAAATGTTCTTTCCATATCCTCAGCACACTATACGTATCTGCCGTTACCACATTTCCTTCTTTGTCTCCGCAGGAGCATGCGCCTGGACCCACACCATCGGTTTGATGTTTAATTCTTTGGTGGCATTTTCGGACTTCTGGCTATTGAACATTTCAATACGCTCACACCCACGCTTTTTCATTTCCTTTTTCTTCTTCTTGCGGAAGAGTCTATGCTCCTCTCTCCTTTTCTTCCGATATCTCTCCTACGCCAGGCGCGTTGCTACTGTCCGCATTTTGCCCTGTATGCCACGGTCGTAACACGGGTTCCTTGGGAAAGGCTTTTGGTACCCAAGTACAGATTTTGCGGCTCTTTTCATGGCTATAGCTGAGCAATGGTTTGCCATCGCTCTGCTATACTATAGGAACCGGGAGTACCTTCACGAAGCATTTGGATCAGTCAGTGAGAGGAGTATGCCGTTGCTATCTGTTGTGTTTGCTACTTTTTAATGTCCAGCTTCCGTACAACATCAAATCGTAAGTTTCTCTCCACACTAAGGCAGCGTTGTTACTGACTGTAATTTTATTTTTTATATTTTTTTACAATTTTTTTTTCGATTTTCTCCCACTGTGCAACATTTGTAAGTTTCTTTGCCATGTAAAAGCTTTTCCCCAAAGAGGTGTCACTCTGCGGCACGTCATTCGAACTCGGCTTTAAACAGGAGGTCCCTTATCATTGAGCTTACACTTGAATCGGACAGCGCTCAGTGATGCGTGAGTGATAAGTTTGCCCTGTTCCTTCGTGGAAAGTTAATGGACAAAACTTGCATTTGCATAATATAGGGCGTCACTTCACGGTGTTGTTGTGGAGCCCTTCCCGAGCCAACGCACTTTTGTATGGCAGTAATGTCTACCCAGTATTTGTGGGAACTATACACATTTATGTATCGGCATGAACAATGTCCAATCCCCAAGGACCTACATCGACAAGATGCATCATATGTTCGAAAGGGGGATCTGTATTGCTGAACTCCTAAGTTCGAATTCTGGCCAGAACATCATTAGTGTAGATCGGTTGGAATTGTAAATGGGCCAAATCGGTCCATGTTTTGATATAATTCTGGCGAATTCTGGCCAGAACATCATTAGTGTAGATCGGTTGGAATTGTAAATGGGCCAAATCGGTCCATGTTTTGATATAGCTGCCATATAAACCGATCTTGGGTCTTAACTTCTTGAGCCTCTAGAGAGCGCAATTCTTATCAGATTTGACAGAAATTTTGCACGTGGTGTTTTAGTATTACTTATCGGGAGATCGGTATATATGGTGCTATATAAAGATATACGCCATCTTTGATCTTTAGGCTGAAGAGTGATTTCACAACAGACGGATGGGCATGTCCAGATCGTCTGTGAATATAACAAGGATCTATGGTGCATATTTTGTAGGGTTGAAAATGTATAATTTCATGTGTAACGAATGGATTTGCAAAATTGCCAACTTTTCAGTGGGCGGTGTTAAAACACATATTGCATTTTTGGCTTGTAGAACATTTGGTAGGTTTTGGTAGGGTTTGGTAGGATTTATTTTCAATTTTCGAATAATGTAATAGGAAATAATTTTCTCAACTGGCAAAACTGAGTAAAATTTATGAGGTCTTTATTCCTGTAAACCCTCTTAAAAATGAACGGCACACCATTTTGACTAGGCTATAAAAAAGGGCATCCCTTAATATTGGGCTTAAACTTGAATGAGACGAACTCATTGATATAAGAGAGGTCTCCTCACTTCTGCTCTATGGAATACTAAATAATTTGAAGGGGGTCTCAAATGTTTGACACAGCTAGTTGCCATATTCTAAATTAAACTCTCAACTCATTTTGATGAACTTGCTATTGTTATATTTCAAGGAGCCAAATACAAAACCTCAATTACCATCATCGCCATCCCTTATCTTTTCAATAGAATTTTAAACTCAAATCAGCACACTCGCGGATAGTTTTAAACTTCTCCTAAGCCTTTTGAATTGTTTTTACTGCTTGTGTTGCCGGCTTTTTGGCTTTGCCATTTGGCTAGTGGCAAACACAACGTCAACCAAAGCACATATTTACACATTAAACACATTATCCTCCTCATGCGCCTACAGTCCATTCATGGTAACAGCCAACGACATCAAAAACAACAGCTACATTTGTTTTTGTTGCATTAGATTAGCTGTTCAATATTTTAAGTTGATTTACTTGTAGCCTGATGGCATTTGGCTGCCACAGTGGCGTTGATACAACTTTGGTGATATGTCTTGGGAAACGCAAAAAAAGCCAAGATTAATTTATAATTCTTTTTGCCCGTAAGGGCTTGCGGGGAAGATGATGAGACGTTGGAGTATTTCCTTTATCATTGCCGGCTTTCGCGTCTAACAGATACCGGCACTTAGATGGGGACACTATCCGAGACATGAACCAACTTAGGGGAGTGGCATGGAAAACTATTTTGTAAGTATCACGGAATTCCTAACTTAGATTTTCTGTTCGAATTTACTTTTTTTGTATTTAGAGCGCACAACAAGCCGATTACTGGCTTAAGTGTATGTCCATAGTGGCATGGGGCGGATTAATATATGCACCTTCTTTTCAACCTAACCTAGCGTAGGGCAAAGATTAGCCGAGAATAACTTATTCACCATTATTACACACATTTTATAATTCGTTCCCCTTTAAATATAGTTCCTTATTCCCCATGGTTGGCCAGCTTGTCGTATGATTATCAGAAATGTTTTAATAAATCATACGCACTATAGTCTCAATGGCAGTGTGGCGTATGAATAACGTAATCACCACAATTTAAGAATAAGGGAGATATTCAAACAAGTAAAAATGTGTTAGGTTCGACCGGGCCTAATCTTGGCAACCCATCACCATGGACCACAAACGAACTTAGTTGAAGGCCATTCATACCAGATTTCTGTCAATGGAATCTTCTAAGGGTCGTTTATTGCTAATCGGGAGATCAGTTTACAAAGGAGCTTTTTCGGGTTATAGACCGATTTGGATCATACTTTCCACAGAGGTCGGAAGACATAACAGAAAACTATGTGCACAACTTCAACCAAATAGCACCACAAACGTGGATCTTAAAATATGTTAAATCGGGAGATCGGTTTATATACGAGGTATACCAGGTTATAAATAGAACGATTTGGATAATACTTCCCAAAAGTTTTGGAAAACAATACGAGATGCAGATGTGAATAGATATGGCACACTACTCACAAGACAACACATGCTACTCGCCTATGCCGACGGCGGCGATATCACAGGTCGGTCACCGGAAATATTGTGTTGCCCAAAAAGTAATTGCGGATTTTTCATATAGTCGGCGTTGACAAATTTTTTCAACGGCTTGTGACTCTGTAATTGCATTCTTTCTTCTGTCAGTTATCAGCTATTACTTTTAGCTTGCTTTAGAAAAAAAGTGCGCGAAATTTTGTTTACATTTGTTTGTTTGGCGTCAATTTTAATATGGAGCCCACAAAGGAGCATTTTCGTCATATTTTACTTTATTATTTCCGTAAAGGAAAAAACGCGGAGCAGGTTGCTAAAAAGTCACGAGATGTGTATGGTGATAAAGCCTTAAAAGGAAGACAGTGTCAAAATTGGTTTCGCAAATTCCGTTCTGGAGATTTTTCACTTAAAGATGAGCCACGTTCAGGTCGGCCAAATGAAGTTGATGATGACCAAATCAAAGCATTAATCGAATTGGATCGTCAAATTTAAATTTACCAAAATCAACCGTTCATTATCACATAAAAAGTCACATGTATTGAAAAAAATTCATTTAACAAACCGAATCAACGCTTGTGATATGCACCTTAAACGCAATGAATTCGATCCGTTTTTAAAACGAATCATAACTGGAGATGAAAAATGGATTGTTTACAACAACGTTAGTCGAAAACGATCATGGTCCAAGCATGGTGAACCAGCTCAAACCACTTCAAAGGCTGATATCCACCAAAAGAAGGTTATGCTGTCTGTTTGGTGGGATTGGAAGGGTGTGGTATATTTTGAGCTGCTTCCAAGGAACCAAACGATTAATTCGGATGTTTACTGTCAACAATTGGACAAATTGAATACAGCCATCAAGGAGAAGCGACCAGAATTGGTCAATCGTAAAGGTGTCATATTCACATTTTTGGTCACTCGCCAAAAACTGAGTGAGCTTGGCTGGGAACTTTTGATACATCCACCATAGAGCCCTGACCTTGCACCATCAGACTACCATTTATTTCGATCTTTGCAGAACTCCTTAAATGGTAAAACTTTCGGCAATGATGAGGCTAAAGGGTGATTTATTTGAGGTTAGGATTTTCATGCATTAGTATTTGACAGATCACGTGGGATTTCAGACATGGTGTCAAAGAGAAAGATGCTCAGTATGCTTTGACATTTCATCATGAATAGACTTACTAACGAGCAACGCTTGCAAATCATTGAATTTTATTACCAAAATCAGTGTTCGGTTCGAAATGTGTTCAAATTTTGACAAATTTTGTTCAGCGATGGGGCTCATTTCTGGTTGAATGGCTACGTAAATAAGCAAAATTGCCGCATTTGGAGTGAAGAGCAACCAGAAGCCGTTCAAGAACTGCCCATGCATCCCGAAAAATGCACTGTTTGGTGTGGTTTGTACGCTGGTGGAATCATTGGACCGTATTTTTTCAAAGATGCTGTTGGACGCAACGTTACGGTGAATGAACACATTTCGAACCGAACACTGATTTTGGTAATAAAATTCAATGATTTGCAAGCGTTGCTCGTTAGTAAATCTATTCATGATGAAATGTCAAAGCATACTGAGCATCTTTCTCTTTGACACCATGTCTGAAATCCCACGTGATCTGTCAAATACTAATGCATAAAAATCCTAACCTCAAAAAAATCACCCTTTATAAAAAAAATCGCACTTGGTTCAGTTTTTTGCAGATAAAAGCCAGAAGTTCAATGAGCGTGGAATACTAAATTTGCCAGGAAGATGGCAAAAGGTTATCGAACAAAATGGCAATTATATATTTGATTAAAGTTCATTATAAGTTTTATTAAAAATGCATTTACTTTATTTTAAAAAATCCGCAATTACTTTTTGGGCAACCCAATAGTAACTGCTGCCTATGAAAGAATTGAAAGAGAGTCAGTGAAAATGTGTCTGGTCTGGCTGACAACCTCAACATACTACGTTCCGTACACAAGAAAGGAGACAAGAAGGAATGTGCCAACTACAGAGGAATAAGTCTTCTCCCCATCGCATACAAGATACTCTCGAGTGTACTGTGTGAAAAATTAAACCCTAAAGTCAATGAGATAATTGGGCCCCATAAATGCGGCTTTAGACCTGGTAAATCCACCCTGGACCAGATATTCACACTGCGCCAAATCTTGGAAAAGACCCGAGAAGGACAAATCAACACCTATCATCTCATTGTTGACTACAAAGCCGCTTTAGATACTCCTTTACGTTCAAGGGTATTTCAAGCCATGTCTGAGTTTGGTATCCGTGCAAAATTTATAAGTCTCTGCAGGATGACACTTGCTGATACGCGTTCCTCAGTAAGAATAGGAAAGAATCTCACCGAACCATTCGAAACCAAACGAGGTTTCAGACAAGGAGACAGCCTATCGTGTGATCTCTTTGATCTCCTACTGGAGAAGATTATACGAGATGCGTATGTGAATAGATATGACACACTAATCACAAGAGAACACATGCTACTCGCCTATGCCGACGACATCGATATCATAGGACGGTCACCGGAAGTGGTAACTGCAGCCTTTGAAATAATCGAAAGAGAGTCAGTGAAAATGGGTCTGTCAGTAAATCGAGATAAGATGAAATGGATGGTTTCAACTCCCAAAACACCTTGTACAACCGAGCAGATAAAGAAAATGGAGAAAGTTGGGAATCACAGCTTTGAGATAGTCAGTAACTTTATCTACCTCGGCATCGCCGTAACCGAAACGAATGACTCCAGTTGTGAGAAAAAGCGAAGAGTAATACTGGCAAACAGATGCTACTTTGGGTTAAGTAAGCTGCTTAGAAACAAAGTTACCTCTCGACAGACGAAGATTACACCATACCAGACACTGATACTACCCGTGTTGTTATATGGCTCTGAGGCATGGGTACTTGTGAAAGCAGAAGAGGTAATGCTAGGAGCGTTTGAGAGAAAGATACTTTGTAAAATATATGAACTGGTTTGCGTTAATGGAGAATATAGGCATTGTATGAACCACAAGCTGTATGACGACAATGGCATAGTTACACGTATCAAGATACAGGGGTTGCCTTTTTGCTAGATCATGTTGTCAGAATGAATGGAGAAGATCCAGCAAAGAAGTTTTTTGAAGGCAAACACGGTGGTACACACAAACCGGGAAGACCAAAAGCCCGATGGAAAGATCAAGTGGTGGGAAACACCTCGAAATTTGGTGTCATAGATTATAGGAGGAGGGCAGTAGATCGAGGCACTTGGAAGGCTATTCTGATTTCGGCTAATGAAACAAACGTTCTGTCATAGCCAATTGAAGTAAAGTAAACCAGTAGGGAGAGGCAAAAGTCGGGCGGAGCCGACTATATAATACCCTACACCACTTGGTGTACTTAGAACTTATGTAGAACTTATCTCGAAATCTAGTCAGACTTAAATTTGGATCCCTATTGAAATAAAACTAGTCTACGTACTACTTTTAATATATAGAACTTATCTCTTGTCTAATTTCGCACACCTAATGAAATATCGAATAGAACTTTGTAAGACTTTCTTACCATAGAACAAACATTGTGGATTTTTACAGCCTTAAAAAGTCATATTGGATAAAAAATTTATATGAGAACAATGTTTAAATCTGAGACGTCAAATATAATATCTCACGACCATTATTGTAGAGATCTGATCGAAATTATGGCTTCTGCCGCCTTGAAAGTCCATATCGGATGAAATATATATGTATAGGGGAGCTATATCTAAATCAAGACAGATTTTATTGAAATTATGCGTACGTATTGGGACACCAAATAAAACAACTCGTGCTTAATTTTGTAGAGATAGGACCAAAATTGTGCCAGTTGCAGCCTTAAAAGTCCATATCGAATGAAAGATATGTACGGGGGCTATATCTAAATCCGAAGCGATGTTGGAGAAATTTTGCGCACATATGTAGACGTCAAATAAAACACCCCATGCAAAATTTTATAAAGATCGGACCAAAATTGTGGCTTCTACAGCCTTAAAAGGCCATATCGGATGACAGATATATATGGGAGCTATATCTAAATCTGAACCGATTTTTATGAAATTTTAATAAATTTCATAAAGTCAAGATCCAAAATCGGTTTGTATGGTAGCTATATCAGGTTATCGACCAATTTGAACCATACTTGGCGCAGTTGTTGGAAGTCACAACGATCGGTTTATATGGCAGCTATATCAGGTTACGGACCGATTTGAAACATACTTGGCGTAGTTGTTGGAAGTCACAACAAAAAACTTCATGCAAAATTTCAGCCAAGTCGGATGAGAATTGCGCCCTATAGTGGCTTATAAAGTCAAGATCCAAGATCAGGTTATCGACCGATTTGAACCATACTTAGCACAGTTGTTGGAAGTCATAACAAAACACTTCGTGTCAAATTTCAGCCAAATCAGATGAGAACTGCGCCCTCTAGTGGTTCAAGAAGTCAAAATCCAAAATCGGTTTATATGGCAGCTGTATCAGGTTATGACCCGATTTAAACCATACTTAGCACAGTTGTTGGAAGTGATATCAAAACACTACGTGCAAATTTTCAGCAAAATCGAATAAGAATTGAGCCTTCTAGATGCTCAAGAAGTCAAGAACCAAGATCGGTTTATATGGCAGCTATATCAAAACATGGACCGAATTGGCCCATTTACAATCCCAACCGACCTACATTAATAAGATATATATGTGAAAAATTTCAAGTGTCTACTCCTTCTTTTACTCCTTCGAACGTTAGCGTTCTGTCGACAGATAGACGGACGGACATGGCTAGATCAACTTAAAATTTCATGACGATCAAGAATATATATATATATATATATACATATATTATGGTATCTTAGACGTATATTTCGAGGTGCTACAAACGGAATAACGAAATTAGTATATCCCCATTCTATGGTGGAGGGTATAAAATTGTTGTTCCTGTGTTCCTGTCATAGAACGTAATGTTTTGGGGGACAATTGGCTTATCAAAAGTCTTGTTGCATTTGATGGTTTTTATAAAAAATTCACTTTTTTCGCTTTATGGTTATGAAAAATTAGGATTTTTTTTTTGTTATAAAAACATATCTTTTTTTATTTTTGATTTTTGTTTTAAAAATTTTTGTAAATGTAAGTGATCGGAGTCGACTCTGGAAACGAGCAATCTTCCCCAAGTCGGAGTGGCGTAAAAATTGCTGGACTCCGAAGCCTTATTCAAACGCGCCCCCATAGCGAGTGCAGTAGTACTGAGTTAGGATCCTACTATGGCCTAACTTCTGCTCTAACGCTTCTACGTGTTGCAAACATATGTCCAAAAACTTAATAGCCTAGTAGCGTTACCTATAAATCCATAACCAGATGTTTGGATTCAGAAACAATTCACAATACATCTACCAATTAAAAGCCAAATGTTCAAACGAAACAATTTTACAGAACACATTCCCTTGACATCTTTATGAATATAAAAATGTTTTTTAATTCTTATTGGCTGCAATGTTTGTTTGTTTATCTGGCTGAAAATGCCTGGAAAAAATGCCTATTTATCAAATGCGCACTGTGTGGTACAAAGCCCCATATTCTATATACAACAATGACAATGCCTTGGTCGAAGGGGCTAGGGGGGGCAAAAGAAAATAAAAATCAAACAAACCACAAAACGCAGCCGCCAAGCCGAGACAACGACAGCATCTCCTCCCCAACATCTGTTTTACAAATAGCAATTAATTACTTGCCATACGTAACGTACGTAATGTATGTATGTATGTATGTACGGGCGGCATTTGCATGTGCAAATTCAGAGTGCGTCCATAAATTAAAATGTTTAACAAACAAACAAACAAACAAATCAATGGGGGAAAATGCCACCAGCTAATAGCAATCAATTGATGAATCTATACAAAAGACTATCAAATATTTTGAAACTAAAAACAAATGTGTGTTAGTAGCAACAACGACAACCACAATCACAACAACAACAACAAAATCATATTGAAATCTTAATTATTAAAACAAATGTTCAATCATTTCCACAATTGGCCAACAACAAATCGTATGAACGTATGAAACATAGCGGGCAGGCAGCAAAACAGATGCGCTATTCTACCTTAGCTTCATCAGCTTCAACAACATGACTGATTCTGTGCAAGTTAGGGCCTGAGGTATTAATCAAACCCCCATTCATCACACCATACTTAGCCTCGTAATACACTCTCAACTCTCACTTGTTGGACAGAGAACACTTTGTATGGACCCGAAAGCCACACGCGAACGCATTAACGAACGAACATGCTACGACCAAAACACGTACAACTACATACAACATAGTAAAATTGCTTTTATTGCTATGGGGTGGTGGATACGATGAGGGTCTTTAGCGGCATTCGTCTTTTTAATAGCGACCATAAGAAATATCATCGGCTCCACTAATTAATGGATTTTATGAATGAAATCTGGCTGGCTGTGGTATCGTGGTGCTGCTTCGCCGTTAGTGCTTTGCTAGCGTAAACTAAGTGGTGATGATTGGGAGCACATTAAGTGAGCAAACGTGTGTGTGTGTCTGTTGTTTATGGCATACGTTAAACTTTTTTATAGCATGCGATTAATTTGTCTAACAAGTTGCTTTTGGGGCAGCATTTAGAATATCACGAGTGAATTTTAGACCTTTTGAGATACTACAGATTAAGCTAATAGTAGATCTAAGGACTTACCCATGAGAGATGAATGTTGGTCACAGAGGATTTAAAAATTTTTTCTGAAAAAAAAAATAAAAAGTAAATTTAATAAAATAAAATACAATAAAGTAATATAACAAACAATTAACAAGTAAAAGCGAGGTAAGTTCGGCCGGGTCGAATCTTGGGAACCCACCTTCATGGATTCTGCTAAAATATGGGAGCTATATCTAGTTATAGACTGAATTAGACCGTACTTGGCGCAGTTGTTGAGAGTCATAATAGAACACTAAATGCAAAATTCCAGGCAAATCGAATAAAAATCGTGGCTTGTAAGGGCTTAGGAAGTCAAATCGAGAGATCGGTTTATATAGGAGCTATACCATGTTCTTGAATGATAGTGACCGAACTTGGTTCAATTATTGGGAGTCATAACAGAACACTATGTGCAATATATCAGACAGATCGGATGGACAAGAGCGGCTTCCAGGGGTTCAAGAAGTCAAATCGGGAGATCGGTTTATATGGGACCTATATCATTTTCTTGACCGGTTTAAACCGTACTTGGCACAGTTAATGGGAGTCATATAAAAATACCATGTACAAAATTTCAGCCAAATCGGATGAAAAATTGCGGCTTGTAAGGCCCCAAGAAGTCAAATCGGGAGATCGGTTTGTATGGGACGTATATAATTTTCTTGACCGATTTAAACCGTACTTAACACAGTTATTGGGAGTCATAACAGAATACTATGCGTAAAATTTCAGCCAAATCGGATGAAAAAGAGTGGCTTCCAGGGGTTCTAGAAGTCAAATCGGGTGATCGGTTTATATGCGATCTATATCAGCTTATACACAGATTAAAACCGTACTTGGCAGTTGTTGGGAGTCATAACAGAATACTATGAGCAAAATTTCAGCCAAATCGGATGAAAATGAAGGCTTTCAGAAATTCAAGAAGTCAAATCGGGGGATCGGTTAATATGGGAGCTATATCCAAATTTGAACCGATATGGCCCATTTGCAATCCCCAACGATCAACATAAATATAAAGCTTCTGTGCAAAATTTCAAGCGGCTAGCTCTACGCGTTCGACGGACATGACTAGTTCGAATCAGAATTTCAAGACGATCAAGAATATATATTCTTTATGGGGTCCTAGATCAATATTTTGAGGTGTTACAAACGAAATGACTGGATTAGTATACCCCTACGGTGATGGGTATAAAAAGGCGTTAAGATCGACAGGGCCGAACTTTGGATACCCACCACCTCGGGTACATATGTAAACCCCCTTTCGTCATAATGCGATGAAAAATGCATAATTTATGCCTCCATAGCAGCTATATCGAAATATGGTCCGATTTGGACCAAATTCGGCACGGACATTGAGTGTTCTAATAAGTACAAGTCATTGTTTATTAAGTAGAACAAAATATTGGTCTTTTTGGTAGCTACATGCATGGGGCACAACAAGCCGATTACTGGCTTAGGTGTATGTCCATAGTGGCATGGGACGGATTAATATCTGCACCCTCTTTTCAACCTAACCTAACCTGGTAGATATATCCAACAAAAGACCGATCTGAACCACATACGACAAGAATGTCGAAAAGTCTAACATAAGTTACTGTATCAAATTTCAGCGAAATTAGAATATAAATGCGCCTTTTATGGGTCCAAGACTTTTAATCGAGAGATCGGTCTATATGACAGCTATATCCAAATCTGAACCGATCTGGGCCAATTTAAAGAGGGATGTTGAAGGGCCTACCACAACTCGCTGTCCAAAACTTCGGCGAAATCGAGCAATAAGTGTGGCTTTTATGGGCTTTAGACCTTAAATTGATAAATCGGTCTATATAGCAACTATATCCACATCTGAACCGATGTTGGCCAACTTGAAGAAGGACGATGAAGGGCCTAACACAACTCACTGTCCCACATTTTGACAAAATCAGACAATAAATGCTCCTTTTATGGGTCCAAGACCTTAAATCGAGAAATCGGTCTATATAGCAACTATATCCACATCTGAACCGATCTGGGCCAACTTGAAGAAGGATGTTGAAGGGCCTAACACAACTCACTGTCCCACATTTTGGCAAAATCAGACAATAAATGCTTCTTTTATGGGCCCAAGACCTTAAATCGAGAAATCGGTCTATATAGCAACTATATCCTCATCTGAACCGATCTGAGCCAAATTGAAAAAGGATGACGAAGGGCCTAAGACCACTCATTGTCCCAAATTTCGGTCGAATCGGACAATAAATGCTCCTTTTATGGGTCCAAAACCTCAAATCGAGAGATCGGTCTATATGACAGCTATAGCCAAATCTGGACTGATCCAAAATCCTTTTTGCGGGTCAGGATGGGAATATGCATTGCGCATGTGACGAGTACTTCTCTCGCGGCTTATGCCAGACTCCGTTATCAACGATAACGGCTTAAAATCCACCCTGTGGCACACATGGGGATTAATTCCAGCTTGGAAGAACTTTCGCATTATTTCGAGGTGGACTCCATATCTGGTGATTATTCATATCATCTACGTTGTGTCAGCGTCCAGACCTTCGCATTCATATTCTACGCCGCACATTGGGAGAACATCGAAAAAATAGTAAAAAATATGCCCTGTGCGAACGGGTAGAGATATTTCTTTGAAATGTTAGAACTGAGGTGTTAACGAGGACGTGTGCAAAATTTCAAGGCCCTAGGTTGCCCGGGAGCATTTTGGAAGGCCCCTAAAGCTGTTCACCTCGGTGAAAAAATTCAAAGAAAAAAACGAATAAAGATATCGTTGTACTTCTTTTTGAATATTGCAGTTAAAAGTATCCTTAAAAAACTTAAAATAAATTCTGCCCGAATTTTTTTACACAAATCCCCAAAATACCCCCTTTCGAACAAATATGGTTTCAAAATCGGCATTTTTTTAGTAAATTTACGTTGGAGACTACAATTATTGTTCATTGTTCATATTTTACTGGTGGTAAGTTAAAATTTTACTAACAGTCTGTTAAAAGCAATTTCGCAGCTGTTAAGAAATTACTGAACTCGTAATGAGAATATAATTCTCCAGCGCCCTAGGAAGTTCAATATTTACCAACTTTAGTTCATTTTAACTAGTGTTGAGGTTCAAAATTTTTGGAGTGCAGTTTGAAAACTGTAAATTGGTGGAAACGGAGGCCACCGTAGCGCAGAGGTTAGCATGTCCGCCTATGACGCTGAACGCCGGAGTTCGAATCCTGTCAAAACCATCAGAAAACAAATATTCAGCGGTGGTATTCTCCTCCTAATGCTGGCAACATTTGTGAGGTACTATGCCATGTAAAACTCCTCTCCAAAGAGGTGTCGCACTGCGGCACACCGTTCGGACTCGGCTATAAAAAGGAGGCCCCTTACCATTGAGCTTAAACTTGAATCGGACTGCACTCATTGATATGTGAGAAGTTTTTCCCTGTTCCTTAGTGGAATGTTCACGGGCAAAATTTGCATTTGCAAATTGATGGAAACTCCTCCTCATCAAATATCTTCCAAGTACTTCAAAAATTGTGACTTCATCACTAAAATTTTCATCTACAAACCAAATTCCTGACTCCTTCAAAACTTCAAGGAAAATCCTTTAAAAATCGAATATCAGTTATGAAAATTTAAAATTCCCTAGAGGGAATGGGCTTTTTTTTTTGCATTATTTATCATCCTCAGAAGGCCTCTGTAAGAAAAAAAATGCATCTCAGTGATTGTCATATTTATGTGCAACAATTTTGGCATCAATTGTTGCCATAGTTTACACCCACCCAGATGGCATCATCCGCCAGTGACCCGCATTTCTTTTTTTATTGGCACCAAATTATCCCTACCCAGCCCCATTATAGTCAGAGAAAGAAAACTCCGAAAATTTATACACAATCATATGCAATTAGTACAACATGTTGTCATTGTTGGCATAACACATTCGTTGTATGTCAGCCATGTGGACGATGATGATGATGATGATGATTTTGATGGCAAAGCAAAAGCCGCAAAAAAACGATGCAGTGGCAATTGCAGCAACAATTGCTACCCACCACAAAGAGAGCACCATATGAGTGAAAGAAGGCATCATCTGCAATTTTGGCCGTTGTAGTTTTGTGTCACCACACTTACAATATTTTGTTTGCTTGTGTTGTGTACTTTTGATGTTTTGTTGTTGTATTGGCTTTTTTTGAATTTTTTCCCTTCGCTTGGCCTCAACATAAGTGACAAGTGTAGTGTTGGTAACGTCATTTCCTGCCACCATAGGCATCATTACCATCACCATCATAGGCATGGCATTAGCAGCATCCACAATAACAGAAGAAAGGCTGCAACTTCTTCATCATGATCATCATCAACGAGTTTAGCCTCCTTTCCAACACAGAGTCTCTAGTTTTTGCAACTCCAATTCAATTTTCACACAAAAAAAACCAAACGAGCATTTTGGTTTCAATTTTCCTTTTTTGAGATTTTACTACGAGTTTTTCTTAATTAGGAAAAAAGTTGAATTTTCATTGGAAAAATCCTTTATTGCTCTTGTTTTGTTTTTTTTGTGCCTAATTCTATGGCCTATGTATGCATTGGCTTTCAATGGCTGTTGGTATTTGCCTTTGTCGCCTTCAAGACATTGCCACAAAGCATGCACACTGAGTAAAAGCGTACAGATGTCGATTTCAAAATTCCAAATGTAGCGAAAAATAAATTTGACTTTTTCTTTAAAAAAAAAGGTGGACTAAATTTTCTATGACCATAAAATTTCGATCAAATTTTCTGCAGAAAATAAATAAAAAATATTTTTTAAGAATTTCAAAATTACAAAAAAAAAGTTAAACAAAAACAATTTTCAATGGGTATAAAAATTTGACAAAATTTAAAATGGGAATAAAATATCAAAAATATTTCTATAGAAAAAAAATTTTAACAATTAAAAAAGCGTTAAGTTCGGCCGGGCCGAACTTTGGATGTCCATCACCCCGGGTATATATGTAAACCACCATTCGTCATAATCCGGTGAACCATATACGATACGGATGTCGAAAAGCCTAACATAACTCACTGTGTAAAATTTCAGCGAAATCGGATTATAAATGCGCCTTTAATGAGGCCAAGTCTTTAAATCGACGGATGGCAGCTATATCCAAATCTGAACCGATCTGGGCCAAATCGAAGAGGTCTGTCGAGGGGCCTAACATAACTCACTGTTCCAAATATCGGCGACATCGGACAATAAATGTGCCTTTCATGGGCCCAAAACTTTAAATCGAGAGATCAGTCCATATGGCAGCTATATCCAAATCTGGACCGATCTGGGCCAAATTGAAAGAGAATGTTGAAGGGCCTAACACAACCCATTGTTCCAAATTTCGGCGAAATCGGACAATAAATGCGTTTTTTATGGGGGGTTGATCGAGAGATCAGTCTATATGGCAGCTATATCCAAATCTACACTGATTTGTGCTATATTGTAGAAAGATGTTGAGGGGCCTAACTTTACTCACTGTCCCAAATTTCTGCGACATTGGACAATAAATGCGCCTTTTATGGACCCAAAACCTTAAATCGAGAGATCGGTCTATATGGCAGCTATATCCAAATCAGGACCGATCTGGGCCATATTGAGGAAGGATGTCGAAGGGTCTTACACAACTCACTGTCCCAAATTTTGGCAAAATCGGACAATAAATGAGCCTTTTATGGGCCGAAACCTTGAATCGAGAGATCGGTCTATATGGCCGCTATATCCAAATCTAGACCGATCTGGGCCAAATTGAAGAAGGATATCGAAGGGTCTAACACAACTCACTGTCCCAAATTTTGGCAAAATCGGACCATAAATGCGCTTTTTATGGGCCCAAAACCTTAAAACGAGAGATCGTTCTATATGGCAGATATATCCAAATCTGGACCGATCTTGGCCAAATTAAAGAGGAATGTTGACTGGACTAACGCAACTCACTGTCACAATTTTCAGGAAAATCGGATAATAAATGTAGGTTTTATGGGCCTAAGACCCTAAATCGGCGGATCAGTCTATATGGGGGCTATATCCAGATGTAGTCCGATATAGCCCATCTTCAAACATAACCTGATTGTGGACAAACAATGAATCTGTGCAAAGTTTTAGCTCAATATCTCTATTTTTAAAGACAGTAGCGTGATTTCAACAGACAGACGGACGGACATGACTAGATCGTCTTAGAATTGTACGCTGATCAAGAATATATATATACTTTGAAGGGTCGGAAATGAATATTTCGATGTGTTGCAAACGGAATGACAAAATGAATATGCCCCCACCTTTCGGTGGTGGATATAAAAAATATTGGAAAATTTTTTCTATAAAAATTAAATTTTGAAACTATTTTCTATAGGATTAACTGAATCAATGCTGATGCTGGTCTCTATGTACCTACCTATAATAAAACAAGTAAAAGCGTGCTAAGTTCGGCCGGGCCGTATCTTATATACCCTCCACCATGGGACGCATTTGTCGAGTTCTTTTCCCGGCATCTCTTCTTAGGCAAAAAAGGATATAAGAAAAGAGTTGCTCTACTATTAGAGCGATATCAAGATAGGGTCCGGTTTGGACCACAATTAAATTATATGTTGCAGACCTGTGTAAAATGTCAGCCAATTCGAATATGAATTGCGCCCTTTGGGGGCTCAAGAAGTAAAATAGAGAGATCGATTTATATGGGAACTGTATCGGGCTATAGACCGATTCAGACCATAATAAACACGTATGTTAATGGACATGAGAGGATCCGTCGTACAAAATTTCAGGCAAATCGGATAATAATTGCGACCTCTAGAGGCTCAAGAAGTCAAGATCCCAGATCGGTTTATATGGCAGCTATATCAAGTTATGAACCGATTTAAAACTTATTTGACACAGTTGTTGAAAGTAAGAATAAAATACATCATGCGAAATTTCAGCCAAATCGGATAGGAATTGCGCCCTCTAGAAACTCAAGAAGTCAAGTCCCCAGATCTGTTTATATGACAGCTATATCAGGTTATGAACCGATTTGAACCATACTTGGCACAGTTGTTGGATATTATAGCAAAACGCGTCGCGCAAAATTTCATTCCAATCGGATAAGAATTACGCCCTCTAGAGGCTCAAGAAATCAAGACCCAAGATCGGTTTATATGGCAGATATATCAAAACATGGACCGATATGGCCCATTTACAATACCAACCGACCTACACTAATAAGAAGTATTTGTGTAAAATTTCAAGCGGCTAGCTTTACGCCTTCGGAAGTTAGCGTGCATTCGACAGACAGGCAGACGGACGGACATTTGCGGGTCAGAATGGGAATATGCTTCACGCATGTGACGATTAGGTCTCTCACCTTATGCTGGACTCCCATATCAACGGTGGCGGCTTAAAGCCCACCCTGTGGCACTCCTGGGGATCAATTCCAGCTCTTAAACGCTTTCGCATTATTTCGAGATGGACCCCATATCTGGTGATTATCCATATAATCTTCGTCGTGTCTGTGTCCAGATCTCCGCACTCAAACTCTATACCGCACAGTGGGAGAAAATCGAAAAAAAACTTGTAAAAAATATGCCGTGTGAAAACGGGTAGAGATATTTCTTTGAAATTTGAAATGGTTTAAGCTGTTAACCAGATCGTGTGCAAAATTTCAAGGCCCTAGGTTTTCTGGACGCCTATTGGTAGGACTTTGAAGTTGGTCACCTTGGAAGAAAAAATTCTTAGAAAAAAAAAACGAATAAAGATGGCTTTGTGATTCTCTTTTGAATATTGCAGATAAAAGTGTCCTCAAAAACTAAAAATAAAATCTGCCCCAATTTTTTTACGAAAATCCCCAAAAATTTACCATTTCAAACAAGGATGGTTTCAAAATCCGCACATTTTGGTATATTCACTGTGGAGTCTACAAATATTTTTAGGAGCAAAAAAAAATTTTTTTTGATGGATCTAGGGGACATATAGAGTAAAAAAAACATGTGTCCAATTGAGAGATTTTTCCAATTTTAAAAAAAAAAATACATATATCAAATTTCACTTAAACCGCATCTCCAACATTTTCTCTCCACCAAAAAAAATAAAATTCAAAGTATTGAAGCAAGTTTTTTCAACCAACACTAATCAATGAAAATACTTTTTTGGACAAAAAAAAACGCAAAAAATAAACTTTTTTCCAATTTTTTGATTTCCTAGCTGTATAACTTTTAACTGAATAATCAAATGTGGACACTTGTCGCGGCATAGGCTTTCTAAATTTTGTCGCAAATCCAAATCATGCATAAAAATGAAAATCGAACCACAAATGACTTCGCAAATTGCAAAACGCAATGCATATCTCAGTAAAAATTGCACAAAAAATATGTAAGTCGAATATCTTCAAAACCAGAGGAGATATTGTAGACCCCAAGCGGATTTTTTGTAGGAATTTCCAAGCACTATCCTGTAAAAAATGTTGAAAAACGGACCATAAATGAAGATTTGGCAGCCCGCAAAATTTTTCGTAATACCGAGGTGACCAACTTTAGGGGCCTGCCAAAAGACGGTCGCCAGGACAATCTAGGACCTTGAAATTTAGCACACGATCTCGTTGACACCCCAGCTCGAACCATTTTACTTCGTTTTCACACTACCCGTTCTCACACGGCATATTTTTTACTAGTTTTTTTCAATTTTCTCCCACTGTGCGCCACTTCGTCCATGTCTATGTTCTTCCTGCGCAGTACTTGTTCGGCGTATCTCATCACCGCCTCCTAGATCTTCGTGGCTTACAGCATTTTCACCGAAAAGTCACCAATCGCTGTTTCCAATTCTCTGAGTCTTTGAACACAGCGCTCGCAGTCTAAGAATTGTCTTCAACTTCTAGCTTCTCATAAAAGCACTTGTTAGAGGAGCACTGTCCATTCTATGCAGGTATTTTCGGATGTAACCATAGCCTTGCAACATCTGTGTCACGTAATAGTTGACATCGCCATGCTTCACATCCATGCATCAAGCATTAGTCGTCGCGTCCACCTGCTCCGATTCTAATTTGTCCACCTTTGCTGCCATCTCTCGTATGGCACTTCGCGGTGTAGAGCCTGATGCACTCCATGACCTGTAGGTTCTGTGGGCAGTATTCCATCATTAATGTCATTCCAAAGATCCTATCCAAGTGTGGAGCCTTGCGGCGCTACTGATGTGACTTGCATGACATGTGGTTTCAACAAGACGGTGCAAAATGCCACACAGCACGGGTAACAATGGACTTATTGAGAGGAGAGTTCGGTGAACATTTTATTTCACGTCCAGGATCGTGCGATTGAACGCCTTTAGACTATTTTTTGTGGGGCCATGTTAAAGCTCATGTCTTTACAGACAAACCCGCTTCAATTGACGCAATGGAAGACAACATTGAAGCATTTATTCGTGAGGTACCGGCCGAAATGTTGGAGAGAGTATGCCGAAATTGGACTAAGCGGATGGACCATTTGAGGCGCAGTCACGGTCAACATTTTCATGAAATAATCCTCAAACATCAAATTATATGGACCGTACAATCGATTCAAATAGCTATTTTTATAGCTCTTAAAAAATCACCCTTTATATATATGAGAGCTATATCTAAATCTTAACCGATCCCTTTGAAATTCACCAGCAATGTCAAAATTAAAAAAAGACCCCTCCTGCCAAATTTCGATAGAATCGGTTAACAAATGACCACATTATTAGTCCAAATCGGACGAACATATACATAGGAACTATATCCAAATCTGAACCGATGTTTTTCCAATTTCAATAGGCTTCGTCTCTAGGCCGAAAAACATGCCTGCACCAAATTTTAAGACGATCGTACGAAAATCGCGACATGTACTTTGAACACAAATTAACATGGACAGACGGACAGACAAATTGAATCAGAAAGTGATTCTGGGTCGATCGGACATAGCTAAGTCGAATCAGAAAGTGATTCTGAATCGATCGGTATACTTATCAATGGATCTATCTCGCTTCCTTTTGGGTGTTACAAACTAAGGCACTACGTTATAATACCCAGCACCACAGTGATGCTGTAGGGTATAAGAAAACTTTTGACAATGCAGAAAATGAAAAGAATGAAATCGTAAAATTTTCTCGCTTCAGTTGCCTATCCTTAAGCATTTTTCACTTTTCCACTACAAATCCACTGTACTAACACAGGGAAGCACCACTCCAAATGTTGTAATGTGGTGGAATGCTTATGCGTAGGCGCGCAAATCCTCTTCATCTAAAAAAATTTATGACTCGAAATGACACATTAAGACGCCATATAGTTGTTAAAAATACAATTTGCTTGTACTGACAGTGTAAGAATGTGCCATTGCTTGGCAGACATGCAACAACGCAGCGCTCTCTACCCCCTCTCAATGGTTCCACTCACTATGGATTGGGTCAAGTTGCTAAAGTCCTATGGTAGTGGCATCATAGCTTAGAGCGGAATACACTTGATATAGGATTTCTTTGTTTTGGCACTTGTTTCCCTAAAGAAATTTGAATTTTTTTTTCTTTGGTGTTTCTTTGGTTTGTTCCTACAACGGAGTTGCAAAAAAAATGGTGAAAAAAATGACGCACATTCCTTAAGAACTTTTTTTAAGCAGATGCATTTTCTTAAATGTTGGCAGCTCTTTGATGGATACTTTAATTTATGTTTTAAAAGGTTTCTCAATTTGCCCACCTACCTTGTTCTGGGTTCTCTTTTTCTACATGAACGACTACCATAGGGTGGGTGATATACTTAAGTCATCATACATCTTGTAACATGTCATGGTTTATATGAATGGCTGAAGCTCAAATCACATGGTAGACTAATGATAAGTTGTATCTTTTGAGTCCTGCCGAGGGCAAAATGGCTACAAATCAAAAGTCATAATCTCGGGTTTGGTAAAAATTCTTAGTATTGTATCTTTAAAAAATAAGGTATTTAAAAAGTATCTTCTGTGTCCATGTCTATGGCCACGGCGCAATATTCAGAAGAAATGTGTGATCCTACCGTTCCGTTTTTAACGCAAATCTTCAAACCTAGAACCGAAAAACCAAGTCATTAATCAGAAAATGCAACCAAATTCGATGTTATGCATTTTTGTTCATTGGATTTTGATTAAGGAGCGATCAAATTAGCAGCCCGTCTTCTTTGAACCGTACCTAGAATCGAGTTTCATTCACTGATATGTTTTAAACTAAATGACCACTTTAATATGCCACCCCACCTATGGTGTTGGTTTTTTTGCCTTTTCTACTTGTTGCAAGCAACATTTTTTTCATTGCTTCTTGGTCACAACCTGCAGCCACCACCATCGAATCGTATGACCAGGTGAAATGAATGAAGCAAAAACAACAACAACAAAAACAAGCCTGAAGTTTGGCGCCAAATATGAAATTAATTTTGGTATGTGTCACGCCAAAATAGTTTTGAATTACACCGCAGGGCATTGCAAGAAATTCGTTGTGTAAGACGATCCAATGAATTCAGTGATTTATGATGTCTGGACTTAGAGGCATCACCAGAGTAGGGAATCCTTAAAATCTCTCCTGTTATGTAATTGATATTGCATTGAGTGGAATATGGAGTACATTTTTTAAAAGTTTAGATTTGCTGACAATGTTCCTGCAATGGAGACTACAATTTAAAAAAATAACAGAAATTACGGATATTGAATGAATGGGTAGCAGATAACAAGAACAATTATTACCGTCTTTAGGGGTTTTTACTTCAACTGTTAGTTTTTTTCACAATATTTTGTGTCTTTTCCGTATGATCAAAAACAGATTTTTCTGAAGCTTTGACAGAATATAGAATCCGGTGAAAACAAATTGCCCCATTAGATGTCTGAGACAGACGAACCCTTATTGCTATAATTTTCAAATGGGAGACTAACGGAATTTTTGAGAAATATTTTGTCTGCCTCGTAGATACCCAAAAATGGCTATAACGTTTTCCCAGAAATTTTTAAAAATGCCAAATCTCAAGTAAATGGTAAATTCACACCTAAAGGGTGATTTTTTTGAGGTTAGGATTTTCATGCATTAGTATTTGACAGATCACGTGGGATTTCAGACATGGTGTCAAAGAGAAAGATGCTCAGTATGCTTTGACATTTCATCATGAATAGACTTACTAACGAGCAACGCTTGCAAATCATTTTCAGTGAATGGGCCCTAGAAAAGTTGGCAGAAAATCCGCTTTTTTATCGACAAATTTTGTTTAGCGATGAGGCTCATTTCTGGTTGAATGGCTACGTAAATAAGCAAAATTGCCGCATTTGGAGTGAAGAGCAACCAGAAGCCGTTCAAGAACTGCCCATGCATCCCGAAAAATGCACTGTTTGGTGTGGTTTGTACGCTGGTGGAATCATTGGACCGTATTTTTTCAAAGATGCTGTTGGACGCAACGTTACGGTGAATGAACACATTTCGAACCGAACACAGATTTTGGTAATAAAATTCAATGATTTGCAAGCGTTGCCCGTTAGTAAGTCTATTCATGATGAAATGTCAAAGCATACTGAGCATCTTTCTCTTTGACACCATGTCTGAAATCCCACGTGATCTGTCAAATACTAATGCATGAAAATCCTAACCTCAAAAAAATCACCCTTTACAACAGATTGTAATGGCACTCATATTTGTAGAATGAAAGCAGTCCTATGCCAGGAATTAGCTTGGATTTATTCTGATAGGTAAAACACGACTGCAGGGGACATCATTGATTTTTGAGTGTAACCGCCCACCAACAATACCACCCAATCGGACATTTTCACCAAGCAGCACAATATTGCACTAACATGAATGATATGTGGGAGTAGACCACAAAACTGGCATCAAAACTCAGTGCCAAAATTCCGACCAAAAAATTCCCAATTTTAAGCCAAAGGATGACACCAGAAGATTGTCTTGATAACCGCTGTAGGGAGTGTGCCCAGCTGCTAGTGTCCGACGCTAGCGGCGAAGAGGATACCGCAGAACCAATACCTGATGAGGTCCAAGTAGCTGCGTCCCGAATGAAAAACAACAAGGCAACTTGGAGAGAGCTCTTCACTTTGGCGGCATTCTGGGCATGAGGGCTACCACAGCGCAGAGGTTAGCATGTCCGCCTATGACTCTGAACGTCTGATTCCGAATCCTGGCGAAATTTCCCAATGCTGGCGACAATTGTGAGGTACTATGCCATGTAAAAACTTCTCCCCGAAAATGTCTCGCACTGCAGCACGCTGTTCGGACACGGCTATAAAAGGGAGGGCTTTATCATTGAGCTTGAAATTGAATCGGACAGCACTCTTTGATATGTGAGAAGTTTGACCCTGGTCCTCATTTAATGTTCATTAGCAAAAATTGCATTTGCATTCTGGACATAGAGGGTGCATTTAATAACGTATATCCATCTGCCATAGGGGTAGCTTTTAGGTATACTTGTCTGGAGAGCGGCATAAGAGGCTGGATAATAAATGTACTTTTCCATAGGGAGATCGTAGCCAGTATTAGGACCACCGTAATTAAGGTGAATGCGACGGGTGGTATGCCACAGGACGAGGTTGTCTCGTCTTTGTTATGAATTTTTGTAATCGATCGGAATCTGTGGAAACTTGAGACGATGGGGTCAGGGTGTGCGCTTATGCTGACAACATGGTTATTCTTCCCATCGGGAAATTCGTGGATACCCCATCTGTGGTTTGAAGACCGCTCTTGGAGTAACGGCGTCTTGCCAGAAACGTGTTCACGTGCCTGGGTTTAAATTGCTGAGTCTGCAAGGGACGGGCTTGGAGCCTGTCAAGGTCGGAAAAGTTCCGCATCAATTCATAGCAGGAATAAGGTCCTGGAATCTTTTTTCTTTCAGGCCTTGGAGGAGTTAAAAGGAATGAATCCAGATAGACTAAAATCTTTCATCCTTACATCAAAGTGGTACGAGAGGGCGCCTTGATGAAACGGGGTGGAATCATTACCAGTATTCGAGAGTGGAAAGCTATTGAAGAATCACAATGGGCCACACTAAGCTCCCGGTGGATACCTGGACGTCCATGTCTGGTATCATCCTCATGCCACCTAACCTTATGACGAACACAATGACTGTGACGTCCACTCTAGCCAGCGACAGCTGAGCGGTGGACCTATGAATCCAGGTAGACTAAAATCTTTCATCCTTACATCAAAGTGGTACGAGAGGGCGCCTTAATGAAACGCGGTGGAATCATTGCCAGGATCTGAGAGTGAAAAGCTTTTGAAGAATCACAATGGGCCACACTATGCTCCCGGTGGATACCTGGACGTCCATGTCTGGTATCATCCTCATGCTACCTAACCTTATGACGAACACAATGACTGTGACGTCCATTCTAGCCAGCGACAGCAGAGCGGTAACCTATTCAAGTCTAGATTAGGCCACATAATTTACGAGTGTTCACAACCCACCATTTATGATCCGTTGCCCTTCGGGCCTGATCCTGAAGACTAGAGGCATACTAACAAATATCGAGATTGCCGAGAGGAAATTCCGAGACATCATTAACGCAGCAGCCGCTCTCTTTATACCAGCCGGTCGAATACCGAAACTGCGGCAATGGTACTCGCAGACGAGCGTGATGGGATTCGTCACACAGACCCCACTCACCCCTGAATCAGCGAGCTGAATCTGGAAATTAACAGGGCAGTCAACGAACATGAGCGGAATTTGTAGCTGGAACACTTGGAGCAATGTAACTTAAGCACCGGTTTTGGGCAAGCTGTGATCTAATTTTAAGCCACTCTAGAACCCCGGTAGACGGGATGACAGGACCTCAGTCACTTTTGGCGACGTAACCGTGACTGATCCGCAGAGATGTGCCGGGTTGTTCAACCGTCAAGTTATTGTGTATCTCGAGAGTGACAGGGCAAGGAGAAGAGCCATTCGCCGTATCCGTGGTCTCCGAGGCGATGGACTGTCATCACAATTACCCTTGGGCAAAATTACGAATGTCATCCGTGGCGTCAAATCATTCAAGGCATTTGGCCTCGACAGAATCTCTACACTGATGGTGTAGAATCTGTATTTACCTGGAGTTGAGTACCTTACAACTTTCCTCAATCTGTCTTTGAAAACTTTTATAGTTCCCGATGTGTGGAAAATGACCAGAGTGATCCCGCTACTGAAGCCTAGAAAGGACCCGAGTTTGGGGGAGTCGTACAGACCGACCTCCCATCTCTCACCAGTAGCAAAGACGCTTGAGGCATTACTCCTACTGAGCCTCGTAGGAGAATTTCCTTTCGCCGTGCATCAACATGGATTTCGAAGACTGCATGGCACAACAACTGTTTTGCATATCATCACCAAACACATTTGCCGTGGCTTCAATCAGCCCAGGCCATGTGATGGGATGGTCCTCGTGCCACTGGACCTATCGAAGGCATTCGACACGGTCAGCCATGGCAAACTATTTGAGGACATCGCCAATACGTCTCTCCAGCTAGGCCTGAAACGCTGGGCCGCGAATTATCTGTTTGGTCGCCAGTCATTTGTGGAATTTAGGGATAAGAAGTCGAAGCACCGTAGAGTGTGAAACAGGGAGTTACCCATGGCGGGGTTATATCTCCGGCATTGTTTTATCTTTACCCATCCTCTATTCCACCCTCTCCAGATGGCATAGTGATCGTATCATATGCGGACGATTGTACGATCATGGCGAAAGTCCCCCACCTATTGTAGACATCTGGGATAGGTTGAACGTCTACCTTAATGAACTTGCTTCATATTTCGCTGCATGAAATCTGAAGATATCTACCACCAAATCTTCAGCCACATTGTTCACTTCAAATGCGCATGAAGTATGCCGAGCTGACTGTGATGGTCGATGAAGAATTGATCCGACCATCAAATGCAAATTTTGCCCATGAACATTCCACTAAGGCACAGGGGCAGACTTCTCACATATCAATGAGTGCAGTCCGATTCAAGTTTAAGCTCAAAGATAAGGGGCCTCCTTTTACAGCCGAGTCCGAACGGCATGCCGGAGTGCGACACCTCTTTGGAGAGAAATTTTACATGGCATAGTACCTCACAAATGTTGCCAGCATTAGGAGGGGAAAACCACCGCTGAAAATTTTTTTCTGATGGTCTCGCCAGGATTTGAACCCAGGCGTTCAGCGTCATAGGCGGACATGCTAACCTCTGCGCTACGGTGACCTCCATCCAACCATCAAGTGTTCCAAAATACCTGGCGTCACATTTGTCAGCTCTTACACATTCTCCCCATATGCCACAGCAATTTGCGATATGGTCACAAGTCACTTGCCGACAGCACTTGGGGTGCCGATAAAGAATCCTCGTTGACCATGTACAAAGCAATTGGCCGGTGTGCGGTAAGTTATGCACCGCCACTGTAGTTTCGCCCGCCCTCCGAACTGCCAAGGGGTGTCTACTTAGTTCTCATGTGGTTTACCTCCATCAGGAGACAAAGACCATTCCAGTGCTATCTAAGCAATACCTTTAGGGCTGTTATTGCAGAGACCATCCAATTCATCGTCTTGTGGATAGATATCCGCCGCCCAGAAGCTTGAAGTTCAGCACTACAAGAGAGAACCTCTAGATCAAGCGTCATATCAAGCGGGTCTAGACAACATTCATGCAGACACGGTAGCCGATGCGGTAAATAGCTACCGGGCGAATGTCGTCCTTGGAGAACAACCGCCTCCCATTCCCATCGCCCAGAAGCCCTTAAGTAGAACTACATGATTTAGAGCGTGGGGTTCAGCTCTATAAGAGAGAACCTCCAGATCATATCAAGCGGGTCTAGACAACATTCATGCAGACACGGTAGCAGTTGCGGTAAATTGCTACCGGGTGAATGTCGTCCTTGGAGAACGACCGCCTTCCATTGCACCTGAAGCAATTGACCTCCCCGGTAAACCTGAGAAGTTCTGTGTCAATTACGTTCCGGAGGATGCAGCCGTCACTCAACTCCTACAGAGCAAGGATTGATGCCGACAAGATGTATGTCTCGATTGTGACCAGAGACCACACATGTCACTTGTTTAACCGCCCAGCCAGACCCACTCGAGATGCACCCCATCTTAGTCGCAGAGTTCATGGGTCTTGAGACTCAACAGAATCAAGCAGACGAAAGATAGAACACTACAAACTGATACAACAACAACAAAATAAAATTAACATTTTCTTTTGGTATAAAATCTGATTGAATAGTTGAATAGTCCTTAATTTATTTATTATTTCAAAAAATCAATGCATTAAATTTTTACCAAATTGGCTCTCTGGATTGTCCATGACAATCGAATGCCCGATGAAATTCTTTAAACTTATGCACAGGGATATTGACACGTTCGCAGACGTCATAAAAAAGGCGCCCCAAGTAACTGTAGCTACATAGGGCACTGCAAAAGTTCTGGGCATAATTCAAAAAGAATAACTGCTCGCTGGTAAATGAGCTATTGTGAAGGGTGAATGCTCTGTTTAAATGATTTGCTCGTTTAAGGGCAGCAAATGAGTTGTAGGCCAACTTTAACCCACCCAGATCATTGCCTACATTTTCCGAATCGCCAAAGTCATTCTTGGCAAAGTCTCTTCTAAGCTCTATAAGGGATTTTTCGAATTTCTGATTCGATTGAATCTGTTGCAACATTTGTATGTTAACTTTACCCTGGGCATCATAGGCCAGGTGATGCTGATCGAAGGACTTGACAATGGCATGGGCCAGCCAGAAACCAGTGGAACCATAGATAAACTCCTCGCTCAAGCCATCTTCGTAGTAGGGCGGCTGCAACAAAGTCAAAGGCAGGTATATAACATTGAGTCTAGGATACAATTTGGGCAAATGTGCCAGGGTAAGGGTTTTGTCAAGACTCTGGCCATACTCCGCAAACTGTTGTAAATGCCACATAACGGGCGAGCTGGGAGTGAGTTGCTCACCGTACAGAGCCTCATGCAGGCGTTTGAAATGAAAATTTGTTATTTGTAAATGATTGCCATAGTAGTTGTTCTTAGCGAGACTTAAATTGGTATAGTAACGCTGCAACTCAAAAACATTCATTTGGCCCATCATCAATTGCAGGTTATCCAGTTTCTCTAGAAGATACTGGTGCACATTCTCACCGAAATTGTAACTATTTGCCAGCAATGATTGACGAAATTGTTGCTTCAGGTTATCGTACATTTTTTCCACTCTTGGTATTTGCCACTTCAATTGTAGATTATTTTGCTCATAGGCCCACTGCATAACCAGAGGAAAACTTTCGCGAATATCATGGCCGCACTCAAAACCGCGATTCAAATGCTGTTGCTGTAGATATATGAAAAATCTTAGTTGAATGTATTCGGTCATAAAGCGATTGCCACGCTCATTCATAAAACTGTAGACCGTATGCAGATATTCCACACTGTTGATGTAAATCTCCATGTCGGCATCCAAGGGGCTTCTATTGAGCAGTGTTTCCAAATACTTCACCAGCCAAGGTAGTTGCAGTTCCTTCACTTTCACCAGTTGGGGTTTTGTGTCACCCGGTTGGCTCTTGGTTTCCATGATATGTTCGAAACTTGCTTTTTCCAGGCGTTCCACTAAACGCACTGTCAGATTGAGCAAATCCAATTGAAAATTTCGAAACCCCTCCATGTCCATATGCTGCAGGTGACCTTTGGTATCATACACCTGAGATCTTAAGTCGCCTATGGCATAGAGAGCGGGTCTTTTGATTTCTATAATCAGCTTCAGGGGATCATCTTGACGCTGTACCACACTTTCATAGATGAATATGTCATTAAAGCCATATGAGCGTGTCAAGGCCAGCAACTCTATCCAATCGTACGCTAAAGCTTCTTCTGCTTCTTTTGCATCTTCCCTCTCATTCTGCTGCTGTCTTACCAAAGGCCATTTTATATCGGTTTTATCATGCATCCATTTCAAATAGTTAAGCACCTCGAATTCGCCACGATTTTTACACGACTGATAGTGATTATGTATGCTGCTTAAAAACTGCGGATATTTGAGATTGGGAAATACCCCAATAATTTGGTCCATTTGTTTTCCTATGTTCTCTTCCAGCTCTCTTATGGTCTCTATTGATCTTAGAAATGACCATTTCTCACAGGCATATTTATAGAAATTCGTGCAAATGGGCTGGTCAAGGCCCATGCTGGACTCCATGGATTGCAGTTTCCTTTGTTCCACCGTCAAAGACATGGTCGTCGTTTGCGTGGCTTCGCCTTGCACTAAACCAAGGAGTAATATGCTCAAGGGTAGAATTTTCAACACCACAGTTGTACTCATATTAATTGAAAATACTTTGGGTTTGATTAATTTTCTAGACTAGCTAGCTCTTCACTTGAGCTGTTTATTTTGATAACTGTTTGATTTTAGTATTTTGCAAGACTTTCTTTAATTTCAGAACATTTTCATTGTCAATGACGATATGTTTTGTTCTATTTTGGAATGTGATAAGCTTTTTATGTCCTCATAAACACTATGGGGATTGGGAGGGTATGTTTATCTCTTGCTTAGCTTTGTAGCCACTCAAAATATTGCCTTGTTTGGATGGAATTTTTGAGTCGGTCTAGTCAGTCCGACATATATTTCATACTAATGGAGATTATAATAAACTCTGAAGGCTGAATCTGTGAAATTTTCACAGATTGTGTAGATTGGGATGGAAGAATTACTGGGCTATATAATTTGGTCCAAGGTGAGTTCAGACCCTACCCAACCCCAAAATCCCCTTAATCGGGCATGAAAATCCAACGTCACGAAATGTTTATCAAATGAAAGGTCTATCCTGGGACCAGCTCACCCACTTAATACCCTTCAATAGGATGAGTAATTCAAGCGGACAAATACAATATCTGACTTAAAAGAAAGATCTATGTCAGTGAGTTCGAATCTAGTATTGATATAAAGATTCAATAATCTGGATCACGTACAGCCGTTCAGCAGGACATGTATATCGCGACAATAAAGGCCACAAATAAATTGTCTTTAGGATCTTAGCGTCGGGGGAGCCAATATAAACAGCAACAAACTGTCATGTAGGACGACCGAGAATATATTGTACTCAAATGAAAGGATGTGTCAGAGGGCAATACCTACTCCCCCCATCCTACAAAAAAAAATGAACAAGTAAAAAGGCGTTAAGTTCGGCCGGGCCGAACTTTGGATCCCCACCACCTCGGGTATATATGTAAACCACCTTTCGTCAAAATCCGGGGAAAAATGCATACCTTATGCCCCATAGCAGCTATATCGAAATATGTTCCGATTTGGACCAAATACTAATAAGTACAATTCATTGTTCAATTGTGTATAACAAAATATAGGTCTTTTAAGTAGCTATACCTAAAAATAAACCGATTTGAACCATGTACTACACGGATGTCGAAATGCTTAGCATAAGTCACTGTGTAAAATTTCAGTGAAATCGTATTATAAATGCGACTTTTATGGGATCAAGACTATAAATCGAGATATCGGTCTATGTGGCGGATCTGAACGGATCTGAGTCAAATTTGAAAAGGATGTCGAAGGGCCTAACACAACTCACCGTCCCAAATTTCGGCGTCATCGGACAATAAACGCGCCTTTTATGACTCCAAAACCTTAGATCGAGAGATCGGGCTATATGGCAGCTATATCCAAATCTGGACCGATCTGTGCCATCTTACAGAAGTATGTTGAGGCCACATCGGGCAATAAATGCGCCTTTTATGGGCCCAAAACCTTTAATCGAGAAATCGGTCTATATGGCAGCTATATCCAAATCTGGACCGATCTGGGCCAAATTGACAAAGGATGTCGAAGGGCCCAACACTACTCACTGTCCCAAATTTCAGCGAAATCGGGTAATAAATGTGGCTTTTATGGGCCTTAAACCCTAAATCAGGGGATCGGTCTATATGGCAGCTATATCCAAATCTGGACCGATCTGAGCCAAATTGACGAAGGATGTCGAAGGGCTTATCACAACTCACTGTCCCAAATTTCAGCGAAATCGGATAATAAATGTGGCTTTTATGGGCCTAAGACCCTAAATCGGAGGATCGCTCTGTATGGTAGCTATATTCAAATCTGGACCGATCTAGGCCAAATTGACGAAGAATGTCCAGGGGCCTAACATAACTCACTATCCCAAATTTCAGCAAAATCGGATAATAAATGTGGCTTTTATGGGCCTAATACCCTAAATCGGAGGATCGGTCTATATGGCAGCTATATCCAAATCCGGACCGATCTGAGCCAAATTGACGAAGGATGTCGAGGGGCCTAACATAACTCACTATCCCAAATTTCAGCAAAATCGGATAATAAATGTGGCTTTTATGGGCCTAAGACCCTAAATCGGCGGATCGGTCTATATGGGGGCTACATCAAGATATAGTCCGATATAGCCCATCTTCGAACTTAACCTGCTTATGGACAAAAAAATAATCTGTGCAAAGTTTCAGCTCAATATCTCTATTTTTGAAGACTGTAGCATGATTTCAACAGACAGACGGACAGACGAACAGACGGACAGACGGACGGACATGTCTAGATCGTCTTAGATTTTCACGCTAATCAAAAATATATATACTTTATAGGGTCGGAAATGGATATTTCGATGTGTTGCAAACGGAATGACAAAATGAATATACCCCCATCCTTCGGTGGTGGGTATAAAAATAATATATGAAGGCCGATCAGGGTAGAAAAGGACAGCAATAAACGGTCTTTGGTAGTGGAGTAAAATTTTTACCCTCAAATTGGGATAGACTCGGGAGAACCTACGGATCTTTAAAGAAGTGGTAACACAAGTGGCAGCTTTGAAATATGATTTTGAATGTAGATAACAAATACAAAAAAAAAATTATTCAGTATGGATCTGAACCAGACCCATTGCCCTAAATATCTTGATATCCACCTTCAAAATACTTGCCATTATAAGGCTCAAGCAAAACAACCCTGAAATAATATCACGAGCCCCATAAAACTCACTTCAAACCGGCCATGTTTGCCTACTATGGCAATAAATAATAAGTATTTGATAGTAGAAAACGAATTTGATGTCCAATGTTGAGGCCAAGTTATTGGGGGTCTTCTCACCCCATAAACTGCCCTAACCAATGGTTATTGGGGCTCAAATAAAAGAAATTTGAGAGTAGAGTTCGATGATATTTTTTTTGGGCTTGGGTGGCCCCGCCCCACCCTACATATCCCTCAAACTGGACTTATTTGTGGATTATGGCAAATAGGGGCTCAAATCTGCTATCAGTTTTATGGCCAGACAATAGCAACATGTAGCCTAAGTTTGGTTTTTGGAAGTAGAGTATGAATGTGATATCCACTTTCGGGGCAAAGGGGCAAAGGCAACTCCAATCCACCACCAAAACCAAGATAATGAAGTAGAATTTACATCCAAATTGTAATGGGCGAGCCTTCCCCTTACTATACTTTCAAAAACGCCAGATCTTGGAGATGGCTGGGGTGATTTAAGCAAAATTTAGTTTGTTTATAATAACTCAAAAACAGAAATTTGGTATCCTTATATTCAGGGAGGACGCGCCACCTCCACGGAGGCTGCGCCACCTCCAAAACCCGGCAAATGGAAATATAAATCAATAATGACAACATGAGGCTCGAATGAAAGGTATTTGAAACTAGAACACATAATCTGATATATGGGCGTCCACCTCACACCCAAAAAATACCACCATACCCGATATAACTACAGACCACAGCAATATAAGGCTCAAATGAAACTTATTTGGGAGTAGAGCACGAAAATGATATCCACATTGACTGTCTGATTACTGACTGACTAACTGATCATTGCCCAGCACAAACGGTATAAAGCTGTTGTTGTTGTTGTTGCAGCCACATTTGCATTTGGAGGCAGCGGTCCGCGTCCAGCACCTATAGAAGAGCAAGCTCGATGCGGTCCATAAGACCGATCGCCGTGGGAAAATATTGGCCATTGGCTATTTAAGGGCGCCAATACTTCGCCTCGTTATATCCAGCATCATGGGCACCCAGTATTTCAGCAAGAGCCGGTGCCGTCCGACCTCTCACTTAGACTCTTCACTTAAAAATGATGATTGTCCGCGACTGCAATTACAGTTACTCCGTATGCAGCATTCTACCATCCCCACCCTGTGGACTCGCCCGGTAGCTCTCAGCTACACATTTCGCGATAACGATGAACACCACACAGATCGGAGCTCGAAGTTTCAGCCCATTTGGTGCTCAAAGTTGTCCCTTAACGGGCATATAGCTGTATATTGTGCATACATATTTTCCGATTTTGGACCTTAACCCATAAAGAGTGCATTTATTATGCGGTTATTGTATAGATCAAACCGATCTCCCGAATAAACCCTTGGGTACTTTTATTATGTATTTTCCATCGGATTTAAAGAAATTTACATAAACGAAAGGGTGATTTTTAAGCTATTATCTTTTTGGCAACGCTAGTTCAAACAGCTCACGCACATTTCATGTTTTGTTTGTTAGATCTTAAAAAATCACCCTTTATATACATCTGTGGTGGTAGATGTGCAAAGTTCGGCTCGGCCGAACTTAATGCGCTTTTGCTTGTTATTTGTTTATTTTCGTATTAAATTCGGAGCAGACGCATCATTACCCTACAAACAAATAAAGTCTATGAAACAAAAGCTCAAATTTAATTTAATTATCAATTAATCTCAATATAATGCCGAAAATTTCCTAAACTGATAGAAAAATCTCTCCCACCAACAGCATACAGTGCGATGAAATATAAGAAAGTAAAATAAATAGGGATTGACTTTAGTTTCTACGAAGCTGGCCTTTTTTCAGATCATTAAGTCATAGTGTTGCAATAGAAGCCTTAACGTAGATCTACATGTTCAGCGCTACAAGAAAGAACCTCTAGATCAAGCGGTCTAGACAACATTCATGCAGACACGGTAGCAGATGCGGTAAATAACCGAGTGAATGTAGTCCTTGGAGAACGACCGCCTCCCATTGCACCTGAAGAAATTGACCTCCCCCGGCAAACCAGAGTAGTTCTGGCTCAAATACTTTCCGGCAGATGCAACCACGCCTTCAGAGCAAGGATTGGTGCCGACGTGCAAGATGTATGTCCTGATTGTAAGCAGGGACCGCACGATACACCTCACCTCTTTAACTGTCCAGCCAAACCCACTTGACTCAGACCCAGATCCCTGCGGACGCACCCCGTTTTAGTCGCAGAGTTCCTGGGTCTTTACAGAATCAAGCAGATGAAAGAAAGAACACAACAAACTGCTACAACAACAACAACAACCTGTTATCGTTAACTGATCGTCACAATATTTCGGTATTCGCTTATTGGGATCAAGAGGAATAGCTTGGAAGGTATGCGTTTCTCTATTTGCAAAAATTGTTTATCCCTTATGGGGAGAACGGTCTAATGTCCATAGTGGGATGGGGTGGATTAATACCGGTATCCTTTTCTAAACCTAACCTAACCTACTCTAACCAAAACCAAGTAAAAAGGCGTTAAGTTCGGCCGGGCCGAACTTTGGATACCCACCACCTCGGGTATATATGTAAACCACCTTTCATCAAAATTCGGTGAAAATTTCATACCTTATGTCCCATATCAGTTTCATCAAAACATGTTCCGATTTGGACCAAATACTAATAAGTACACTAGCTATATCTAAAAATAAACCGATCTAAGCTATATACGACACGGATGTCGACAAGCCTAATATAAGTCACTGTGTCAAATTTCAGTGAAATCGGATTATAAATGCGCCTTTTATGGGGCCAAGACTTTAAATCGAGATATCGGTTTACATGGCAGCTATATCCAAATCTGGACCGATTTGGGCCAAGTGGCATAAAAATGTCGAAGAGCCTAACACAAAGCACTGTCCTAAATTTTGGCGCAATCGGACAATAAATGCCTCTTTTATGGGCCCAAAACCTTAAATCGAGTGATCGGTCTATAAGGCAGCTATATTCAAATCTGGACCGATCTGGGCAAAATTGAAGAAGGACGTCGAAGAGCCTAGCCAAACTCACTGTCTCAAATTTCAGCGACATCGGACAATAAATGTGTCTTTTATGGCCCCCAAACCTAAAACCTAGATATCGGTCTATATGGCAGCTATATCCAAATCTAGACCGATCTGTGCTATATTGCAGAAGTATATCAAGGGGCTTAACTTAACACACTGTCCCAAATTTCGGCGACATCGGATAATAAATGAGAATTTTATGGGCCCAAAACCTTAAATCAAGAAATCGGTCCATATGGCAGCTATATCCAAATCTGAACCGATATGGACCAAATTGAAGAAAGATGTCGAAGGGCCTTACACAATTCACTGTCCCGAATTTCATCAAAATCGGATAATAAATGTGGCTTTTGTGGGCCTAAGACCCTAAACCGGAGGATCGGTCTATATGGCAGCTATATCCAAATCTGAACCGATCTGGGCCAATTTAACGAAGGATATCGAAGAGCCTAACACAACTCACTGTCCCAAATTTCAGCAAAATCGGATAATAAATGTGGCTTTTATGGGCCTTAGACCCTAAATTGGAGGATCGGACTATATGGCAGCTATATCCAAATCTGGACCGATCTGAGCCAAATTGACGAAGGATGTCGAAGGGCCTAACACAACTCACTGTCCCAAATTTCAGCAAAATCGGATAATAAATGTGGCTTTTATGGGCCTAAGACCCTAAATCGGCCGATCGGTCTATATGGGGGCTATATCAAGATATAGTCCGATATAGCCCATCTTCGAACTTAACCTGCTTATGGACAAAAAAAGAATCTGTGCGAAATTTCAGCTCAATATCTCTATTTTTAAAGACTGTAGCGTGATTTCAACAGACAGACGGACGGACATAGCTAGATCGTCTTAGATTTTTACGCTGATCAAGAGAATATATACTTTATAGGGTCGGAAATGGATATTTCGATGTGTTGCAAACGGAATGACAAAATGAATATACCCCCATCCTTCGGTGGTGGGTATAAAACATTACAGATGATAACGAGTATGAAGGAGTTGTATCCTACGGATTCAACAAGTTGAAACTGAAGGTCTATAGAAGCGGTGGGGTTGGGGAATCAGGAGACGACTCAGCAGTTGTTGCTAAACACTTGCCTGAGGAACTATCGACCACATCGCATAAGTATGGCGGATTGCAGGAGACTGAAAATCCCCCTGCTGCAATCGAGACAGTAGGCAAAGGCATCAAAACGAGACCCGACTAGCCCTGTGTGGGTGGGTCATCCAATTGGACTGGGCCCAAGGTGTGCGCTAGTGGCGAAGTATGCGACTCAAGGAGTACTTCGACAGCAGCAACTAGTGAAGCATCTAAGGAGGAATCGTCCACACCGCCAGTATCCAGTGTCCCACCTGCCCCTGGATGTGTACGGAAGCTCAACATGGCAAGATGTAACGAATCTTGTAAGGATGAACTCGTGGTGGAATCAGAAGACGAGGATAACGTAACAGTGGTGGAAGTTCTGAATACTGACTATGCTCCGATTTCTACAGATAAATCTCCACCATTTTAAGGCCGCTTCGGCGGCACTAAAAGACCTACTGATAGCAGCAGGATTTGATGTGGTTCTTATCCAGGAACCATTGGTGTGAGGAGGAATGGTTCATGGACCAAGAATTCAGGGATTTAAAATACTCAAGGGTACGGGGAATGGGAGACAGTCTAAATGTTTTTCTTCTTCCGTCGCTTAGCACTGAAGATTTAGTAGTAGCCAGCCTGGAAATAAACAAATCTCATTACTGGCTTGGTTCCCTATATATGGCACACGATTCAGAGATACCACCCTCAGACCGCCCTAAGTTGCTGGTTGTAGCCGCTTCTGTAGGGAAGAAGATCCTCATTGTAGAAAGTGGGATATGGGGAAGTTTGGATGTCAACGAAAGCGGTGAGCTGCTTATCGATTATATTTTTAGTTGCTATCTTGCGAACTGTAATAAAGGGGATAAACCGACCTTTATTACCAGGATCTGGCAGGAGGTACTAGATATTACCTTTGTATCGGAAGATATAAGCGCAAAAATATGTGACTGGGAAGTGTTGGATGACCACAGCTGCTCTGATCATTGTTATATCAGTTTCAGCCTTGGGGAAAATACTGCAGTAGTGGTCCCTCGGCTAAACAGATGAAAGGCGGGTTGGGATAAATGTCGGCACAAATTCTACACGTCTATCCCTTCTAGACCAGAAAAGATAGTGGAGGATATAGACATAGTGGTCAAGCGGATCACGAAGCCCCTGAATGACTCACTTCATGCGTCAGCATGTCCTACATGCTGACATGCGTCAGCATGTCCTAGTGCCAAGCCAAGGGGCAAACAGCGAACGCCATGGTGGACCCCAGAGCTGGTGGGTCTATAGAAGGACTGCAGAAAACTCTTCAACAGAGCGAAAGCCACAGGAGCACCACACGATTGGTACATCTATATGGGCGAGCTGAGAAAGGCACAGAAAAAATCTTGGGTAGAATTGTGCAGCTCCATGGAGGATACATCTGAGGTCTCTAGGCTAAAGAAGATTATGTCCTCGAGACCTATAACGGTGGGGTATATTCAGAAGTCGGAGAATGTATGGACAATGTCTAGTGAGGAAACCCTAGAACTACTCGTTGATACACATTTCCCGGGCAATTCACCAGATAACGAAGCGCCAGAAGAGGTAGTCACTGGTATGCATTCGTCAGAGGTTATTAGGGAAATTGTTTTTGAGCCGAAAATCCTTTGGACGATAAGAAGTTTCGACTCTTTTAAGTTGCCAGGCCCAGATAATGTATAAACTGTTGAATTACAAGCTGTGTCTGATAGACTGGTTCCCTGGCTTAAGGATATTTAATCAGCATGTCTTATATACCAGTGGAATGAAGGTGCACGAAAGACATTTTCATTCCGAATGCAGGAACACCTTACCACACGAAGGCGAAAGATTTTCGTCCTTATTAGTCTGTCATCCTTTATGCTGAAGACTCTTGAGAGGTTGCTAGAAACATATCTTAAAGAAAAGATTCCTGGAGATCACTTGTCGCGACAGCAGCATACATATAGTAAAGGCAAATTCTCTGAAACAGCCCTTCACAACCTAGTCGGCTACATAGAGGGTTCTCTCGCTGTCAAGGTATATACAATGGTAGCATTTCTTGACATTGAAGGTGATTTCAATAACGTAAAACGGACGTCAATCATGAAGGATTTGTAGTTTCTAGGCGTCAACATTGCCGTAAGAAAGATTAGTAATAACTTACTTACTAAAAGATGTATTACGCTTGCATTGGCTTGGAATCTGTGGATCTAAAAAGATGGATCAGCAGCGGAACACCTTAAAGAGGTGTACTGTCTTCTCTACTTTGGATATAGCCATTAACAATATATCATTGTCTCTGAAAGAAAAAGGCGTAAAAGTGGTTGCGTTTGCTGATCACGTGGCTATTGCGGTTAGGGGAAAGTTTCCCAGCACTCTAAGAAATATACTTCAGGACTAGGTGGTCTAAGTATTAACCCATGCAAGACAGAAGTAGTTCTTTTCAGCAGGAGATACAACTTGCCTACAGTGGCATCTGTCTCCTTGGGAGGAGGTATATTCCAAAATGCCCAAAATACCTGGGTTTCTTACAAGACAGGAAATTGAACTTCAAATCCAATATTTTGGATAGGGCAAGAGAAGCAACTCTTGCCCTGTACACCTGAAGAGAGCCATTGGAAAAAGTTTTGGGTTTAGACCGCGTATCATGCATTGGGTATATACTGAAGTTGTCAGACCCATAATGCTATATGGTGTTGTGGTCTGGTGGACGGCGATTCAAAAGTCCTGCTCAATTTTCAACTGAATCCAAAGGATGGCTTGTTTGTGCATCACAGCCGCACTGAGAAAGACACCATCTGATGGACTACATTTAATGCTACATCTTATGCCTCTGGACATTGTGGCTAGACAAATTGCAGCGACCACTGCCGTGAGGTTAAGGGAGCTTTCTCATTGGTCATGTGGCGGCTACAAACACTGTGTTATCCTTGGTACACCATATCTGATAAAACCAATTGAATCTACGATATCCATGGTAATACAATAACATAGACTTCTACACTAGACGACCAAGTTGGCTTTGGGGAGTAATTTGAACAGCTTGAACCGGTCATATCGAAGGGGCTACCCGACCACAGCAGTGTATATCAAACGAAGATCCTTGCCAAAACGTTAACTGGCATATAAAGGGTAATTTTTTAAGAGCTATAGGAAAGTTAAAAAAAAACACATAAAATTCAGAAAAATGCATCAGAAAAATCTTTACAGACATGAGCTTTAACTTAGCCCCACAAAAAATAGTCTAAAGCCGTTTAACCGCATGATCTACGGTCCAGCCTATAAACCGCACCAAAATGCGACTTTTTCTGGATGCTTTGGTGGCTCTTGCAATGCTTCTGGCTTATCTTCACTCCAAAATCAACAATTCTGCTTATTTATATACCCATTGAGCCAAAAATGAGCTTCGACGCTCAATGGAAGAAGCGCGCGATGAACTTTCTTAACAGAGCACGCATTTTGATAATGAAATTCAATAATTTGCAAGAATTGTTCGTTTCAAAGACTATGCATGGTTACATTATAGACCAAACTGAAGATGCTTGACAGTGAAACAAAACAGCAAACGTGCGTGAGCTGTTTAAACCAGTGTTGCCTAAAAGATAATAGCTAAAAATCACCCTTTATATCTTCTCAGACAGCCAGCAGCCATTAAATCCCTGGGGAACGTATTTCCGATTGTCGCAGATCTCTCAACGAAATGGCTGAACAGTTCAACATTCACCTGTTCCGGGTGCCGGGCCACACAGATATCCCAGGAAATTGTAAAGCGGATGGGATTGCGAGTCTCGGAACTGCCTTACACATTCTAGGGGAACTGCCTCTAGCCGAGTATAACTCTAGCCATATGTAAGTTAAGTCTTTTGAATCAGGCCCGAAGGGCAACAAATGATAGATGGTCACAAAGGAGGGGGCTGTGAGCACTCCAAAATTATGTTACCTAATCTAGACTTGAAGAGGTCTACCGCTTTGCTTTCATTGGCTAGAACAGACGTCTCAGTCATTGTGTCCGTCATGACAGGTCACTGTCTAATCGGAAAACATGCTCACAGACTAAAGGTAGCCAGTAACGACTTTTGCCGAAGCTGTGATGACATCGAGGAAGAACATACTATAGAACATTTGCTGAGTGTACGTCTAGCTCTGGCAGTCAGTAGGAGTTCCATTTTAGGTTCTCATTTCTTTTAGAACCTGTCTGATTTAGCGAATGTAAACATTCGCAAGTTATTGGGATATTTAAAGCGATCTGCATTGTTCAACGGTAGGAACTAGAAGGCATCTTCCTGTTTTCTGTTGCTGTGGTATCACAATGGACGAAAACGTCTAAGTGAGTCTGATGGCAGACAGCCACTTAAACCTAACCAAACCATCCCCTTCACAATTAAACAGCAGTCATTTTCAACAAACAACAGACTGTTCAACAGTCAGCAGGCTGCTCTGAAATTGCAGTACAACTGCTGTAATAACAGAACTACTGCTACAATAGCAGCAACTACTAATAGTCAGCAGACAGTGTTTGCTATTTTCAGCAAACTTTTCCTATGAGTGTAGCAAAGCACACCGCGGCAGCTAGCATACGTAAAAACAGTTTTTTAACACCTTGATTAATAATGATATATTTTATTCGATAACTGTAGGTTTAATCAAAATCATTCCATACTTAAAATTATTTAAAAAAAAATCTAACTAAGTATAGAGCTCTACCAAATAGGTTCCCTGGTATTACCACCGCAACCAAATGCCTGATGAAATTCTTGAAACTTTTGCACAGGCAAATTGACACGTTTGCAGGAGTCGTAAAAGAAGCCACCCAGATGACCAAAATTACATAAAGCACCGCAAAAGTTTTGGGCGTAATTCAAAAAGAATAACTGCTCGCTGGTGAATGTTCTATTGTGAAGGGTGAAGGTTTTGTTTAAATGATTTACTCCTTTGATGGCAGCAAACGTATTATAGGCCAATTTTAAACCTCCCAGATCATTGCCTACATCTTCTATGTCGTTCAGGTAATTCTCGGAAAAGTTTAGCCTAAATACCAATAGGGATCTTTCAAATTTTTGATTCGATTGGAATTGTTGCAACATTTGTGTGTTGACTTTACCCTTGGCATCGTATGCCAGGTGATGCTGATCGAATGACCTGACAATTTCATGGGCAAGCCAAAAACCAATAGAACCATAGATAAACTCCTCACTCAAGCCATCTTCGTAGTAGGGAGGCTGCAGCAATGTCAAGGGAAAGTAGATAACATTAAGTCTAGGATAAAATTTGGGTAAATGAGCTAGCGAAAGGGTTTTGTCAAGCCGCTGGTCAAACTCCACGAACTGTTGAAAATGCCACATTTCGGGAGAGCTGGGAGTAAGTTGCTCCATGTCCAGAGCCTTATGCAAGCGGTTAAAATGGAAATTTAAGATTAGCAAATGATTGCCATAGTAATTGTTCTTAGCGAGACTTAAATTGGTATAGTAACGCTGCAACTCAAAAACATTCATTGAGCCCATCATCAATTGCAGGTTGTCCAGTTTGTCCAGCAGATACTGATGCACATTCTCACTGAAATTGTAGCTATTCGTCTGCAATGATTGACGAAACTCAGCTTTGAGATTTTCATATATCTTCTCCACTTTTGGTATTTGCCACTTCAATTGTTGATTGTTTTGCTCATAGGCCCACTGCATGGCCAAGGGAAAGCTCTCACGAATATCCTGATCACATTTATAACTGCGACTAAAATACTTCATTTGCAAATAAATTAAAAATTTCAGCTGAATGTAGTCGTTGATAAAGCGATTGCCTCGCTCATTCATGAAGCTGTAGACTGTTTGCAGATATTCCACACTGTTGATGTAAATTCTCATGTCGGCATCTAAGGGGCTTCTATTGAGCAGCGTTTCTAAATATTTCACCAGCCAAGGCAGTTGCAGTTGCAATTCGTTCACTGTCACCATTTGGGGTTTTGTGTTGCTTGGTCGGCATTTAGAGTCCGTTATATGTGCAAAACTTGCCTTTTCCACACGTTCCACAAAATGCAATGTCATATTGAGCAGATCCTTTTGAAAATTTCGAAAACTTTCCAAATCCATATGCTGCAGGTGACCTTTGGGATCATAAATCTGAGATTTTAAGTCGGCTATGGTATAAAGGGCGGGTCTCTTAATTTCTATAATCAGTTTGGTGGGATCGTCGTGACGCTGTGTCACATGTTCATAGATGAAAATGTCGTGGAAGCCATAGGTGCGTGTCAAGGCCAGTAACTCTATCCAATCGGGAGAAGCAGCTTCTTCTTCTTCTTCGGCCCTATGCTCTTTCTGTCTTACCAAAGGCCAGTTTATGGCAGTATTTTCATTCATCCACTTCAGATAGTCAAGCACCTCAAATTCGCCTCGATTTTTACACGATTGATACTGATTGTATATGCTGGCCAAGAACTGTGGATACATGAGTGTGGGAAATACCTTAATAATATTTTCCATTTGTTTTCCCGTCTTTTCTTCCAGCTCTCCTATGGCCTCTGATGCCGTCGTAAGAAATGACCATTTGTGACAGGCATATTCGTAAAAATTCCCACAAATAGGTTGGCCAATGCCTATTTTATGCTCCATAGATTGCAGCTTCTTTTGTTCAACTGTCAATGACGTTGTCGTATTTTGGATTTTTTTGCCTTGGGCAAAAGCCATGACCAGCATGCCCCAAAGCAGAAATATTTTCATAACACCTTTGCTCATATTGTTTAGAATTATGTAGGGGTTTGAATAATTCCTAGACAAGCTCTTCACTAGAGCTGTTTAAGTTGAGAACTGTTTTGTTGATTTTATTATTCTGCGAGACTTTCTTTGTTTTCAGAACATCTTCATTGTCAATGTGATTTTGTTTATTAAAAATTGCGATAAGCTTTCGATCTTTTCATAGCCGTTACCCTGGGGGTATGTTAATCAGGTCATTTTGTTTGTAACAACTCAAAATAATGATTTAAGAATGTTGGCCTTTTAAGGCCCAACCATTACCGTGTAATGAACCATTTCCACAACTAAATTTTTTATTTCCTGACAATCAGGCTTTTTAATCCATCAGAGTGGAGGAACGAACGGGAGTCATTGACTATGCTAGCTTTCAGTCGGCATGGGGGGGATTCTTGTTCCCTCGCACTCCAATAAAAAAATGGTCATTCATAAATAAATTTATAGACTCCCTATACTGAAAATTGACTAAAAAAAAAAAACAACAAAGAAATTGACCTACAAGATTTCAGGTGACAAACGAAACTCCCCTGTCGATCAATGCCTGCAACAAAACACCACAATTACTACACTGCTATTTCTCCAGATGTTTTGGAGATTGATGCTCTCTACCCTCCCTACCTTTGACTTTAACATTGCACCGATTTGTATTGCTAAAGTCCCAAGTACGCTACCTCAAGTTTTTATGCTTTCTCACACCCGGTAAGAATATTAAATAGACTTACATATTCCTTTCCAAATTCATTTTTATTATAAAAAAAAAAAATGTAAATTCATAGAAATTTTATCCTATAAAAATTTTAAATTCTAACCCTTAATTTATAAAATCAATATGAAAAATAAGTTAAATAGAACTCCATAGCAAATTAATAATAAAAAAAAAATTTATATAGACGGATAAATCTAATATGCAAATTAATTGTGTGTAGCGCCTAAGCCTTGGTTACAAGCAACCATGAATCAAAACCAGACAATGAATGATGTAAAGAATTCGAAAAAAAAACAAAAAGAAATCACAAAAGCAATGCACTCATGTTATCAATGACGTCACTTGATTTTTGCCTGCTTGTAACTACGCACGATTTATCAATTTTGATCAATGCAAAGCAAAAAAAAAAAAAAAAAAAACAAAGAAAAAACAAATGAATGAAATATCATTGAAGACTCACCACTTACATTGTTTTTGCTACCGCTGTTGGATGAGGCCTCGTCCGCTGCTGGCGCTATTACATGGGAAGTTGGAAGATGATTATGTTTTTGCTTTGCAAATGATGTTTGGGCTAAGTTAATTATGATGATATTGAAAAGTAAAAAAAATAATTTAAGATAGTTTGGTTTTAACTTTAGAGTATATCCATGATACTTAACTGGCTTCAAACTTAGCTTATTTTAAATATTTCAGATTAATTCTTTTCCTTTATGTTTTTTTTTTACTTAATTATTACGATGCGATCAGACACTTGTATGTCGAATGGGAGTTGATCGTCATTATGATGATTTTTGTTTCGGTTTACATAAATCTTAGTTACTTATGTGGGTGATGTGTATGAGCCATGCCAAAATTACGACGATGATGATGTTTTTTTTTATTGAAAGTGGTGAATGGCTAGTTGATTAAAAATACATCTTGGTAATTAGCTACGTCTTCGGTGGTATCTTGCTGGCTTATTCGGCGGGTCACTTGTAGGTTATGTGGACTGTTGCTTATAGTTATGGCATGTGGTTTTCAAGGGAGATTGATTTACTCCATAAAAAAATTAAACGTCTCTCTTAGCAACAGCCCAAGCACCGGTGATAGGGCTTCAAATGTTGATGATAATAAGGCGAACCAATGTTGGAGGCAGTTAAACAGAAATCCTGTCTGACAACAGCACCGAGAACATGTGGTGTAGTCGCCAAAGACAAAAAATGAATAAAATTTGGAAGGCTGTCTATTCCAAAGTTGTTCAAGGCACAATTCCGGCTGTTGGTGGAATATAAATTGGATTTTCGTGGCACTTTTTCCTCAGGTGTTATGAAGGCGCTCCTGTTGACCACGTGCCCAAGATAATTCTTGGAGACGACCAGTCGGGCTCCAGGGAACCAGAAGGTGGCACGTGGGTTTTTAAAGCTTCTCTTATGAAGATTTCTCTTAGGTGCTTTTATTATTTGAAACGTCCAACGAAAGCAAAGTATTGGCGTGTCGTCTTGCAGCACGCGGACCTCAGCAAAGAGGTTAGAATTTCTGAATGGTATAAAAACCGAAATGTATCACCTAATTCGCACTGAATAATTCATTTGGTTGGATAATTACCTGAGCCGAATTAATTCGGATATTGTTTCTTTTTTTTTTCTTTTTCTTCTTTATCTTAATCACCGCGAAGGAATTTTTCTTGACTTAAACTTCCACTTAAAATAAAACTGGTCTTAAATTTTTGACTTTACTTCTTAAAGGTTGATCAAGAAAAGAATGCAAAAATGAGGTTTCGCAGCCACGTAGCCTGTCAAGCATAACTCCGCTGAGACACGTATGCATGTAATTATCAATTACAAGTAGTCAATACTCCCTACTTGTAATAAAAGTAACAAAATTCTGTCTGTACAGTGCAAGTACTCGAATTGTATTGAGGAATATAACGTGTGGTACACATTTCAAACAAATATAGGAAAAATTGCATTACAAACCACATAATACTACCATCTTATGGTGAAGTATTAGGGGGAGAATTAAAATTCATGGCCTAATGTCCTTGGCGTGGTAGGTGCCTGTATTCTTACTATCAATGTCCTGCAATAAATAGTAATGATTGCCAATTCTCTCCTTAACCTTAGCCTTTATGAATAAGGGAGCCAACTTCGAATTAAATTTCTTTATCTGACAACTTTGAGCAAAATTTCTTCGGAAGACTTCGTCTCCAACCTTATACGATACTGGACGGGACCTCAAATTATATTGCCTAACATTAGTCTCGTAAGCCTTAGCGATGTGGTCTTTTAGTCTGGTTCTCATCACCTGCAATTTGTCTTCTCGGTTCAGTCTAATACATGGCTCGTTCAATGCATTTAAATTCCGTAGGAGTTTGAAAGAGCTACCATGGGTAACCATATCTATTCCAAAAAGTGCCTTATATGGGGAACATTTAATGCTTTGATGATAGGTGTTACGTAAAGAGCAGCTAATAAAACTTAGATGTTCATCCCACTTAGTATGGTCCTTACCCAAATAGCTTCGAATTCCGGCGATAATGGAACGGTTCACACGCTCCGAAGCATTGGACTGCGGAGAGTATACGGCCGTGTAAACATGAGAGATTCCCAACGAAGTCAAAAAGGCATTAAAATCATTGGCCTTAAATTGAGAGCCATTATCACTCATAAGAGTCTCCGGTACTCCATAGATATGGAAGACATGCCCAAGCAAGATTTCACTGATGCACGAGGAGGTAAATTTCTTTAAGGGAAATAACCAGTGAAATTTCGTCATATGGTCTAATACTATTAATATACCTATATAACCCTGTCTGCTACGCGGATACGGGCCTAAAATATCAACATATATACGTTGGAATGGTCTTGAAACTTCGGCTGGACTTCCCATTTCAGGTCTTAAAATAAAATTAGGCGCTTTAGAGGACTTACAAACTTCGCATGACTGTATGTACTTTCGTACATCTTGTACAAGTCCAGGCCAAAAGAAACTTCTGCGGATCAAATCCAATGTCTTAACAATGCCACAATGGGCGGAAATCGGGGAATTGTGCGCCCTAAGAATTACATCCTGCCTCAGCTCCTCCGGCACCCAGAGTTTCCAACACCCTTCCTCCTGGTCCCCATTCCCTCGGTAGTGGTCTGTCCGTATATAAATATACCGATCTATAAGCTTCACATCTGGATACCTTGTCATATCTTTCTGTATCCTGGCTCGTAAATTTTCATATCCTTCATCCTGAAAATGTGGAGATTCTAAGTCGATTTCCGGTCCAATCAGCTCAACCGCAGAAATTTCCTCGCTGGGGATACGAGATAGGGCGTCTGGAACCACATTTTCTTTTCCCTTTCTATGTCGGACTGTAAACTTGAACCCTTGTAATTTGAAAACCCATCGAGCTAAGCGCCCTGTCAAATCGGGTTGCCTCATCAACCACAACAAGGATGAGTGGTCGGTGACTATCTCAAACTCTTGTAGTTCAAGATAACATCGAAATCTCTTAATAGCCTCAACAGCTGCCAAACATTCACGTTCGGTCACACTGTAGTTCCTCTGTGCCGACGATAACTTTCGAGACATGAAAGCTATTGGCTTCTCATTGCCCTCCTCATCCAACTGCACTAACACTGCGCCTATGCCAAAATCGCTGGCATCGCAATGCAGGAAAAACTTTTTAGAAAAATCCGGATTAGACAGAATCGGTGCAGTGGTGAGAAGTTTCTTTAGATGGTCAAAAGCCTTCTGTGCGTCCTCAGTCCATTTGAATGTTCGTTTGGTCGATAAAACCTCAGTGATCGGAAAAACGACGGATGAAAAATTAGAAACAAATCTCCGATACCAACCCGCTAGGCCTAAGAAACCTCGTACCTGTTTAATATTTTTGGGAACTGGCCAGTTCAAAATCGAGTCTACTTTCTGGGGATCTGTCTTTATGCCACCCTCTCCAATGATATACCCTAAATAGTTAGCCTCAGTCACACAAAAATGCGATTTCGCGACATTCAGGGTAAGGGTTGCTCTCCGAAGTTGTTCAGCCAGCCTAACTAACACAGTAAGGTGAGTATTAAAATCTTCTGAGACCACAATTAAGTCGTCTAAGTAGCCAAAAACGCAATTTCGCAAGTCAGGGGGTATAAGTTCGTCAACAAGTCGGCACATGGTAGCAGGGGCATTACAAAGCCCAAATGGCATAACGACAAACTGGTAGAGAGGTCTACCGGGGATTGTAAAGGCCGTTAAAGCTTTGGATTCCTCGGTAAGGCCAATCTGCCAGTATGCGTCTTTCAAGTCAAGCTTGGATATAATGTGGGCTTTGGGGAGTCTGGAAAATATTCCCTCAATACTGGGTAACGGGTACGCGTCCTTCCTGGTTACCTGGTTCAATCTCCTCGCATCAAGGCACAGGCGTACCTTGTTGGGTTTTAAGACTAATCTCATTGGGGAGCTCCAAGATGAAGAAGATGGTTCTATCACTCCTAGAGATAACATCCTCTCCACCTCCTGATACATCAGCCTCTCCACGGCAGGGGACACTGGGTAATATCTCTGTTTGACTGGAGTAGCCCCATCAACTTCAATCTTGTGCTTGATTAAGTCCGTTCTACCAAGTCCTTCTCTGTCGGAATTTGGGAATAATTGAATCACAGTCTCCAATTGCTGACGTTGCAATGGAGTAAGCGGGTATCTCCTATTATCATCACACTCAGGGGATGCTTCAGACATCTCTGAAACCAGTTCCCGAACATCAGTTTGTGTGGAAGAAACAATCGCATTATCAAACAAATCGGGTGCCAGTTTAAATTTAGCCCAAAAATCTAGACCAAGTATTAGCCTTTGGCTAATTGAAGGAACTATCAAAATCTTCATCCTCTGGACCTGATTCTTAAAATGCATATTTACATGAAGGTATCCCTTAACTCTTTGTGTAACCCCGTCTGCTGTCCTGACAAATGACTTCAATGGATGAAATTCCTGATAGCTACTAAAATCTACTCCTGCTAAGTCCGATCCAATACATGACACGTTAGCGCCGGTGTCCAACAAACCTAATTCGGTATATGACAAAAACTTCACAGATGCATAATATCTCCTATCTGAAGAATTATTAACTATGGAGGATAAATAAAATTTTGAAGTGAATTTTCTTTGCTTATAATATTTTCTTAATCTCAAGGTTGACCGCTTGGGTCTCTTTATAGACTGTAAATTTAAAGCTGATGCTTTAAAAATTTCCTTTCTTCTAGCTAGGTAATTTTCCCACCGTTTGTGGTACGGAATGAGAGGAAAAGGCAAACAATTTGGAGTGTAATTATCGAGTTCAGAATAGTGTCGCTTAAGAATTGAAATTTTAGGTTCTAAATCCATGCCATTTGGGTTATTTAAATCGTTATTCAGTCTCGGTGGTTGTATCTTGGTTGGCATTGGATTTATAGAGCTATCTAGTTTTTTGGCTTCCACAATTTCCTAGAGGCGCATTTCGCACACTGCGGCTTGTAAGTATTCTTCTCTCCGCAGCCATAACAAAATATTTTGCGTTCACATTCGCAGTCTTCCCAATAATGTCCTAACTCATCGCAGTTCCAACACTTCACTGACCTAGATGGGTGTTGCACCGCGTCAACCGATTGAACGATATCTTCCAATGGAAAATTATGGTCTTCCTCAAAATCCAGTTCAGCAATTTTTCTATGGCCCTGATTCGGAACAATTCTAGCAGACAATCCCTTACGAAATTGTTCGTCTCCCAATAGTGATTCCCTCATTTGGACAAGTTTACGCAGGTGCGCAATGGAAAATATTGAAACATAAAGAAGCTCATGCCTTATTTCTGGTCGTAAATTACGGGTTAAAATCTCTATTAGCTCCTGTTCTGGCATGGGAGTATCAAGTCTGTCCAGCAAAGAAGAAATAGATTCATAAAAGGATTCAAATGTCTCGTTCGTTCTCATTTTCCTACTTCTTATCTCCTCTTTTATATCGAACGCTGACCTAAACTCCTTGTATTGATATTTCAATGCTGCACAAAAAGGTTCCCACTCAATCTGAGGTACTTGTTTATGGTACCTCCAGTACCAATCTTGTGCCTTGCCTGTTAAGAGCAAAGGCAAATTTCTACACAACTGAGAAAAATCATCGTTAAGGTTCTCTTTCGTCAGAGTTCTGACTCTATAAAGAAACTCCTCTACACTTATCCCGCTATGAGACCCGTCAAAACGTATATTCCAGTCCCTTATTACGGCTGTCAACTTATCCGGTCTTATACTACGGCTCTCAGTAGAAGACGATCTAAAACCTTGACTATTATTCGAATGGCTACCTCTTATGTCATTGTCAACTCTTGGTGGATCTGAACTAGCATCATAATTGGATACAGCGGCCCTGTTGTGGTGTTGGAAATTTCCCCTATTCGTGCGATTATCTGACTCGGGATTTCGACCTACTTCGCCATCTCCTAAAGGAAAATCATCTCCTCCTGAGTTCAAAGGAATCAAATTCAAGTTCTGTACCATTCTCGTGACCGTATTCTCTACCATTCGACCAATACGATCGTAGTCTACACTAGGTTGAGATATATCCCTATTCGCCTGCATCGTACTAGTGACCGTATCTTTCACAATTCGACTAATATATCCGTAATCTACACTAGGTCGAGGTACATCCGTATCAACTCGAAGGTTGCCCTCTATAGCGTCTAAGTCCACAAAACTATTTTGAAATGAGTCTTGATGAGGATTCCGTGCCTGACTTCTAGTCTTATACGTTTTTGCCATAGCCCCTCGGGGTTTACCACGACTACTGATACCACCTTTTACCTTTTCTTTCCTAATTTCTGCCAAAGAACATTGCCTTTTGCATATCGGGCATTCTGTCGAACTAGCTAGATGGTTTTCCATACAATTTCTATGAAAGCTATGGCTACATTCTGACAATGTACAAAGATCATGCTCCTCTAACATTTTATCCCCACAAATTACACAAGTATCCGTAGCAGAGACGTCTACTTCTTGAGGCATGGCTACAGCCTGATTCTGTGGAGGAGTACGCTCCATTATGCTAAATTAAATTTAAAACAAAAATTCAGCCAAATAAAATATATACCAAAATTTTAGGTTTAAACAATCGATATCTAAACGATTCCTACCATAGGGTGTGAAACAACAATAAAAACTTGATTAAACAAGAGTATAGTGATTGATTGAAAAAAAAATATTCTATTGTCATATTTAAGAGAAAATCGTTATTCGTACAAACCAGCATTATTTCACTCTATCTCTAATTAACTTGGACAATAACTCGCAAACAGCAATATATTGTAAATCCAAAAGTAATCAGGAGCTGATAACTCAGTACCAAACAAAACACAAACTCAAAAATATTTGCGGTGACCTACATTTTATAAAGCTTCCCTAAACGACTAAACCTTCAACAACCGAAGGAAATACAGAGATTCTTTCAGTTGATATAATCAAAAGCATCAATTAATCAAAAATCCCAAAAGACACTGCACTTTATCTGTTGTGCCAAGTTATAACGTCCATGAAAGCTTAACTAAAACAGTCTTGAAATTTACATATTTACTTGGATGGATTTACTAAGGGCAAGAAAATGATTTGTTCTGAAACAAATACAATTTCCTAGGCCCCACGTTCTGGGCGCCAAATTATGTAATGAACCATTTCCACAACTAAATTTTTTATTTCCTGACAATCAGGCTTTTTAATCCATCAGAGTGGAGGAACGAACGGGAGTCATTGACTATGCTAGCTTTCAGTCGGCATGGGGGGGATTCTTGTTCCCTCGCACTCCAATAAAAAAATGGTCATTCATAAATAAATTTATAGACTCCCTATACTGAAAATTGACTAAAAAAAAAAACAACAAAGAAATTGACCTACAAGATTTCAGGTGACAAACGAAACTCCCCTGTCGATCAATGCCTGCAACAAAACACCACAATTACTACACTGCTATTTCTCCAGATGTTTTGGAGATTGATGCTCTCTACCCTCCCTACCTTTGACTTTAACATTGCACCGATTTGTATTGCTAAAGTCCCAAGTACGCTACCTCAAGTTTTTATGCTTTCTCACACCCGGTAAGAATATTAAATAGACTTACATATTCCTTTCCAAATTCATTTTTATTATAAAAAAAAAAAATGTAAATTCATAGAAATTTTATCCTATAAAAATTTTAAATTCTAACCCTTAATTTATAAAATCAATATGAAAAATAAGTTAAATAGAACTCCATAGCAAATTAATAATAAAAAAAAAATTTATATAGACGGATAAATCTAATATGCAAATTAATTGTGTGTAGCGCCTAAGCCTTGGTTACAAGCAACCATGAATCAAAACCAGACAATGAATGATGTAAAGAATTCGAAAAAAAAAACAAAAAGAAATCACAAAAGCAATGCACTCATGTTATCAATGACGTCACTTGATTTTTGCCTGCTTGTAACTACGCACGATTTATCAATTTTGATCAATGCAAAGCAAAAAAAAAAAAAAAAAAAACAAAGAAAAAACAAATGAATGAAATATCATTGAAGACTCACCACTTACATTGTTTTTGCTACCGCTGTTGGATGAGGCCTCGTCCGCTGCTGGCGCTATTACATGGGAAGTTGGAAGATGATTATGTTTTTGCTTTGCAAATGATGTTTGGGCTAAGTTAATTATGATGATATTGAAAAGTAAAAAAAATAATTTAAGATAGTTTGGTTTTAACTTTAGAGTATATCCATGATACTTAACTGGCTTCAAACTTAGCTTATTTTAAATATTTCAGATTAATTCTTTTCCTTTATGTTTTTTTTTTACTTAATTATTACGATGCGATCAGACACTTGTATGTCGAATGGGAGTTGATCGTCATTATGATGATTTTGGTTTCGGTTTACATAAATCTTAGTTACTTATGTGGGTGATGTGTATGAGCCATGCCAAAATTACGACGATGATGATGTTTTTTTTTATTGAAAGTGGTGAATGGCTAGTTGATTAAAAATACATCTTGGTAATTAGCTACGTCTTCGGTGGTATCTTGCTGGCTTATTCGGCGGGTCACTTGTAGGTTATGTGGACTGTTGCTTATAGTTATGGCATGTGGTTTTCAAGGGAGATTGATTTACTCCATAAAAAAATTAAACGTCTCTCTTAGCAACAGCCCAAGCACCGGTGATAGGGCTTCAAATGTTGATGATAATAAGGCGAACCAATGTTGGAGGCAGTTAAACAGAAATCCTGTCTGACAACAGCACCGAGAACATGTGGTGTAGTCGCCAAAGACAAAAAATGAATAAAATTTGGAAGGCTGTCTATTCCAAAGTTGTTCAAGGCACAATTCCGGCTGTTGGTGGAATATAAATTGGATTTTCGTGGCACTTTTTCCTCAGGTGTTATGAAGGCGCTCCTGTTGACCACGTGCCCAAGATAATTCTTGGAGACGACCAGTCGGGCTCCAGGGAACCAGAAGGTGGCACGTGGGTTTTTAAAGCTTCTCTTATGAAGATTTCTCTTAGGTGCTTTTATTATTTGAAACGTCCAACGAAAGCAAAGTATTGGCGTGTCGTCTTGCAGCACGCGGACCTCAGCAAAGAGGTTAGAATTTCTGAATGGTATAAAAACCGAAATGTATCACCTAATTCGCACTGAATAATTCATTTGGTTGGATAATTACCTGAGCCGAATTAATTCGGATATTGTTTCTTTTTTTTTTCTTTTTCTTCTTTATCTTAATCACCGCGAAGGAATTTTTCTTGACTTAAACTTCCACTTAAAATAAAACTGGTCTTAAATTTTTGACTTTACTTCTTAAAGGTTGATCAAGAAAAGAATGCAAAAATGAGGTTTCGCAGCCACGTAGCCTGTCAAGCATAACTCCGCTGAGACACGTATGCATGTAATTATCAATTACAAGTAGTCAATACTCCCTACTTGTAATAAAAGTAACAAAATTCTGTCTGTACAGTGCAAGTACTCGAATTGTATTGAGGAATATAACGTGTGGTACACATTTCAAACAAATATAGGAAAAATTGCATTACAACCGTCCGTCTGAAAAAAATACGAACTGCACTCAACCTTGCGACACCTACCTTGATTACCACAAGAAAAAAGGCGTTAAAGGCCGAACTTTGGATACCCACCACCTCTGGTATATCTGTAAACCACCTTTCGTCATAATCCGAAGAAAAATGCATAATTTTATGCATAACAGCTTTATCAAAATATGAGCCGATTTGGACAAAAATTCGTCACGGATATTGTACAAGTAAAACATATACGACACGGATGTCGAAAAGCCTAACATAAGTCACTGTGTCAAATTTCAGCGAAATCGGATTATAAATGCGCCTTTTATGGACCCAAAACCTTAAATCGAGCGATCGGTCTATATGGCAGCTATTGTATATCCAAATCTGGACCGATCTGAGCCAAGTTGCAGAAAGTTGTCGGACAGCCTAACACAACTCACTGTCCCAAATTTCGGCGACATAAGACAATAAATGCGTCTTTAATAGGCGTAAGACCTTAAATCGAGAGATTGCTCTATATGGCAGCTATATCTAAATCTGGACCGATCTATGCCACATTTCAGAAAGATGTCGAGGGGCTTAACTTAAATCACTGTCCCAAATGTCGGCGACATTGGACAATAAATGCGCTTTTATGAGCCCAAAACCTTGAATCGAGAGATGGGTCTGTATGGCAGCTATATCCAAATCTAGACCGATCTGAGCCAAATTGAAGAGGGATGATGAAGGGCCTACCACAACTCACTGTCCAAAATTTCGGTGAAATCGGACAATAAATGCTCATTTTATGGGCCCAATACCTTGAATCGTGTGATTGGTCTATACGGCAGCTATATCCAAATCTGGACCGATCTGGGCCAAATTGCAGAAAGTTGTCTGAGGGCCTAACGCAACTCACTGTCACAAATTTCGCGAAATCGGACAATAAATGCGTCTTTTATGGGCCCAAATAATAGGCCTAAGACCTTAAATCGAGAGATCGGTCTATATGGCAGCTATATCTAAATCTGGACCGATCTATGCCACATTTCAGAAAGATGTCGAGGGGCTTAACTTAAATCACTGTCCCAAATGTCGGCGACATTGGACAATAAATGCGCTTTTATGAGCCCAAAACCTTAAATCGAAAGATGGGTCTATACGGCAGCTATATCCAAATCTGACCCAAATTGAAGAAGGGTGTCGAAGGGCCTTACACAACTCACTGTCCAAAATTTCAGTGAAACCGGACAATAAATGCTCATTTTATGGGCCCAAGACCTTGAATCGTGAGATTGGTCTATACGGCAGCTATATCCAAATCTGGACCGAACTGGGCCAAACTCCAGAAAGATGTCGAAGAGCCTAACACAACTCACTATGCCTCATTTCGACGAAATCGGATCATAAATGCTCCTTTTAGAAGCCCAAGACCATAAATCGAGAGATCGGTCTATATGGCAGCTATATCCAAATCTAGACCGATCTGGGCCAAATTAAAGAAGGATGTCGAAGGGCCTACCACGACTCATTGTCCAAAATTTGAGCAAAATCGGATAAGAAATGTGGCTTTTATGGGCCTAAATCCCTAAATGGCGGATCGGTCTATATGGGGGCTATATCAAGATATAGTCCGATATAGCCCATCTTCGAACTTAACTTCTTATGGACGAAAAAAGAATCTGTGCAAAGTTTCAGCTCAATACCTCTATTTTTAAAGACTGCAGCGTGATTTCAACAGTCAAACGGACAGACGGACGGACGGACGAACGGACAGTCGGACGGACATGGCTAGATCGTCTTAGATTTTTACGCTGATCAGGAATAAATATACTTTATAGTGTTCGGATATGGATATTTCGATGTGTTGCAAACGGAATGACCAAAATGAATATACCCACATCTTTCGGTGGTTGGTATAAAAACAGAACAGACGGACAAATGGAATGAAAAGGAAAAACTGATTTATACCCAAGCCCGGCAAGGCAAATTATGCGACATCGAGGACTGAATTGTAACCGTTGAGTGGAGCGGACGGGTATTTATTTCGCTCCTCAAGGAAAAATTATCCATACCTCGGAATAGGTACTACCTATGACGAAAAAATTTTTAAGCCTTTTTTGGAGAAGGCTAGAAAAGGAGTCCAAAGACCCAACAGCTGCGATGGTGGCGTCAGGTCGCAGCGTGTTGTCCTCCCCTCCTAGGCACTTGTAGTCGAGAGTAATGCTTCAAGCGCACAACTAGTCGTCAGACAGATTAATGAAGAAGATACAATGGTGTTTCTGACTCGGAACAGTCATCGCAGCCGAATCGAGAGATGAGGGCATCGACACGTCGGCAGAAGTGAGCGATGGCTTTGCTAAGCTCACAAGCAGACCGAGAAAGCGATCCAGGGCACGACGAAGGCGTCGGAGGCAGCGCAATCGGGCGAAAGTGCAGCATGCTGGAAGGGATACAACTGACATTCCAAGCACTTCTACGGAAGCTGGAAAAAGAATCAGATCTCCCGAAGAGCATAACACTACTAAAATGCTGAAGAAGAAAAAGAGCTACCCGCTTTCAAGTACACTGGGAAAACCAAGACAGCCATCCCCTAATGGAGACTCGCGAAAGTGTCCTGCGGAGGTAGACAAAGTCGGAACAGGAAAGAAGGAAATGCGCACGGCCCCTGAGTCTTCATGGAGGACTGTGACTTCCAAACGAAGGCCACAGCATGACGGAAGGGGTAGATGGTCGCTGAGAATGGTAAGGAACCACCCTCTTACGCCAGAGTGGCAAGGAAGCACAAAAGAGATGAGCTGACTTACGCAGTCATCAGTATCGGCAGTGCATTCGGTAGGATTCTACCAGATCATCGGTACCAAGTGGAGAATTTGGTTAACGATCGGATTTTCGAACATATGTGGAACTCTGTAGAGGGTCCACCCACACAAATGATGAGCTGCGAGTAGAGAGGAAACATCTTTACGCAGCGTTTTGCGTCGGCGGAATGGATTGATACCGTCAAACAGCTCGTCAGAGGTATACACGCTCCCTGGGAGGGTGCAAAGCTCGACCTGGTGAGAAAGATAGACATCCCTCAGCTCACAAAGGCGACGGTCTTCCTCAAGCGACGGGGAGTAAATTTGCGACGGAACGCATGTTGGCATGATTGGGGAAGCAAAACCAAGGTTTGGTCGCAGAGAAAGATTTCGGATATCTGACAATGTCAAATACTTAGGAGTGATCTTGGATAGGAAACTGAATTGGAAGTGTCGCATTCAGGAGCGTACTGAGAAGGCTCACAGATGTTGGGCACTATGTATCCTAGGATAGTCCACTGACTTTACTTGAGCGTGATTAGACCAGACTTATAGACTTATGCCTCAGAAGATTGGTGGACTGCTATGGAGAAAAAGTGCAACATAAATACCATACAACAGGTTCAAAGAACATGTTCTCTTGGCATAGGCGGAGCGATGAGGACCACACCCACTAGGGCACTGGAGACTATTCTAGATATCCGACACATAGACACACAGATTAAATGTGAGGCAACAACTGCTGCTATGAGACTTAAGGCGATGGAAGAATGGATAGAGTATAGCAGCAGGTCATACTATCGCGGTATAATCGAGGCGAAGAAAACCTGGAAGGATACCTGAGATGAACCTTGAGGTCGAGTGCGAGGCACTGCTGCCAGCGGCACGCCAGTCTTGGATTGACAGAACTCTAGTATTGCCATCTATTGTAGAAGATCATATTACACGGATGGATCAAAGCTAGAGGACAGAGTGGGCCTGGGTTCTACATTTAGAACCCAGGGACTGAGATCTGTTTTAGACTGCCTGACCATAATACGGTCCTACCGGCGGAGATCCCGGAATGCATGAGGTAGTGTGAAACTAAGGCAAGGACGTCGAGTGTGAACATCTTGAGGTCACGAACAGGTGTAAGAAGGATATTAACGCCTTTTCTGAGTATGGCAAAATCCGCATTGTTTGGGTGCCGCGCCAAAACAGAGTAAGGGGGAATGAAAGGTCAGACGATTTGGCAGTGAAGGCCAGAGGACTGCCTTCAATAAAATTGGTTAACCCGAAGCCTTTCGGGTCCACGCAGGTGGAATTACGGACGTGGGCGGTGAATTCGCATGCAACCCTGTGTAATAGCGAAACCATCGGTAGGACGGCGAAAATTCTATGGGGAGATCCAGATCGTGAGACCGAGAGCCTATTACTGAAAGGAAGTAGGAAGGAGGTCAGTCTAGCTATTGGTATAATAACGGGACACATAGGACTACGAGCTCGCTTATGCAAAATCGGTGCGGCAAGTGATAGCATGTAGAGAAGATGATGAGACGTTGGAGAATTTCCTGTGTCATTGTCCTGCTTTCGCGTCTAACAGATACTGGCACTTAGGTGAGTACACAATGCCAGACATGAACCAGCTTAGGGGCGTGGCATGGAAAAAAATTATGGATTTTGTAAGTAACACGGAACTCCTAACTTAGATTTTCTTTTTCGAGCTAACTTTATTTTTAGTATTCAGAGCGCACAACAAGCCGATTACTGGCTTAGGTGTGTGTCTATCGTGGCAAGAGGCAGATAAATATCTGCACCCTCTTTTCAACCTAACCTAACCACAGCTTATTTAGCAATCTTTCGAGCTGAGATCATTAAGATCGAAAATTTTTGTACCCACCATCGAAGGTTATGTGTAAATTCATTGTGTCATTCCACTTACAACATAGCGAAATATTTCTTTCCGATCCCATTTTATATATAAAAATTCAATTTGTTTGTAGGTTTGTTTGTGTGTTCCTAATAGACTCAGAAACGGCTGAACCGATTTTCTTGAAATTATCACAGTTGGTGCATATGAAAATAGGGTACTACATTTTTCGATATTTGAAAGAGGGGCGGACACTCCCCCTTACCCTAATTTTCAGAAACGCCAGATCTCGGAGATGGGTGGTGCGATTTAAACGAAATTTTGTGTGCTCTCATATAATACCCTAAAAATAAAAATTTGGTATCCAATTTTCGGTGGAGCCCCACCCTAAAACCTATCAAACATATATAGAGACCAATCCCGGCAATACGAGACTCAAATGAAAGGTATTTAGGATAAGAAAACCTATCTGATATCCAATTGTCGGACCAAGTGTTAGGAAGACCACCCCAACATCAAATCCTAAATCCCATATATTTACCGACCATGGCAATATGGGACTGAAATGAAAGGTATTTACGAGTAGAATACGAATATAATATCCAAATGTGGGACCACATTTCTGGGGGTCCACCCCTACCTTAAAACACCCCCCAAACAGGACTTATTTACTGACCATGGCAATACGGAGCTTAAATAAAAGGTATTAAAGTAAAGAATTCGAATCTGATATCCAATTATTGGACCAAGCTTTTGGTGAGCCGCCTCTCCCCAAAAACATCCCCCAAAGGGGACAAATTTACGACCATAGCAATATGGGGCTCAAATAAAAGGTCTTTGGAAGTAAAGCACCAATCTGATATCAACATACGGGAAAAGTGTCTATGGTGCCACCTCACCCCCAAAACACCACCCAAATAGGGTGTATTTGCTGACTATTGCTATATGAGCATCAAATAAGAGGGTTTTTAGAGTAAAACACGAATCCGATATATATTTCCAAGGCCAATTCACTGAGTGGCCGACCATCCCCCAAAACTTCGGATTCGTATTTTGCCCATAGGCAGGTCAAATTTGAAGATGGACTCGGCTATCGGATTATATCTAGATTTGGCCCCCATGTAGACCGACCTCCCGATTTAAGGGTTTTAAACTCATAAAAGCCGCATTTATAGCCTGATTTCGGTGAACTTTGGTTCCTTTCGATATTCGTACCGAATGTATTATAGATCGGTCTAGATTTCGGTATAGCTGCCATACATACCGATCTCCCATTTATGTTCTAAGGCCCATACATACTGCATTTATTGCCCTATTTCGCTGATATTTAGAACAATTTGCGTTAAGATCTCCGACATCCGGGCCGAATATGATCTAAATCGGTGTATATCTAAATATAGCTCCCATATAGATTGGCATTCCTTACTGTGAGAGCAGTAACGGGCAAATATTGGGTTGCCCAAAAAGTAATTGCGGATTTTTTAAAAGAAAGTAAATGCATTATTAATAAAACTTAGAATGAACTTTAATCAAATATACTTTTTTTACACTTTTTTTCTAAAGCAAGCTAAAAGTAACAGCTGATAACTGACAGAAAAAAGAATGCAATTACAGAGTCACAAGCTGTGAAAAAATTTGTCAACGCCGACTATATGAAAAATCCGCAATTACTTTTTGGGCAACCCAATACATATACGCTATTGCCCATGGGCTTGGACATAATGTGCACACTAACACATGTGCCCATCACTGCTTAAGGGCATTAGACGTCATCTCCAGTAGAGCAAGCAAGCAGGGTGGAAGCAATCCAAGTTGAAAGTTCTATACAATTGGCACCGCCAGTCAGACTGAAACCAGCACAATGGACACTAGTTAAAAACTCCTTTAAAAATAAATCAAATATTATTTTTTATCATTTCGACTCTAGTGGTTTATTTATTTATTTATTTGTTACAAAAAAATCAATACCGATTTTTACCAAATTGGTTCCGTGGAATAGCCATGGCAATCGAATGCCTTGTCAAACTCTTTAAGCCTTTGCACTTGCAAATTGACACGGTCACAAGAGTTGTAAAAAAGGGTTCCCAGATCACTAAAGCCACATAAAGTACTGCAAAAGTTTTGGGCATAGTTCAAAAAGAATAACTGATCGCTGGTGAATGAGCTGTTGTTAAGGGTGAACGATCTGTTCAAATGATGGGCTAGTTTAAGCTTTGAAAACGCATTATAGGTCAACTTCAGGCCACCCAGATCATTGATTTTATCTTCCAAATCATAATGGGGAAAGTTGTGTCTTAACTCCCAAAGTGATTTTTTATATTTCCGATTCGATTGAATCTGTTGCAACATTTGTGTGTTGACTTTGCCCTTTCATTTCGAACCGAACACTGATTTTGGTAATAAAATTCAATGATTTGCAAGCGTTGCTCGTTAGTAAGTCTATTTATGATGAAATGTCAAAGCATACTGAGCATCTTTCTCTTTGACACCATGTCTGAAATCCCACGTGATCTGTCAAATACTAATGCATGAAAATCCTAACCTCAAAAAAATCACCCTTTATAACTCCCATAAAGTAATTGCGGATTTTTTAAAAGAAAGTAAATGCATTATTAATAAAACTTAGAATGAACTTTAATCAAATATACTTTTTTTACACTTTTTTTCTAAAGCAAGCTAAAAGTAACAGCTGATAACTGACAGAAAAAAGAATGCAATTACAGAGTCACAAGCTGTGAAAAAATTTGTCAACGCCGACTATATGAAAAATCCGCAATTACTTTTTGGGCAACCCAATACATATACGCTATTGCCCATGGGCTTGGACATAATGTGCACACTAGCACATGTGCCCATCACTGCTTAAGGGCATTAGACGTCATCTCCAGTAGAGCAAGCAAGCAGGGTGGAAGCAATCCAAGTTGAAAGTTCTATACAATTGGCACCGCCAGTCAGACTGAAACCAGCACACTGGACACTATTTAAAAACTCCTTTAAAAATAAATCAAAAACTATTTTTTATCATTTCGAGTCTAGTGGTTTATTTATTTATTTATTTGTTGCAAAAAAATCAATACCGATTTTTACCAAATTGGTTCCGTGGAATAACCATGGCAATCGAATGCCTTGTCAAACTCTTTAAGCCTTTGCACTTGCAAATTGACACGGTCACAGGAGTTGTAAAAAAGGGTTCCCAGATCACTAAAGCCACATAAAGTACTGCAAAAGTTTTGGGCATAGTTCAAAAAGAATAACTGATCGCTGGTGAATGAGCTGTTGTTAAGGGTGAACGATCTGTTCAAATGATGGGCTAGTTTAAGCTTTGAAAACGCATTATAGGCCAACTTCAGGCCACCCAGATCATTGATTTTATCTTCCAAATCATAATGGGGAAAGTTGTGTCTTAACTCCCAAAGTGATTTTTTATATTTTCGATTCGTTTGAATCTGTTGCAACATTTGTGTGTTGACTTTGCCCTTGGCATCGTACACCAGGTGATGCTGATCGAATGATTTGACTATTTCATGGGCTAGCCAAAATCCCAGCGAGCCGTAAATAAACTCATCACTTAGGCCATCTTCGTAGAAGGGCGGCTGCAACACAGTCAAGGGAAGGTATATAACATTAAGTCTAGGATACAATTTGGGCAAATGTGCCAGGCTAAGGGTTTTCTCAAGTCGCTGGCCATAGTCCACAAACTGTTGCAAATGCCACATTTCAGGAGAGCTGGATGTAAGTTGCTCATGGCCCAGAGCCTCATGCAGACGTTTGAAATGAAAATTTGCTATTTGCAAATGATTGCCATAGTATTTGTTCGCGGCAAGACTCATATTTGTGTAGTAGCGCTGCAACTCAAGCACATTCATTTGCCCCACCATTAATGTAAGGCCATCCAGTTTGTCTAGCAGATACTGTTGCACATACTCACTGAAATTGTAGCTATTCGTCTGCAATGATTGACGAAACTCAGCTTTGAGGTTTTCGTATATTTTTTCGACTCTAGGTATTTGCCATTTCAATTGTAAATTATTTTTCTCGTAGGCCCACTGCATGACCAAGGGAAAGCTCTCACGAATATACTGAACGCATTTAAAGCTACGAGTAAAAAATTTCTCTTGCAAATAAATGAAAAATCTAAGCTGGATGTATTCGTTCATAAAGCGATTGCCTCGTGCATTCATCAAACTGTAAACTGACTGCAGATATTCCACACTGTTGATGTAAATCTCCATGCCGGCATCCAAGGGTCTTCTATTGAGCAGCGTTTCCAAATACTTCACCAGCCAAGGCATTTGCAGTTCGTTGACTTTCACCAGCAGGGGTTTTGTGTCACTTGGCCTGCCTGTAGAGTCCATGATAACTTCGAAACTCGCCTTTTCAACACGTTCCACAAAATGCACCGTAAGGTTAAGCAAATCTATTTGAAAATTTCGAAAGCTTTCCAAGTCCATATGCTGCAGGTGACCTTTGGGATCATATATCTGATGTTTTAAGTCGCCTATCTTATGGAGCGGGGGTCTTTTAATTACTACAATCAGTTTGTTGGGATCCTCTTGACGTTGTACTACAGTTTCATAGATGAAAATATCATTGAGGCCATAGGTGCGTGTCAAGGCCAGCAATTCTATCCAATCGAGTGGTGTTGATTCTTCCACTTTTTCTTCTCCTCCCATCCCCGGCAGCTCTTTCTGTTTCACTAAGGGCCATTTTATATCAGTGTGCTCGTTCATCCATTTCAGATAGTCAAGAACATCAAATTCATCACGACTTTTACACGATTGATAATGATTGTGTATGCTTTTCAAGAATTCTGGATACATGAGAGAGGGAAATACCTCAATAATATTTTCCATTTGTGTTTCAACGTTCGTTTCGAGCACATCTAGGGCCTCGGATGCTATAAAAAACGACCACTTCTTGCAGGCATATTTATAAAAATTCGTACAAACAGGTTGGTCAAGGTCCATACTGGACTCCATGTATTGCAGCTTCTTTTGTTCCACCGTCAATGACGTTGCGTTTGTAGCTTCGCCTTGGACCAAAGTGAAGCACAGTGTGCCCAAGAGCAGAAATATTTGCACCAGGGCTTTGCCCATATTGGTAAAAAATATAAAGAATTTTAATAATTGTAGGACAAGCTCTTCACTTGAGCGATTTAACTTAAGAACTGTTTTGATTTGATTTTTCATAGACTGCAAGACAAAACTTTTATTTCAAAACATCGTAATTGTCAATGTTGATACGGGTGAGTCCATAATAAAATGCGATAAGCTTTCGATCTTTTAGACATAGACGACATCAAAGAATTGGTGGGGTGTATAGCCTTGATTGTCTTGACATTTAGCACAGATACTTCGTATAAATGAATGGTACTCGCTATTACCATTGGGCCGCTTTGGTTTGACTTCTAAAGCCCTTGGTTTACTGAGGTTTAGGTTCAAAGGGTTGACCAATCACAAGATTAGCTCACTCGCAGGAAAGTTTTAGTCACTTTAATTGGCTATTGCAGAACATTTGCTCCACTAGCCGAACGTAGAATAGCGTTCCAAGTGCCTCGATCTTCTGCGCTCATTTTAAAATCTCTGACACCCAGTTTCGAGGTGTCTCTTTACATCGGAGTTTTAATTTTCCCGGTTTGCGTGTACCACCGTGTTTGCCTTCAAAAGACTTCTTTACTGCAGCTTCTTCATCCATTCCGACAACATGACCTAGCCAACGCAGCCGTTGTATTTTGATGCTTGGAACTATGCTAACGTCGCCATACAGCACATACAGCTCGTGGTTCATACATCGCCTATATTCTCCATTAACGCAAACTGGTCCATATATTTTACAAAGAATCTTTCTCTCAAATACTCCAAACACTGCCTCATCTGCTTTCACAAGTACCCATGCCTCAGAACCATATAACAGCACGGGTAGTATCAGTGTCTTGTATAGTGTAATCTTCGTCTGTCGAGAAGTGGCCTTGTTTCTAAAGTGCTTACTTAGTCCAAAGTAGCATCTGTTTGCCAGTATTATTCTTTGCTTAATCTCAAAACTGGTGTTATTCGTTTCGGTTACGGCGGTGCCGAGATAAATAAAGTTACTGACTGTCTCAAAGTTGTGGTTCCCAACTTTCTCCATTTTCTTTATCTATTCGGTTGTGCAAGGCTTGTTGGGAGTTGAAACCATCCATTTCATCTTATCTCCATTAACTGCCAGACCCATTTTCACTGACTCTCTTTCGATTCTTTCAAAGGCTGCAGTTACTACTTCCGGTGATCGACCTATGATGTCGATGTTGTCGGCATAATAGGCGAGTAGCATGTGTTCTCTTGTGATTAGTGTGCCATATCTATTCACATCTGCATCTCGTATAATCTTCTCCAGGAGGATATTAAAAAGATCTCACGATAGGCTGTCTCCTTGTTTGAAACCTCGTTTGGTATGGAATGGTTCGGAGAGATTCTTCCTATTCTTACTGAGGAACGCGTATCAGCAAGTGGCATCCTGCAGAGTCTTATTAATTTAGCAGGGATACTAAACTCAGACATAGCTTGAAAGCGGCTTTGTAGTCAACAATGAAATGGTAGGTGTAGGTCTTTTCCAGAATTTGGCTCAGTGTGAATATCAGGTCCAAGGTGGATTTACCAGGTCTAAAGCCGCATTGATAGGGCCCAATTATCTCATTGACTTTCACACAGTATGATCGAGAGTATCTTCTATGCGATGGGGAGGAGACTTATTCCTCTGAAGTTGGCACATTCCGTCATATCTTCTTTCTTGTGTACGGGACATAGTGTGCTGAGGTTCCAATCATCGGGCATGCGTTCTTTTAGCCACATTACGCAGATAAGCGAATGCATATTCCTTATTAGCGTGCCGCCTCCGGTCTTAAATAGTTTTGCCGGTAACCCGTCGGCTCCTGCTGCCTTGTTATTCATTACTCAGGTCACTGCTACTTGGACCTCATTCTGACTAGGAGCTTAACATTCTATACCATCATCATTGATTGGTTCTGCGGTCTCAACTTCGTCGCCAACGTCGGACACTAGCAGTTGGGTAAAATGTTCTTTCCATATCCTCAGCATGTTATCGGTGTCAGTTACCAGATTTCCTTCTCTGTCTCTGCGGGAGGATGTGCCTGCACCAAAGCCATCGGTTTGATGTTAAATTCTTTGGTAGAATTTCCAGACTTTATTCTGACTATCTCAATTCGGTCAAACTCACGTCTTTCCATTTCCAATCTATACCCACCACCGCAGGATGGGAGTATATTCATTTTGCCATTCCGTTTGCAACAAATCGAAATATCCATTTCCGACCCTATAAAGTATATATATTCTCGATCAGCGTAAAAATCTAAGACGATCTAGCCATGTCCATCCTTCTGTCCCTCCGTCCGACTGTTTGTCTGTTGAAATCACGCTACAGTCTTTTAAAACAGAGATATTGAGCTGAAACTTTGCACACGTTCTTTTTTTTTTTTGTCCACAGACAGGATGAATTATATCGGACTATATCTTGATATAGCCCCCATACAGACCGATCTGCCGATTTAGGGTCTTAGGCCCATAAAAGCCACATTTATTATCCGATTTTGCTAAAATTTGGAACAGGGAGTTGTGTTAGACCTTTCGATATCCCTCCTCAATTTGGCCTAGATCGGTCCAAATTTGGATATAGCTGTCATATAGACCCATCTCTCGATTTAAGGTTTTCGGCTCATAAAAGGCGCATTAATTGTCAGATGTCGCCGAAATTTGGGACAATGAGTTGTGTTGGGTCCTTTGATATCCGTGTTCAATTTGGCCCAGATCGGCCCAGATTTGAATATAGCTGCCATATAGACCGATAACTCGATTTAAGGTTTTGGGCCCATAAAAGGCGCATTTCTTGTCCGATGTCGCGGAAATTTAGGACATTGAGTTGTGTTGAGTCCTTCGTTATCCGTCTTCAATTTGGCCCAGATCGGTCCAGATTTTAATATAGCTGCCATATAGACCGATATCTCGATTTAAGGTTTTGGACCCATAAAAGGCGCATTTCTTGTCCAATGTCGCCGAAATTTGGGACAGTAAGTAAGTTTAAGCCCCTCGCTATGTTTCTGTAATTTGGCCTAGATTGGTTCAGATTGGCATATAGCTGCCATATAGACCGATATCTCTATTTAAGGTTTTGGGCGTATAATCCGATTTCATTGAAATTTGACACAGTGACTTATGTTAAAATTGTCGACATCCATGTCGTATATAGTTCAGGTAGGTTTTCACCGGGTTTTGACGAAAGGTGGTGTACATATATATCCGAGATGTTAGGTATCCAACGTTCAGCCCGGCTGAAATTAAAACCTTTTTAATTGTTCTTTCTGCAGAATAGACGTTTCTCCTCCCTCCTTTTCTCCCGATACCGCTCCTTCATCTGGTGCGTTGCTACTGAATGCAGGGTTGCTCTATATGCCGCTTTCTTGGCTTCAGTGACCATCTCGGCACTCTTGGTCGTACAATGGGTTTCTTGGAGGAGGCTTCCGGTACCCAAGTACGGATTTCGCGGCATTTTCCATGGAGTGGGCACTAGTTTGTCACTGCGCCATTATATCATCGGAACAAGGAGTGTTTTCATCAAGCAGTTGGGTCAGTCGACTGGAGTATGCAGCTGCTATCTGTTATGTTTGCAGATTTTCAATGTCCAGCTTCCGAGCAGTGTCAGATCGTACTTTCCTCGCCATGTTCAAATAGGTGCGAACCTTTGCTGCAACAAGGTAATGATCCGAATCTATATTTCCTCCACGGATCGAACGTACATCTAACACAATGGATGAATGGCTTCTATCTATCCCAAAGTGGTCAGTTTGGTTCCTTGTTTTTTGATGGGGTGACAGCCATGTGGCTTTGTGAATATTTTTATGTTGAAATCTGGTGCTACTAACTGCTATGTTTTTGCCGCGGCGAAATCTATCAGCCTCAATCCAATACTGGACGTTATCTCGTGGAGGCTAAACTTTCCGACAGTTGGGCCAAAGCTGTCTTCCTTCCCTATCTTCGCATTAAAATCTCCCAGAACGATTTTAATATCATGGGCGTGGCATATTCTCATATTTTCTCTTTAGGAGCTCGTAGAAAATATCCTTGGTCTGTTCGTCTTTGTCTTCCGTCAGGGCATGGGCACAAATAAGGCTGATGTTGAAGATTTGTACTTTTATGCGGATTGTGGCAAGCCTCTCATCCACTGGAGTAAAGCTAGGTACAAGGTGTTTCAGTCTCCGACTAACCACAAATCCACTGCCAAATTCATGCCTCGTATTATAGCAGCTATAGCATAGTTCGTCACCGTTTAATGTTGTAGTGACACCATTCTCAGTACATCGCATTCCCTGTAAGGCGGTAATATCTGCCTTGTATTGGGTTGCCCAAAAAGTAATTGCGGATTTTTCATATAGTCGGCGTTGACAAATTTTTTCACAGCTTGTGACTCTGTAATTGCATTCTTTCTTCTATCAGCTGTTACTTTTAGCTTGCTTTAGAAAAAAAGTGTAAAAAAAGTATATTTGATTAAAGTTCATTCTAAGTTTTATTAAAAATGCATTTACTTTCTTTTAAAAAATCCGCAATTACTTTTTGGGCAACCCAATACTTCTCTAATACATCCGCCAGCACGTATACTGCACCTTCTTTATAAAGAGTTCGGACATTCCAGGTGCAGATCCCCAAATCATGGTCCTTTTTTCGTTTGCGTGGGTCGTCAACGTTGAAGGGTCCGTTTTTACGATTCCTTTGTTTCTCATAGTAGTTCTCATAGTTTTCCGGGGGCGGGTTACTGGACCTGCGCCCCAGCCGCATGGGTTTTGTGGGATTGCACATGTATCCCTCGTTGTGGCGAGCCGCTGGCTCCAAGATCCGACGCTCGCCTCCAGCCGCCCCTAACCTGGGAACAGACGCTGATGTTGGACATTGGTTATTTGAAGGCGCTAATAACACGCCTTGTCGTCGTGAGTATCATTGACACTAATTATTTAATTAAGAGCCAGGCTACCTGACTCCTTACTGAAAATCGCTGACCGTCCGCGGCCGCAATTGCAGCTGCAAATTGCAAATTTTGCCCATGAACATTCCACTGGAACAGGGGCAAACTTCTCACATATCAATGAGTGCAGTCCGATTCAAGTTCAAGCTCAATGATAAGGGGCCTCCTTTTTATAGCCGAGTCCGAACGGCGTGTCGACGCAGTGCGACACCTCTTTGGAGAGAAGTTTTACATGGCAAAGTACCTCACAAATGTTGCCAGCATTAGGAGGGGAAAACCACCGCTGCATAAAAATTAGCTTTCAGCTAATCTTCCCGTGGTAACGATGGACACCACAAGTCAGAGTTTAAAGTTCCACCCTGTGTGGTGCTCATAGTTATCCCGTGTCGGCCGGGTATTCTGTTATGACTCCCAACAAATTGGTTCCAAATCGGTCAAGAACCTAATTTAGAACCTAATAAACCGATCTCCCGATTTGACTTCTTGAGCCTCTGTAAGCCGCAATATTCATACGATTTGTCTGAAATTTTTTACATGGTATTCTTTTAAGACTCCAAACAACTGTGCCAGTTACGGTTCAAATCGGTCAAGAACATGATATAGCTCCCATATAAACCGATCTCCCGTTTTGAAATTTTTGAGCCCTTACAAGCCGCGATTTTTATCCGATGTGGCTGAAGTTTTGCCTATAGTGTTCTGTTATGACTCTCAACAACTACGACAAGTACAGTCTAAATCGGTCTATAACTACTTTTGGCATTAAGAGTGCCGGGAAACCTCCCGCTAACCGCAATAGCTACGTCATCAGCATACACGAAACTTTTTCAATGGCTTCACTACAAAGCAGTGGAACTATCTACTGTCCATCTACTGACTACATAGATATATAGATCTCGCGTCTGCTATGATAATTCTTTTAAATAGTAACTAAGTTATCAATAAAATTTATTGCGGTAGCTTTGATGCCTATAGTTTACAGCTCTCTCATGATTGAATTCGGTTTTACTTTTCAAGGGAAAGATTATTACCATTATTACCATACACCACGAAATATGTGTTATAAATCAGTCTTCATATAAGCGCGAAGTTTAATGCAATGCACGCCACATCAACCAGTGATTAAAGTGTTGCTCAACAAGTTCCCCTGGGTGAATGGCCCAAAAGTAAGCAATCATTCAATTGCTCAATATTGCTCAAAATTTGCTATTAACTGTTGTGTTCCTTCGTCTTTTGCTTAAATACACCTTGTAAGCATAACCATAAAATTGAGCACTATATTGATGAGCAAAAAGGCTACAATTAATAATCATAAATTTAAACACCCAAAAACAAGTGTCATCCCATTTCAATATTCGAGATGCCATTATAAAGACCATAACTTAATGTGGTAATACTGTGTGCAATCGCTGACGGGGTAAAAGGTTTCTGTGATAAAGAAAAACGGTATATAATCATGGCTGAGTAAATTTACAGTGGGCTCCGCTTTAGCAAAAATAAGTAAAAGGCGTTAAGTTCGGCCGGGCCGAACTTTGGATACCCACCACCTTGGGTATATATGTAAACAACCTTTTGTCATAATTCGGTGAAAAATTCATAATTTTTGCCCCCATAGCAGCTTTATCGAAATATGATCCGATTTGAAGCAAATTCGACACGAATATTGAGAGGTCTAATAAGTACAAGACATTTTTTAATTTTGTAGAAGAAAATATTGATCTTTGTGGTAGCCATATCCAAATATAGACCGATCTGAATCATAAACAAAACGGATGTCGAAAAGCCCAACATAGGCCACTGTGTCAAATTTCAGCGAAATCGGATTATAAATGTGCCTTTTATGGGGCCGAGACTTTAAATAGAGAGAACGGTCTAAATGGCAGATATATCCAAATCTGAACCGATCTGGCCTAAAAAAAAAGGGATGTCGAATAAATGCGCCTTTTATGGGCCAAATACCTTATATCGAGAGATCGTCCTATATGGCAGCTACATCCAAATCTGAACCGATCTGGGCCAAATTAAAGAGGAATTTCAAAGGGCATATCTTAACTCTCGGTCTCAAATTTCGGCGAATCGGAATAATAAATGCGTCTTTTATGGGCCCAAAACCTTAAATCGAGACATCGGTCTATATGATAGCTATATCCAAATCTGAACCGATCTGGGCCAAATTGAAGGGGGATGTCGAAGGGCCTAACACAACTCACTGTCATAAATTTCACCGAAATTGGGAAATAAATAAGCCTTTTATGGACCAAACACCTTAAATTGAGCGATCGGTCTATATGGCAGTTATATTCAAATCTGAACCGATCTGTGCCATATTCCAGGAAGATGTCGAGGGGCCTAATTTAACTCACTGTCCCAAATTTCGGCGACATCGGGTAATAAATGCGTCTTTTATGGGCCCAAAACCTTAAATCGATATATCGGTTTACATAGCAGCTATATCCAAATCTGGCCAATCTCGGCCAAATTGAGGAAGGATTTCGAAGGGCCTAACATAACTCATTGTCCCAAATTTTGGCAAAATCGGACAATAAATGCGCCTTTTATGGGCCCAAGACCTTAAATCGAGAGATCGGTCTACATGGCAGCAATATCAAATTTTGGACCGATTTGTGCCATATTCCAGGAAGATGTCGAGGGGCCTAACTTAAATCACTGTCTCAATTTTTAGCAAAATCGGATAATAAATGTGGATTTTATGGGCCTAAGACCCTAAATCGGCGGATCGGTCCATATAGGGGCTATATCAAGATATAGTCCCATACAGCCCATCTTCGAACTTAACTTGTTTATGGATAATAAAAAAAGAATCTGTGCAAAGTTTCAGCTCAATATCTCTATTTTTAAAGACTCTAGCGTAATTTCAACAGACAAACGGATGGACATGGCTAGCTCGTCTTCAATTTTTACGCTGATCAAGAATATATATACTTTATAGTATAGTATTTTGTTATGATATCCAACTATTGTGCCAAGTATGGTTCAAATCGGTCCATAACCTGATGTAGAGTCAGATCTGGGGACTTGACTTCTTGAGCTTGCATGACGTATTTTATTCTTGCTTTTAACAACTGTGTCAAATAAGGTTCCAATCGGATTATATCCTGATATAGCTGCCATATAAACCGATCTGGGATCTTGACTTCATGAGCCTCTAGAGGTCGCAATTATTATCCGATTTGCCTGAAATTTTGTACAACGGCTCCTCTCATGACCATCAACATACGTATTTATTATGGTCCGAATCGGTCTATAGCCTGATACAGCTCCCATATATATCGATCTCTCTATTTTACTTCTTGAGCCCCCAAAGGGCGCAATTCTTATTCGAATTGGCTGACATTTTACACAGGTCTCCAACATATAATTTAATTGTGGTCCAAACCGGATCATATCCTGATATCGCAAATCTTTTCTTATATCCTTATTCGCCTAAGAAGAGATGTCGGGAAAGGAACTCGACAAATGTGATCCATGGTGGAGGGTATATAAGATTCGGCCCGGCCGAACTTAGCACGCTTTTACTTGTTAGAGGCTACTTAAACTTTTTAGAGAGCACAACAAGCCGATTACTGGCTTAGGTGTATGTCCATAGTGAAATGGGGTGGATTAATTTAATATCTGCACCTTTTTTCAACCTAACCTAGATATAGCTACCATAAAGACCGATCTCCAGATAAAGCGTCTGAAGCCCATAAGAGCATTACGTTTTATCCGATTTCGCTGAGATTTGAAACAGTGGGTTATTTTTGGCCTCCCGATATCTGACCCACATATGGTTCGGATCGGATTATATTTTGATATGACTGCCATATAGACCGATCTCCCAATAAAGGGTCTGAAGCCCCTAAAAGCTTTACGTTTTATCCGATTTCGCTGAAATTTGAAACAGTGGGTTATTTTTGGCTTCCCGATATCTGACTTAGATATGGATTAGATCGGATTATACTTCGATATAGCTGCCATATAGACCGATATCCCGATAAAGGGTCTGAAGCCCATAAAAGCTTTACATTTTATCCGATTTCGTTGAAATTTGAAACAGTGGGTTATTTTAAGACTCCCGATATCTGACTTAGATATGGATTAGATCGGACTATATTTAAATATAGGTATCATATAGACCGATCTCCCGATAAAGGGTCTGAAGCCCATAAAAGCTTTACATTTTATCCGATATCGCTGAAATTTGCAATAGTGGGTTACTTTAAGTCTCCCGACATCTGACCTAAATATGGATTAGATCGGTCCATATTGAGATATAGCTGCCATATAGACCAATCTCCCGATAAAGGGTCTGAAGCCAATAAAAGCTTTATTATTTAACCGATTTCGCTGAAATTTGAAACAGTGGGTTATTTTATTGTATTGCAAAGGGGGTTTAAATATATACCCGAGGTGGTGGGTATCCAAAGTTCGGCCCAACTTAACTTAATGCCTTTTTATTTGTTTTTTTTTTTTTTTTTCGTCTCATAGAGTTGGTAGTAATCCATAAATGCCCCACTGTAAGGCTTCTGCTTACAGTGTAAGATGAATCATAAATTTATCGCGTAATTGAAGTTAAATGTTGACTTTGCTATCGGTGTCCGATGTCGCAATAAGGTGTTGGCAATTTTAGCAAAATTCATGTGAAAAATGAAATGAATTGTGTGTCATAAGCGGTAAGACCAAAGGACAGGTGTATAAAGAATATATTAAGGTAAATCATGCGTGGCAGGCATTGAAGAGAAGCTTAATAAAAATCTCAAATATCAATCTTGTTAGGAAATGACCGAGATCGGTAATCAAAGTACCATAAAGATAACTAGCAGCCATAAAAAATACAGCCTAGTTAGACCCAGGAAGCCACAGTAGCGCAGAGGTTAGCATGTCCGCCTATGATGCTGAACGCCTTAGTTCAAATCCTGGCGAGACCATCAGAAAAAAATTTTCAGCGGTGGTTTTCCCCTCCTAGTGCTGGTACATGGTATGCCATGTAAAACTTCTATGCAAAGAGGTGTCGCACTGCGGCACGCCGTTCCGATTCGGCTATAAAAAGGAGGCTCCTTATCATTGAGCTTAAACTCTTAATCGGACTGCACTCATTGATATGTGAGAAGTTTGCCCCTGTTCCTTAGTGGAATATTCATGGGTTAAATTTGCAAATTGCTAAAGTTAAACCCATAGATAGTTAAAGCCCTTAGAGACGTATGTGTTGACCCTAGAAGTTCCGAATTTCCCCAGAGAGGTGATGCATGTTGCGAACTTTGATGGGCCCATCAAAGTCCAACCGTGAAACATTCTTCCCTTTCATAATCTTCCAAAATGAGGCCTTCCTGCTGCCACTTCCCCTTACATTGAAACCATTAATTCTCATTGTAATTGCTGAATGTTGTTCACAACAATGTCCAGAACAAAACGTTTAACCAAACAAAAAAAAACACACACACACAAACCAA